>NC_031773.1:54461993-54581544 GCF_001522545.3 Parus major | reverse complement strand
GCGGCGCCCTGCCGCTTCGCCCACTACTTCGTGCTGTGCGGCATCGACGCGGAGAGCGGGCTGGAGCCCGACGAGCTGGCAGGTGAGCGGCGCCGCCGGGAGGCCTCGCCCGCACCGCTGCGGCTCGCCGGGCGTTTGGGATGCGCTGCCTCAAAATGTCTGCTCCCCCCGAGGAGGGGTCGCGTCGGTGGGAGCCGCAGGGAGGGAGCGACTGAGGAGGATAAGGCATCCTCCGGCGGGGCTGGCGGAGCATCCCCCCGAGGGCAGCTCCGGCCGGGCGGCGGGGAGCGTTTGGCCGCCGGGATGCGCCGTCCCCGCGGGCCGGGCTCCGCTGGCCCGGGTCCCCGATGGTGGCGGGGGGAATGATGGAAGGCAGTGGCCTGGCCGCGGCCAGCGGGGTGCCACCGGCGGGAGAAGGGAACCCGGGGTTACGGAATTGGAGGGAGCCGAACGACCGAGCTTTCTGCCGGGGCAGATGCATTTTCTTCAGTATCTGCACTGGAGAGGAGGGGGAGGGATCTGGGGAGAACTGAATAAATTAATGGAATCGCATCCTTGTTACATTTATTCACATCTTATGTCTATTCAGAAATAGTCTTCCTGCATCCTTCTTTCCCCCTCCACTCCCATAATGTTACAGAAAAAAAGGAACAAAACTATTGGTAGGCTGTAACACATTTTCTAAAATGTTTATTTTTGGTGGGCTCATGACTGGATACGAGCTGATTACATTGGCATAAGGCAGCAGCTCTTCCTCAATGTCACTTTTGTTTATGCAGAAGGAACTATTTAAGTCAGGTTTTTACATACAAAATTTGATCAACTTTAGGCTTAATAACAGGGTTTAATTGCATGGAAGCCAAGCGTTTCCTCATGAGGAGTTACGAGTTTGGAAGTGTTTAAGTGCCAATGTTTGCCCACTCCCGTGCGTTCACACTGCAGGCAAAAGAGCTGTGGGTGGCCGAAGTTGAAGGCAGCCGTAGCTGTCACAGTGAGCACTTCTGCCTGGCAATGGCATCCTGAGGATGGGATCCTAATGAGGTCTCTGCAGCTATTGCATCAGGAAGTACCTTGCCTTCTTGTTGTGTAAGAGACGTGATGATCTGTATCACTGATCAATGTACGCTGGTTGAAGTTCATGTTTTTGTCACCTGTGAAAGGGGTGGGTGCTCGTATGTTTCCAAGGAACCTTATCTTAAAGCAGGGTAACCAAGTCTCTACCCTTGGCGGTGAGCACGCACTGGAGGTAGCCCTGGGGTCTCCAAGTTGAAGCATTAGCTAAATGTACTTTCATCTCTTTGTTTTTTCTCATGTGACCACATTTGTGTGTTTTCAGTTTTGCTGCTTTTAGTAGAAAACTCCTGACTCGTGAGCCACTTCCCAGCTGATGGTGTACAGGGTTTGATTTGCATGATATGACCTATTGGGGTTTCAGCTACCTAAACTTTGAGTCATCTATCTGAAAATAAACTATTTTTAAAGCTGTGTTGGCTGGTAGGCTGTGCCTTCCCTGATGTACCCAGACTTTCCAAGTCTGCTTTGGCTGATTTTTGCACCATTTCCCAGGGAGGTACACAGGTATGCTCTTGGGGAGCACTGCTCAAGGACAGCCTGAGTGTGGTGGGTTTGTGCAAATGTAGTGCCTCCACTACAGGGCTCCTCTTCTGTGGTCATTCAGTAGGTTTGGCTGAACTGCAGATTTCAAAGCTAAAGCAACTTCCCTCTGCATTTTTTAGTGAAAGAAAGTAATTTTGGCTCATCTGGGATATTCCCATTTAAAAATACAGTGCAGCTGTGAATAATTTCCAAGAGAATTTAACAAAAGTAGCAATTTTTGAAGCAATGTCTTTGTAACTGGTTTAAACTAGGCAAGGTCCAGCAATGTGGTTTGGACATACAAACATTTTTGGTAATGCCAGTTTGGAAGGCATTCTTAATACCTTAGGAGGGCTAGGATGTGGAAGAAGTGGAGTAACAGAAATATGATGGGACTTAATATTGCCACTGAGCAATGTTATATTTTTAGGGACTCGTGACAGGAGCTTTCTGCTATCAGCTGGGAGCTCAGCAGTGGGAAATGCTAGGGAGGAACAGGGAGTACTGTAAGTCACAAATATAATGCAGCCGTGGAAAAATTAACTCTGGTTTGAGATGTAGCTGAGAAAACATTTCTGTTAAAGCTTGGGGGGTACTAGTGCTGCTCTAGGCAGGCAGTAGTGAGAGCCCATGTGGAAATCTGTGTTACAGGTTTCAAAAACCAAAATACTATGATTGAATTCACTGCTGTAATGGGTGGGGAGAAAGATACTTGAGGGAACAAACAGAAAGTCTGTTCTATCACAGGAAACCCACAAATGGTTAATTCTAAAAATGTTCTTAAAATTATTTGTAGAAGTAAATGACCCTGTTCTTTCAGTATTATGTAGCTGTGATAGCTACATCTTGCTGTCCTTGTGCTTAAAGAGCTTGTTGTAGCAAGTCACAAGGCATCAGTGAAAAGTTGCCGTGACTTAAGCTGCTGCACAGATCATCCCCAGTTTAGCAAAAAAAGTAATCAAGAACCTGCTTATCCCCAAACCCGGGAATCCCTTGGCAGCCACTGTTCACAAAGCTCACCCCAGGTCTGACTGATGGAGCTGCCTTGGGGCTGAGCACAGGAGCTGGAGAAGGGACAAGAGGAGCTCTGCTGCTGCTCTGGAGGCCCCAGGGCCTCTCCTGTGAAGAGAGAAGCAGGAGTTAGAAAATCCTTGATAATTTGAGATGGACTCGGTGGTGATCTGCTGGGATCCAGGCAGCTCACCGTGGTACATGGTGTGCTAAGGAGCTGCCTGTGAGTCAGCTCTGGCGTCATCTGGAACTCCCTGACCTGTGCCCTGCCATTGCTGGGACAGCCTGGGACTCTCCCCTGTGTGGAGGCTCTTCTTGCCTCAAGCCCAAAATTTCTTTCCACAAAAACTCTCTTCAATTAAAAACAAAGGACCAAAAATCCTCATCTACAGCTTCAGGCGTGAAATGTTTCAGTGTTACCTCTGAAAGCAGGGTGAAAAACTGCTTTTTTAATTCTTGTAGTGCTGATAGGTCTGTTCAGAAAATGAAATAAAACCAACATTTATCATTGTATAACATTTTGACATGGTTTTAGGGAAGTCTGTCTTGTTTTATAGTTCTTGTTCCACTGAATGGATGCTTAGGGCTTAAAATAAGCTTGATAGATGAGAATTTTCCACCAAGGAAATGGTTCATTTTGCTTAGATTATTCATTTATCTTTTGCATGTACAATGTTTTCTGGTACAGATTTTTTTTTGGTAGTGAGTTGCTCCACAGCTGGCTCTTCAGATGGCTGATTTGGGGTTTTTAAGTGAGCTAATTTTGAACATCTAAAAGCTGTTTACCTATTGCTCAACTTGGTCGTGTATCCAGGCACACAACAAAGTTGTGTGTAGATTATGATGTTGTCAAAACACTTGTGGCCCTTATCACAAAGCTCTCACTCAAGGATGGAGGGAAAAAACTCTTCTTTTTTCCAGGCTCTTTCCAGGGACTTGAGGGAGGAAAGGAAACTATCTAAGGATTTCTTGGCATTTAGCAGTTGGAGAGGTCATAAAAGAAAAGTAGGGTATTTGATGTGAAATATCTTGAAAAGAATGAAAATTTCAGTATTGGTTTCAGTGCCCTGTTGAACCGTACTGAAATAGGGTGAAGGGAGCTTTTCTGTCATGTTTAGGGCTGATGGAAAATAAATTTCAGTTCACTTTCCTCTTCATGCCTGCTTCTTTCGGGTAAAGCCATTTTGAGGCTACGAGCCTTGGAATTGCATGTGCTCAAATGAATTTGTTATAGTAAATATTTAACATTGCATTTAACAAAAAGACCTAATTGTTCATTGTATTGTTTCTATCATGTGTTTTGTCATACTGTATGAACTTTATGTTCATGTATAGTGAACCACATGTGCAGGGCACAAGGTTTTCTGGCTGTAGCAGCTTTTATCATTTGCTTGGGGAACGTGTTAAATTTTGTAGTATCTTGTCCAAGTGTCACAAACTACATTTTAGAAAAATCCAGAATACACATGACTCAATTAAAAAGAAAATGAAATATACTTTACTGGGTAAGTAATTTAGTGCTGTGGAGGAAAGCAGGGAGAGAGTTAAGGATGGGTGTTTTGTTCTAAAGTGGAAGGACTGGTTTCCATTGAAGGTGCAGTTTGGAGGAAGAGAAGGTGCAGTAAGCCGCCGTGGGAACTGGGACTTGAAGGACCATGTTGGATGGTGCCTTCTGTGTCTTATTGATGGAGTTATGGTAGCCTGCTTGCTGTGTGAAAAGATTGATAAGATTTTTCTAGGGTTTTTTTCCACACATGAACTGTAAATGTTACCTTACACTGTGTAGTTTGGGCCACTGTGTAAAGATTCAATGTGCTACTGTCCCATTCAGTATATAGTTGAAAACTGTAGAGAGCTTCATTACTCTGCTTTTAAGATCAAATTATTTATTTTAATGGCCAGCAAAGCAGAGACTGGATACTGGTCACACTCACTGAAAACGCTGAATGTCTTGGGGAAAATGCACATTTCTTCTCATGCTGTTTCCCTACAAATATCCACATATTGGTAATTAATTTCCCTTCAATGAGATGTTGAAATCCAAACAGGGCATGCTGCAGTCTGGCTAACTCTGCTTCCTATCTTGTAGGCTCTTATTTTTAGAAAGCTAAAAGACTTTTTCATCCTTGTGTGTGCTTGGCACCTGCACACTCACGCCTTGCAGAGCCTCCCCACCGCCTGCGCCGTTCTCCTTCGCGCTTCCTCCGTGCCAAGTCTGTGCGCAAAGCACGCTGCCAGAAAACTTGGTGGCATTACTACAGTGATACAACTTCTTGTGTGCATGGCTTCTCTGAAAATAGGCAATTGGATTTTTTCCTGGTTTGCTGGAAATAGACTAAGTTTCCCTTTACCGAGGAATATCTGATGAGCTGTGATTCCCATTTGCGGCTTACGCAATTGACGCAAATGAAAAGCAGGTTACAGAAGTTTTGCTTTTCATTTTTAAGTACGGTCCAGATTTGCGCAGAGCATTTTTGGAGGGATTGTCCAGATTAAGTAACCTGGATGTGGATGAGAATGGTGCAAGTAGAGGCAGAGATGGCATATGCTGTTCTAGTTAACAAAACTTAACTTGCTCCTCAGAAGCAGTTGAGGTCGGTTGCTTAGGATTTCTCATCTTTGCAGGGCTCGTGGGAGGGATGGAATTCAAGCGTTTCTCCAGCCCCCCTTAAGAAGTGATGCTCAAATGCAGCACTAAATCTTCTGACATTATAGCTGGAAAAAACCAAGTCTCATGGATTAGGGATTGGATGGACTAGCCGGCTTATTGAAGTAACTGTCATTTTTTGTGAACTGTCATAATAAGAGGGAAATACTGTGTATTAATTTAGGAAAGCTGTTTGATGAAAATCTAAACTGGGTTAATATTTTGTTCATGTGAAACCAAATCTTATTTTGCATAGAGAAAATGTTGCTTTTCTAGTTAAAAAAGCATGGAGATAATCCCTGCTTTTGGGAAAACCAAAATTGGATGCTGAAACAGAAATAATACTTCTACTCTCTTCTACATCTTTAATGGTGTTGGCATGGATAGTTGCTGTAATTGTTCATTCTTCACTTATTTTTTGCTATTGGAGGAAACCAGAATTCCATTGTAATACCACAAAGATTTTAATCTTATTAAAAAAAATATTCTGAATTATGCATTAAAGACTTAGTTCCTATAGGAGGAGTTCTGCAGCCAAAGGGAGAAGTGATTTTATAAAGAACTATCATTATTATTGACAAGTATGATCTCCAGTTACAATAACCTTTAATAAGGAGTAACTCTCTTGCTTGCTTGGATAACAGACCGTTTGTGGAATTGCTGATGGCTGTGACATATAGCTGTGTTTTAGCAATAGCACTTTCATTCTCTATCTGTATATATGCCAGAGAAATACTGGATTTAAATGCTCACCCAGCCCTGGTGTCATCATTGTTATACATTTGCCTTCATCTGAATTTTTTATAACTGTATTCCTTTGAAAATAAGGTACTGATTGGATTGGAAAGACATTATTATTCCTATCAATAGCACTGACTCACTAATGCTAAACCAAAGAGAATTTCTTGTACTCTGCTTGCCAGATAAGCCGCTGTTTTGATTTCCACTTAGGAAGACTAAAGCCTCTCGCACGCTCGGAGGCTGCCAGCGGCTGCTGCAGTAGCAGAGCAGAGGAAGGTGTGACAGGGTACGTGAGGGGGCTTTTCCAGCGACGATCCCAGGAACTGCACCGTTAAAATTGCAGGAGGGAGCCCTTTTCCTTCACACGCTCTAAATGCAGTGGTAATCAAAGCAGTGCCAGGCGGAATGGCTGAGCTGCTGTCCTTTATAAGAACGACCTAAATCCAGCCCTAATCTTGTTCCTGCGCATCAGCCCGAAGTCACTGACTGCTGGCCCCATCCTGGTGGCTTAGTGGTGCAGTGGCTGTGCAGGGACACGGCGGTCGCAGCCTGGGCACAGAGCTGGGAAAGACAAGCGTGGCACATCCCAGGGAGCGCGGCAATGCCGGGTCGGGCTCGGCACAGCCGGGTGTCGGTGGGGAGGGTATGGACATGGAGGGTGTGACCTAAGGTCAAGGTCCCCGCTGCCAGGGGAGAGGCTCCCGAGTTGGTCCCACCTTCGCCCTGGTCCTCAGGGTGCTGCAGGATGGTGGCATCTGGGGGAAGGCGATGCCCACCGCTCTGCAAACGGAGGAGCAGTAGCCATAAATATGTCAGAATCGCTCAGGGCAGTGCGTGACTGTAGTATTGATTTCTCTGCTCAGCTGTTTTCCCGTGTCCTCGCCAGAGCCATTTCCCAGTGCTGCAGGAGCTGTGCCAGTGCCCTGACACCCTTCCCACACCTCGCCTGTGCCAATGCAGAGCTCCACATAGGAATAACTCCAAAATGAGCTGCTTCAGGAGAGGCTGAGCTGCACGTAAGCCAGCAGAGCAAGGGTGTCAGGGCCCTCTTGCCTGCCTTTTTTTCACCCTCTTGTCATGGACTAATCAAGTTGTCCTTAATGCCAGCTCGTCCCTAAAACATGCTGGCAAGTGTACAGCCTGCAAAGCTCCTGCGTGGGCTGGATACGTGGCTGGCACACTGCTCCTGCTGCAGTTCTGGTCTGTTGCAGTGAGGGCTGGAGTCAAGGAGAAATGTGAATGAAGGGGAAGAAAACAAACAGTGCGTGCACTTTGATGCAGTTAATGCTGTGGTCTTTGGCTGGTGCTGTTTGAGGTCATGGAGGACCGCTTACCTGTGTGGGAAGAACATTACAAGTAGCTTGTTCAGCCACCTCTGGTGTGCATGGAGAGGAATTCTGTGGAATATGTGAATCTCTATATAGTTCATAAGTGTAAATAGCCTACTTTTTTTCCTTTTTTTTTTTTTTTTTCATTATCTACCTCTTAACCAGCAAATAGCAAAAGTAGGTGCAGTAGGAAAAATTGTATTGATGAAAAACAAATTTGGTCAGAAAACAGTAAGCCTTCGCTGTGGTGTTTTGATCACATTAGCCATATTGATAATCCCAAAAGTAATAAGGGAAGAAGTGGTGATGGGTCATCATAGTAAAAGAAACATACTGGGGAGATGACTCATGTGTGACAGACTGCTAAGGTGTCAGATACAGGCACGGCTGGAAGAAACTTCTGTTACGCTACCAGTATGAAAATATAAACAACTCCATTTGTGCTTCTTGCTTGGAGTCAAAGATAATTTTTAATCAGCTGTCTGATCATTGTATCTCAACTGAAGGTTCTCTCATTAGGGTGTCCTAGGCTTGGTGGAGGTGCCTGAATGGCTGAAAACATGAAGCCATTCTCCTTTGAGGTCTGAGGTTTTGCTTCTACCTCCATACCTACCCAAGCCATGAAAAATAACATCAAAACATCCAAGCAGATGCTTAAAGAGTTAAAATGGAGGAGTATTCCCATGCTAATATATACTCTGTGGTTTGAAGGACTTTGCCAAATCTCAGTGACCTGCTTCAAGTGATAGTATAAAAGTTAACTCTTAGTAGAGTATAGTATTGGAGTGAGGGGTCTGTTTTTGGTGGATCTGTAAAGAAAACTGGTTCTCTCACTGGAGAACAACCTTCACAGTTTCATACAAACGTGTCAGCTGTTCTTGGTTTGTATTCAGAGGCAATATTTAAATATGTCAGTCTTGTAGAGTGAGCACCCCCCCTTACCTTGGAGCATAAATTTGACTTTGCTTGACAGTCATTTTAATCATCAAATTGTAATAATAATTCTGGGATCTAGCAGCACTTAAAAAAAAAAAAACCCTAGCAAGCTTAATATTAAGGTTGGTATGGAGTCAAATCATGCTTTGAATCTGTGTGAGTGGAAAGTTGCACAGCATGAAAGCCAGAAGTATCCTCCATCCACCCCCTTCTTCACATTCTCTTGTCATGTTAAAGACTAACATGTGGAAGGGTAAGGGGGCTTAATCTGAAACACCATTCTGTGTAAACAATGACAGGATTAAACAAAAAAAAAAAAGCCAAGCTCAACTGTCATGGGTGTGTAGTGGCTGCTGCTTTTCACGGATGACTGAAATTATTTGTATAAATTTGCATTTTCCCCTCAGCATCTCTATAAACCTTTGCTCATTTCCATGCAGAGCTATTTTCACGTACAAGTGGATTGGCGTGCGGTGGCACGCGGTGTGATGCCATGTCACCTGTGGGAGCAGGAACTAGAGTGACAAGGGAAAATCAAGTATCACCACGTTTGCTCCTTACACCAGGCTGCCCAGGTGTGAGAGGTGCTTTGGGTCCCTTGTGACTGAAACACAAGAGGGCTGAGCTCTTAGTAATGAGATGATGAAACCCAGAACTCACTTCTCTGGTAATTCCTCAATGAAATATTGATCAGATGGGCCAAGCAGTCTGCTTTGGACTGACCAGCGTTTGGAATGCAGCTGGAGACTTCTGGGAGAGGATACTTCTGTCGTGGTCCAAATAGGTATTGCTTACACTACCTTCAGGTGTCTGACAGGTTCTGCAATCCCTGTTCTCACTGACCTGGAGCTTGCCTGGAGGGTCCAAATCGCTTGTTTAAGAGCCCACCTCTCCTGCTTTTTCTCCAGATTGCTGCTGAGATGAACTCAGTCAGATGGTGTAAATACCTTCTGCTGGGCCCCCTGGCCTCCCCTGAGATGTTCAGGAAAGGGAATTGAGATTTGTTGTTTTAAATTCAAATTATGAAGTATTTGAGTAAAGAATGCAATATGCAATTGAATAAATATTTGGCTTTTCATTGTTGAGGGAGGGGAAGATTTGCTGATGAGTTAGTTATTCACACAATACTATTTTTCCGTCAGCATTCCCACTTGGTATTCTTGTTTGTTTTATGCTGTGCAATACTCTGACATAAATTTAAAATGAAGAACAATTTTATGCTTAAAACACCAGCTCTGTTAACACAGACTTTCAGCTGTGATACTGGCTGGTGTGGAAGAGATAAAGGGTTGCTACACTGTTTCTAGAATGGGACTTTTTTGTAATGTAGATTTTGTGCTTTCTCATTTTGTTTATTCTTCCAGTATAACTATATGAAAATACATAGCACCAAGTATATGAGGAAAAAATCACACTTTTTGTTTAAAAAAAACCCCCAAACCAAAGAATCCAAACAAAACCAACAGAAGTGCTGAAAACACCCAACCTAAAATTTTGTGAGGCTATGAAGATTAAATGTTGGTCATGACTCACATTGCTTGAGAACTGCCAGGTGCTTTATAAAATGACTGATGGTAGATATGTGCAGAGCTGTGAAGGGTGTATTTTGCTGTACATGATGCTTTTGTTAGAACTGCAGGAATATCAAGGCCAGGAAGAATGGTATTACAGCATCTTTAATGTACCCCTTTTGGGGCTGTCAGCCTCTGTCTCTACTATTGCCATGAATCTACTAAGGGAGAACATTTGTCTCTGGAAATCAAGATAGTAGCTATTCAGCATGGATGGATTAGGTGTTTAGCCTTTTCCAAGATGATGCTGTTCAAGATAGGTTTCTCTTACTGTTGTATTTGCAAATATGTTGTCTCTTTCTGGCGTTAGTGAGTGTGATAGCAGATGTTGTTTGACTCTCTTAATTCAAGCAGGGATGTGTCGTCTAGTGTTTGTGTCTCAAATTGGGGAATGACTAAGAATTAAAGAATCCTGGTGTAGGGAATGCTATTAAGTAATAATTTTTTTCCTGTATAAATATGAACATCTGCATAGGGTGAGACAGCTGTAGCCATGGTCTGCTGTTGCACTTAGCAAAAGGGGAATAGTGATGGGAGATATTAACTTTCACAATAGCAGTTCTGGGTAATAACTTACTGTCATTTCTATGCCCATGTCTTTGTTTTCTCTCTGCTTGGAGCTGCCCATGGGGTGGTGACTTCAGCGGGGAAAGAAAGAGCCCTGTTGAAATTTGTTCGGCCTAACACACTGTTTTAAAAAAAAAAGGCAACAACAACAACAAAAATTTAAAAAATCCCTCCAGCCTAATGTGGGCCGAACTTCCCATGAAAACTCTGCATTAATGAGCTCAGGCCCCTCAGGCCTGCTTTGTCCCTGTCAGCAGGTGAGAAAGAGCCGAGGTCCCTGGCGCGGGTGCCCTGGCTGTGACCCAGGCGCTCGGGGCCCCGATTAGTTCAGCTCTTGTGCTTTCGGCGGGAAGAAGAATGACAAAACATCTTGTCCGGGGGCCTGGGTGTATTCGTGCTCCTCGCCTGCAGGTCCGTCCTAGCACTGGAAGAGCCATTTGTCCGGGAACCGGGGAGAAAAGGCACAGATTTAGGTCTGTCCCAGAGCTGAGAGTGAATTGCTCAGAGCAGCCGCTGCAGTGGTGTGTCCAAGATGCAGATCATATGTGATGGTGATAATGATCTGAAAGCTATTTGCAATTCAAAATCGGTATTGGGTTTCAGTTATTGGTTGATATTTTGTCAGCACTTTGCGACGATGACTCCTGACCCAGTATTGCTTGTGATGCTGAATAACTCAAAAGGGAAGCTGATGCTAACTAAGCAGGAGACCATCTGTGTTCTTAATAGTGCAGTGTTATCACACTCAAAACTTAGCATGAGTGGTTGATAACATGATCACACGAGGCTTGTTTCCTTTTTATTAAAATAAAAAAGTCAAAATACCAACCCCCCAAACCAGTCTTGCCCTCCCCCCAATCTTATCCTATCTACCCACTTCTGAGCACACAGGTCAATTTAATTTTGTCAGAGGTGGAATGGAAAAGAAAGGGATTTTTTTGGTGAAGTCCCTGCAGCTAAAGCAGAGATCCTAATTAACCTTTCAATAGTACAAAGGCTGCAGGAAAAGCAAGAGCACTTTGTAAAGCAAGGGGGGCCCCTCCATGTGGGTATCCTGGCAGGCTAATTGGCAGCCCCAGAGCTGGGATCCGAGCAGAGATCTGAGCAGAGCATGCGTTGCCTCCTGCCCATCTGGTGGGGTGGGGAGTGAGGGTAACTCCTGGTACTGAGAGGGAAGGAAGGAATATGGGAGCTAGCAGGCCTGTGTGAGCAAAAGGAGCTGCAGATGAGAGGATGATGATTTCTGTCATGGCATCCTGTTGCATAATTCCGAGTGCTATTCACCCATACCTGTGAAACCCTACAGCTGTGCTAAAGCCATCATTCTTAGTCTTTCTTGCTCAGTCTCAGCTCCTACAGTGTGATAACAGGCAGTGGGAACAAAGCTATGTTTAGCAATAAATAACAGTTCTCAGAGGGTTGTTTGCAGGGTCCAAGTCCTTCCTCAAGCTTAGTGAAAGCATGCAGGAGCTTGACTATGGTGGTACTACTGCATCCAGAGATGTGTCTGTGGCAAAACACTTTTGTATTTTTTCAAAATGCACTGAGTGGGAGGTACAGAATATGCTGGAGAAGAGATTTCTTTACTATCTTTTCCTTTCCTTATCTTCCCCCTTCCTACATTCAAGAACAAACCAGCTCATCCTCATGTTTTATTGTTCTAAAATGCTATCCTGACCTTTCTGATGATTGTTAAGAACGAAAATCTGTAGTCTGATATATTAAAGTGCTAATGATGCATTAGGAGTCATAAAACTGTATTAAGTGCATTAAATTTTGAGTAACTCTGGTAAAAGGCGCTGCAAGAGATGGCTAATCACTTCGCATTTATGAGTTGTCTTGGAAGTAAATGACAATATCCAGCTGAATCTGCCTGCTGAAATAGCCTAGAAGGAGATGGCATTGCCTTGCAGTGGATTGCTGGCAATCCCTGCTTGATTAATCTGCTCATACCGAAGTGGCATCGCTCCATGCTTCTAGCAAGCTTGTAATAGATGAATGCATTAATGAGCCCCTGGGTAACCGAGACGATGCTCGGGGGCCAGGAGATGTGGAGAAGGATAAACATTTCTGACTCAGTTTCTCTTTCTTATGTTACGTATTTTTTCCAAACTGTGCTTAAGTGATTCCATGTTACAGTGAGAGTTATTAAAGTGCCTTTCTGCATCACTAACAGTAGTAGAGCTATTTGTGTGGGTTTGACTGGCTGGGTTACTTAGGCCTTTTAGTTTCCCTGACCTGTCTTTACCTGAAAAAATGTTATGATCTTCAGATTTGAAAGACTGACTCTTGGTTAGTTGCTGATAGACCATGCTGAGTCTTTGTATGTTAGAGACAGGCTGGGATCAAACCTCCCTTGGGGCCAGCCAAGTGATCCACTGAGCCATCGTCATCTTTTGTGTATATTCAATTAACTGGCTGGTAAATGTGTGTAGAGACCTCTGAGGGCTGATGACAACATGTGGTCTGGAAAGTTTGGAAATTATTCTAGCTTGAAGAGAAACAATATCAGGAGGTTACTTAGCTTTTCCAGGTTTGATTATCTTTAATTTTCACCATCTGAATTGGTTTAATATCAAGGAATTGCAGTTAAATTTAAGCAGGCTTTTGAATTTAGGAATTAAATTTCTTTCTTCTTGTGGCTTTCTGACAATTGTCTTGCTAATGCATTTAAATTCTGCTCCTTAAAAATGTATTAACTGGTTTATTTGTAGGAGGTCATCAGTTTCACAATATTGTATAAAACTGAAACCAAATGCTCCTGTATGCAGCTGCAGTGTTAAACAGAGCATCATTGTCATGTGGTGAGCATGGTTGTCAAAACACTTCGGTCAAAGTGGGTAACATGAACAGTTCTTCTACATTAAATATTTATAGAAGAAAATGCAAACTCAGAGGGCTGCCAGCAGACAGACATGCTGCTTAAATACATTGTTGTGGTGGTGAGGGTACGAATCTTTGCACTGCAGCTTTAGGAAGAAGAGAGAGACCTGTTTCTCTTTGCTCATGGGCTCAAGGATGTGCTTTTTCCGTATGTGAACATGTATAAAAAGAAACTGGAAGTTTAAAACTTTGAAAGGAAAACAATAAGTCTCCACAAGCTATTTGGCTTCCAGCATCCCCCAAAATGGTCTGTTCTGCTACAGCAGCCAAAGAAGAGGACAGCACAAGCCTCTCTTGCGTGCCTGGCCTCAAGGGCTGGCGCGTCTTTATTTCAGGTCCTCTGGTGCAAACAGGTGGTGAACTACAAGTGGCGAGATGCTGAGGAGAAAACCATGTAATTAAATCTGGCACTGTAGTATAATAAATCTCCCTTGTATTCTCTAGCTTTCTAGACGCCTTTAAAGCAGGACACAATGGCTGTGATTAATGACTGTTGTATTGTCTTAAATAATAAGCTTGAGCCTTTGGATAGGTGACATAATTTAGCCGTAATGAGCGTCAGCTTCATGTGTTTGATCTCAGTGCTTTGAATTTCAGTGTCGTTGTTGCCATGTCCTTGAGAGATTGTTTTATGCTGAAGAAAATGAGTAAAGGAGGGGGATGGGGAGCAATTTTTATGAGGGTGTGAAGAATCCAACCAAACTGTTGCTCTGAGGATGCTGACTTTCTTGTTGTCTCTTGTTTTTAGATATGTGAGATGAAAGTGATTTGAATTGTTCATAAACTGGACTTACTGCTATTGAGAGAGATCTTTTCTTTGATAAAAGTATTCCTTGCTGGGAGGTGTCTGCTGAGAGTACCAGTGATGGGCGTTTCCTTTTGTGTATCAAGATGCACCAAATAGCCATAGCGGGGAAAAGGCTTTTGGATCCTTTCCACATCATCGCTTCATCCATCACCGCCTCAGCAGGCTTCTCTGTTGTTTTCTCCCTTGAGTGAAGGCAGCAGTTCTTTGATATGAGCTCCTATTTCTTCACATTGCCTTGATTCAGCTGGCAGACAAGAAAAATCATTATATTCTCTTCCCTGCTGTACCTGTGAGGAGCTTTCCCCATCTCTGTGCTATGTATCTGCACAGCACTTCAGCAGAGCTGTAAAGGGAGGGCTGAGAAACTACAAAGCACATCAGACCTAATTATTCAGCCAGCATAAGGGCCTTTCTTTCCTGCTTGGGATATTCACTTTTGCCTGTGTGGGTAGTTTGACAGACAGAATGTGCTGATCCCAAAGCCATTGCACTGTGCCATATAAATGCTCCGACCCCAAATCCATCCTCCTTCGGGCAGCCTGGCCCAAGGGGGCAGCCCTCACGGCAGGGCTCGTCAGTGGAGGGTCAACGCAGACTCTCCCTTTTGTCTTTATTTTTTGTGGAGGTGGTGGGGAGAGGGATTTAAAACCCCTCACCCATTCGTATTAAGTCTGACTCATTTTGTCTGGTTTAGCGTTGTGGTAGAAAGAAACATAATGGATTTGTTAGGGTCAGTGCTTCACAATGTGACGGTTGACTTTGATGGGCAATAGGGCCTAGTTTGCCACTCCAGACAAAGGATTTGTAGGTCTTGCAGGCTGCCATCTGTTTCTAAAAGCAAGTTTTTGTGAAGAAGTGATGCAGCTTGCATGCTGAAAAAGTTGGGATCTTTTTCTTGAGAACTGCCCTTATATTTGAGCTTTTAATTTCAAAACTAACCACAGCTTATTAATAGCAGGCCTCCTTTTTGCCCTCCCTCGGGCAAGCCGAACATCCAAATAACATTTGTGATGTGTTGACGTCTTCTAAAATGTTTGTGTTTTAGAAGGCATGCACTGATCCCTAGAGTGGGTTCTATTCTTCTCTTTATCCCCCACCCAAACTCTGAAATGCAACATCTGGCTGCATTCAGGTTATTTGCCTTTATTCTGCTGCATAAGCATAGAAGGCACAGATTGGAGAGGAAATAATGCTCAGCTTTCATTTGATTTTTCTTTCAAGCTGAAGTTTTGTCCTGTGCTCCCTTAAAAAAAACAAACAGAAAAGCAGTTGATTGCATTCTGCCCCTATAATACAGAGTGGAAGTTCCTGCTTTCCTGCAGTGAGTCTGCTGCAGAGTCTCTTAAATAAAGTGGCCAGCTGACCTGTAGGGCTTAGACATGCTGACAAACATGGTCTGTTTATGTGCTGTGCATTAACCTGACTGCTAATGGATTGTTTCTATGTATAACTACTGGAGGAAGCTCAGAGCTGCACAATGCAGGTTTGGAGGGCAGGAAGGCATCCTGCTGCAGGACTTAGCAAATGTAACAAGTAAAGCCTCTGCAGTTTTCTTGTTTACAGCTGGAGATGCACAGGACCTCCAGCACTATAAAGAGATCCTGGAGCCTGGAACAAATGGGTCCTTCCCATTTGTTTAGCCCATTACTCTCCTGGTGCAGTCCTTCCTAAAACTCTGACAGTGCATTTTTCTTTTTTATTAAGGGGAGTGACTGGTGTGGCTGCTGTAGCTGTGCAGGTACATAGCAGCATCACTGAAAATGGGGCTGCAAGTGCCATGTTGTTATGAGTTAATACGCTGCTGATAAATGCTAAGACTGATGGCAGCCAAAGGAATCTGGCACCTTCCCTTGGCCCCCAAACTCAGCAGCCCAAGGTGTGCCTCTGCAGACATCCCTGGCATCTTGTCACTCTCCTGCAAACCAGTGTTTGCCAGCCACTGGCAGAAAGCTGTCAGGCTGTACTGGGGCTGGTGCTCTCACTGTGCTGTGTTTCTGGCAGTTCCTGGAATTAACCTGTTCACCAAACTTGCTCCCAGCTCTGGCAAGTGGCTTGGTGCTGGGGGCTGGCGTGGGACAGGGGGCTTGCTGGCTTCCCTGCCCGGCAGGGCAGAAGGAAACACAGTCATCAGCTGGCGAGTAGCACTGGTTCCCTGCCCTGGCTTTCCTCACAGCACTGTGCCTGAGCCAGCACTGTGCAGGCAGCAGTGAAAAGAGGATTTTTTTTTTTTTTTTTTTTGAGGGAATTAAAGGAATAAAATGACTGTCTTTGATGTGGTGGCCTGGTTCTGTACTGAGCTTTCTGCCACAAGAGTTGATAGCTTGTCCCTCTGCCAAATTTTCCTCTGAAGGGTGGAAAACACTACTGACAAAGACCTGAGGCCCAGAAAAGTGGCATTCCTGGTCAATATGATTAATTTAAATGAAGGGGAACACAGCTCTTACATGAAGATGAGAGCTGATCCATAGTGAGCAGTCTAAACACAGGCTGCTTCTACTTATTCAGACTCCAAGGTCCTCTACCTGGATGTTTTGTGGAATTTAAATAGCTTGCCAAGAAAGGGCTCGTCAGGTCTGGCCATGTAATCTAGACAGCTGATGCTGATGGTTTTCTTTAGAGACATGGTGATGGTTCAATCATCAAATATATGTCCCAGGAGTGAGCCCATCCAGCTACCTCTAAACTCCTTTCAAGCAGCACAAAAAGCTTCTGTCTCCTTTTAGGTAGTGGCAACTGTGCCATGGTGTCAAGTCCTAACACCTACATGGAACCCTTGGAAACAGGCTTAAAGAAGCCCATAATTTTCTTGCAGTTAATTTTAAATTTCCAAAGCTGAGACTTGCTTGACTCTCACTAAAATACAGGGTGACACAAGCTTCATAGAAGTGCAGCCATTGGCTAAAGAGGATCAGATAAAAAATGAAAGGGTTTTGTTTAAGAAAAATTTGCATCAAGTACTTCTTAGGTAGCTGTGTTATCATTGCATCTAAAATGAGTACCGAGTATGAGAATCCAACGTGGATGGATTTATGGTCCATTTGTGTACTCCAGGTTTTTGGCAATGTGTATATACTGCAGTTTTGAAGCTATCAAATTTATTGAAGTGGTAGGTATATGACCCTCAGTATCTTTTTGGTGTAGTCTTTGTATTTTCTACACCTTAAATAAAAGTGGGATTGTCATTTGTAGAAACAGCAGTTGATTTACTCAGTTTAGCCAAAGAATCTTTGGCTGTAATCAGAGAAGAACTTTTTCTGCTGTACTTAATTGAATTTGCCAAGCTGGAACAAGCCCTGGCATAGCAGTTTCAACCCCTGCCTTTGCTAGTCAGCAGCATTCAGAGCTGCAGAGAAGTGATGAAAAACGCTGAGCAAATGCTGTGTGAACTGGAAAGTCAGCACTGAAATGCCTTCTTGACCTGGTGGTGATGGTCGTTTCCTCCTTCTGAGTCAATTTGGGACATTTGGCACATGTCCAGCACACAAAAATGAATTGTGTTCCGCAGGGATTCTCTTCCCTGCAGAGGTTTGTGTGTGCACTCAGCGCCCTCCGGGCAGGCGCCTGCACAAGCTGTGCTCTGGAGAATGCATCTGATCTGATCAAGCTTCTGTGAAGGAGGAAAACTCAGATTAGTTGGGAGCTGCAGAAGGAAAGCAGGAGGTTTTACATACCATTACATAGGAGCATTACTTTTGTCTGGAAACATCAGGGTTATAGTGGAGGAGCATAAATTGTAAATTTAAGTCCTGATGTGGCATTGACTGTAGGTCCTGAGGAGCTTTATGTTCTGTTATTCTTGCACTCTCCTGGAAAAAAAATGTGTTATTTGTACAGGCAATGAAAGCATTGGCTATGAAAGCTGCAGTCGTTTGCACATACAGATGGATGGTTCTGAACCAGTTCAGTGATGAGTAGCCTGCCTAGTGAGATACTGGGGAAGCTAACATCCCACCGAATTAGTTGTTACTTCAATCAGGAAGGAGAGAAGTGGTGTGCAAATGAATGCCTTCCATTTGAGTTCATTTGGATGTAGGAGCTGCTGTTTTTGTTTGATAAAGTTGATAAACCTCATCTGCTGTAACAGTGATTTCAATTGGAGGAAGATAAATTGAGGTGGAGAAGGAAATTGGAGGGCACAGGCTCAAGCCTGAGCAGGAAGGTTGTTTTAATAACCTTGTCAAATGCATGTTGCTCTGGTTCAGGGTAAATGCCAATTCTTCAAAGTTCTTAAGGTAAAAAAGGCAGAGACCTCAGTTTTTCAGGTATATTTGAATGTAATATTTGAATACATTTGGGATGCCTCTGAAAAGCAAGCCCAGTTTCAACCAACCTAGCAAGACAGAAGACTGTCACTTCCTTGAGAAAACAGGCAGACTCTGCCAGGTTTGTTTACCCATTCCTGGAATGAGAGCTTTCTGTTTGTGCTATCCAAAATGCTGATTATTAAGATGTCCTGACAAAAAGGAGGAATTCAATGCAGTAAGAGTGATGTGATGTAGTTTATCTGTGGTCGTGGGTGTGCCCCTGTGGGTGTGTGAGATTCCTGCCCTGGATGAAGGGCGACAGCGTGTGCTTCTGTTGGACCCAGAGGAAATTACTTTCAAGTGCATTGAATAGAGTTGGGTGGATGTGGGTGTGTGTGTGTGAAGAATAAAAGGCAATAAGCAGTATTTTTCTAACGTAAGGTAAGTTTCACTTTTATTTGATGCACTGCACTAAAATAGCCCAGATACAAAGCTTGAGGATAAAATGCACACTAAAGCTGGAACACAGACTACTGTTTGGAAAAGCTAAGTTGCAGGAATTTGTAGAGAACAAGCAGTCCATGGCCTAAGAAATAAGCAGAACCAGTAAGAGAACTGACAGATTTTTTAGTTTATAAGGCAAGAAAGATTATCAAACGGAAGTGATGAGTTAAGGATGCTGATAGTCAAAGCAAAGATGCACAGTGCCTGGGAAGCTGAGGGCGATGGTGCCTGTTCTTTCTCCAGATCAGTGGGGAACTCTGTGTGTGTGTGTGTGTGTGTGTACAGATGCATGAGGAGATCAAGTTATTATTTCCTATCACAGAAGAGCCCCAGGTAACCTGCTTTGTTAGAAAATAGAGTTTCTGCAGTCTCAGAGCTGTTTGAGACCCTTTTCTACTCACTAGATGGTAATTCACTGGATATTTCTGACGGTCCTAAATGAAAGACAATGACTTCAATGGCCAACAGGGACAGCTTCAAGAAGAATTCTGGAAACCTGATGGCTTCTTGTGTGCATTTTTTCTACACCAGATCGAAGAACTGTAGTAATCTTTTTCATTAGGTGTCCAGTCAATTATCTGAATGAAGGAACCCCTTCATTTGGTGCCAGGGCTTTTTCAGGTGAAGAATCTGCCATGGCACCTTTGGTTGTTTTTTTGTTTTGTCTTGTTTTTTTTTTTTTAATTTTATTTTCTTTGGTTTTGTTTGTTTTTATTTGTTTTTTTTTTTGTTTTTTGGGTTTTTTTTTTTTGTGCCAGATAATAACCAGTTCTAATGCTTGTTGAAGACCCTCGTTATTCCACAGGTCATAATGTTCTGCCAGGAGTGATCCTCTAAATCTCTCCAAACTTTTCAATTATGCTAACAGGAGCAATTTTGACATCTTGTTCCTTCACTCTTCCCCTCAGTTCACTAAGAGAAAGTTGTGGAAATGTGAAACAAGAAATCAGTCTGTCTGTGTATGTCTGTGTCTGTTCATGAAAGGTCAAGATAATGTTCTTAACTTTCTTAAGGCTCCAAATATAAAATCCATATTTCAAAATCTATGAGGTAAGAAGTAAAAAGACATAAATGGAAAGTGCTTTTTGATGACTGTTCAAAGAGGATTTGTTGAGATAGCTGACCTATTACAGTGGGTCACAGTTTTGGAGGCAGGCACATGACAGAACACACTGAAAGTCATGTGACACAGCCAGAGTTCATTGATAGACATCCCCTTTTATAGGGGGTGCAAAATTCCCACACTTGAACACCCAAATGTTTGGAGTCTCAGCACTGGCCAGTTCCATGTCTGCATTCAGGATTGAATGGGGTCCCCTGTTTGACTTGGAATCCAACCTATCATTGTCTTACCTAAGGAGTTTATTTCTACTCTTTAAAGAACTAGGCTAGTCAAATTGGGGTTCTGTTATGGCCAAATTTATCTGTGCAGCTTCAGCTGTGGCTGTCCACATGACATAGGGATTACCCCATACATATATATGCATATTTGTGCTAAAAGAGGAACTAATGTTAAACCTCTGACAGACAAAATCACAGTATTTCTTAAGTGGGTGCAGGATTTACATTTTTCATTTGATATGGCTCAAATGTGGCGTCATTTCCCCAAGCTTATTCAGAAAGCTGTGGAAGCATGAGCTCAGTTACATCCAGCTTCAGTAAAACGTTCTGTGAGGTGATGGATGCCTTCTGAAACAGGCTGCAGAAGCTGTCCTGCTGTTGGAGCAGTGAGCAAGGACCGAGTTGGCCATTTTGGGGCAGTGGTGATGGTTACTGCAGCACTGACAAGCACTGGCTGCAGGAACAGGAGAGTTGAAACTGTTCATGACAAGTTCTAGGGAGATGTGTGACTTGATTGTGACTGTCCTGTCTGGTGACACTTAACTGCACAAAAGGACTTAGCCAAACTATCATGCTGAAAATCTCACGGGGGAGCATGGAACAGATTTTGACAGTTTTCAAAATCTTTATGTCCATTCACTGGTGTCAGAAATTCTTTCCTTCAAAAACAATTTTCAACAGAATTTTCAAAATTTCAAAAGATTATTAACAAAAAGGAGGGGTTTATCTTGGGCCATCTAAGCCTGTTTTACAGGGAGAGGTGTGGTGGAAGAGGCTTCCAAGGACTTGCTCTGACAGCAGATACCTTTCAGAAGAGATTTTCTGTGTGAAATTCATCTTCACAATATTTAACCAAGGGAAATCTTACCACTCCCCTTGCCTTCTCTTTTACCTTGCTACATCTCTGAAGAAAAGGAGGTTCCTTTTTGAAACACACCAATTTGATGCAAGACAACTTATCACAGTTGTGGCCATATGTTGTATTACTGGGTTAAATTCTGTTGGAAGGCTGAATTAAAAACTAAGATGTCTCACTCAAGCAATTTCACGTATTTGTTAAGTAGCTTGAGCTACGGATGCTGTTCTGTGCTGCACATCAATGTCTGTGTAGATTGCCAAAGAGTCTGCCTAATTCCAGAGGTGGTTCAGAGTGCTTTCTGTTATCCCCTGATGGTGGTTAACTCTTACATGGGAATTCCTGTCCTGGTCAGATGAACTGTCCATCTTGTCTAGCAGCTGGTATATGCTACTGCTGTGAAGTGTGATTCATGGTCACTGTTATGGAATAACTCCCCTGCAGGGAACACATCTTCATGGTGACCCTTTGGAAAGGTTGATTTCCATACTGGAATAGTTGTGTGTGTGTGTGTGTGCACGTGCATCCTTCTGCTGAGCTCAATATGCTGTGACTGCAGACATGGGCAGTGGCTTTGCATTCTCGACTGATATCAAAGCGAGGTTTTGTTCTGCTGTTCTTTGCTGTGCACTCAGAGTTCTTCCCTTCGGGATCATCCCCAGCATGTGAAATAATTCAGCTGATGGCTGTATAACTTTGTTCAGTTTGTTTGATGGATGGGATTTATCCCCATCACTGTATCATCTCTCTATTGCAACTTGTAACCTTATTTTAGAAAGTGGTTTAGTCAGTTTAGAGGGGGAGGGAAACAACAGAGCTTGTGATGATATTTTTAGAAATGAGAGAGAGGAGAATGTAGTTATTTGGGTTGCTTCCATGAGGCTGCCAGATTGACTTTCTGAAGACTCCCAAGGCAGGCAGATTTGGCATTTTTGAAGAATATGCATACTGCTCTTTTACACAATATTAAATTAATTATATTAAATATATATTGGAAAATTGTTCCAGCTCAGGAAGATGCTGGACTTCTTCACTAGTTTAACAAACTGCAGCAGCAGTGTGTGCAGAGTTAGTCTTGCCCTCTTGGAAACCTGTCTCAAGTGGTTCAGCAGTCTCTCAATGCATGATAACTCATGCTTAACAAGCCATGGTCCTTCCAACAGAGGCAAGATTATGAAGAAATAAAATACTAAGCAGATTGAAGTTCAGCACAATCATTGAGTTAATCAAAACTGCCCTCGTCCACAAAACTGGCTGAAACAAAGTAATGGACTCATCAGTATGGATTTAATTCATTTCCAAATGATTCCATGAGTATGTTGATCTTTGATGTATTCATTTTATCCAGTCCATTCATCTGAGACCAGAGAGTCTCAGTCCTTTACAGGAAGCGACTTGGTATTGGCAAAGTTTCGTTTTTGTCCGTGTTTTTTTGCAGATCTGCCAATGAAGTATGCATGTGGTTGTTTTGAGAACTCCAGTTTGGGCTTACTTATAGAGAGTTCCTTATAGGGTCCTCAGAATCCTTCTAGGAGGAGCAAAAAGAGCCTCTAGGTCTCATTTTAATTGGAGGTTTTGTGTAGTGGTTGGCTGAGGGTTCAGCAGATTTTCACCTCTAAGCACCCGGGAAGAGTGACACAGGTTGACCAAGGTTTGGCAGAGCTCCCCTCCAGAGTCCTGTTCCCAGCCTGTGTGCTCATCCATGCCCTTCCCTTCTGCTTTCTAGGCAGTATTCCTGACCTGCTCCTCAAGAGGAGTAGTGATACAAAAACATCAGAATTGATGTGCAGTGTCTGTGGGATCGAGGAAGCAGAAATCCTCATGCCAAAACTCTCCTCACAAAAGGAATATGAATTAATTTAGCTATTTATGGAAAGTTTAAGGTCTCACTCTCTGTGATGGTTGCCTACAGCAAGTTTCTTGTGGAGGAAAAGAAGGTGGGTGGGAAATCTCTTTGGAAGTTGTATGAGCACAAGGCATGGCTGGGTCTGGGTGCTGTGTATCATTTCTGAGTAGCAGCTCCTGGCCCAGGCGTCCCTGATTAGAAGATTAAATATCCTTAGGGTGTAAAACGTAAGTTGATGTGTCTTTTCAATGTCAGATAGTTTGTTTTCCAAGGCTTCACTTTACAAGGACAAACCTTTTGGTTGTAATGTAAGGCCAGTATGGCTCTAAAGGGCTGTGTGAAGGAGTGCCTTCTCCTAGGGCAGGAGACAGGTCACTGCTTTGCTGTGTCTTGGAGAACTGCAGTCTTTGGATGAATACAAGGCTTTTGCAGGTTGTACAAAGTATTTGGTAGGGCACAGCACAAGGTAATGGAGCATGTTGTGAAATATTAATGTAGAACTTAAAATCTTGCTTTAAAAACTTGTTAAACTTTAATTACGACAAACACGGCTGAGCCACCGCATTAAAGTGTTAGAATTTGATGTGTCAGTGTGTGAGTTCAAGCAGGCAAAGATCATCCTGAAATATACATGTGAACAGGATTTCCCCTTCCCTTTCTCTTCAGAGCAGTAGGGAGGAAGCATCAGAAAGTAAAGTGTGACATCAGCAGTGCCAGTTACAGCAACATGTGTGGATTTAATTCACTGGGTTCATATCTATAAAGGAGCTTGCCCCCAGGAAGTAAAAGCAATTGTTCATCACCTTCTTAATGGGCCCATAAATCTTTGTGACCTAAGGAAAGCTGCAGAGCTTGAGAGAAACCTTAATTGTGCAATGCAGTTAGAGGTTCAACATGAGATTGAAGTCCCTGTCTACACTCCCAGGATTTGTCCCATTTTTATCCAGCTGAGGACTGGGGCAGGTATTTCACCTGACAATATTGAGCTCATCCCAGTGAGATGAGTGGTGTCACTGGGGGACTGTGGAGGTACAGTCCCCATACATGTCTTGTCTGTGGCTGTTTTACAAGCTTTGTGGCTTAGCCAGGCATGATGGTTTTCCTTTACTAAAGTGCTGTCAAAGTCATGGCATGGTTTGAAGCACTCCTTAATCCCTAATGAAGGCCTGTGAGTAGTGATTGTCTTGGCAATGCTTTGGAGCACCCCATTTGCAGCTGGGTGATCCATACAGGGAACTCAAGCACTGTTCATACATCTCCAAGAGGATGTTTTGTTCTTGGTTGCAGCAATTACTCAATAATGAATAAATTTTTTTATAGAACAAGAAAATGTCCCTAGCTTGTCACAGGGATGGCTGTTCTAAAGCAGTGCAGAGCCTCAGGCTCTTCAGGTGCAGGTTTCTCTCACTGTAGTAGTTGCCTTGGTATAAATTATAAAAGCAATTATTCCCAATTACAGCGTATGACTGGACTGCCCTGCAGTATGTGGGAGAGTGGGAGGGAGGGCAGAAATGAGCAGTATCCTCCTGAGAGGGAGTTGCTGGCTATACATTTGGAAAACCCCACAATTACTCCTTCCTAAGCCAGCTTTTTGTAAGGTAGCTATGGGAACTTTCTTTCAAAAAGAGGTAGCTAAGTATTTTTCATCATTCCACATTTCAGGTTGGTTTTCACTTATTTCGTGCTCACCTTCCTTTCTTATGTGTCCTAGCAGTTTTCTTTTGCAAGTTTGGGGCCTCAAGTTCTAGACAGCGTGTCTGTCTTTTGTTTCCATTTTTTGAACCAGTGCTGCCTGAAATCCTTTTTCCTTTAAATAAAATGTTCATGCTTGAGAAATTTAAAGCTTTTTTTTGTGTGCAAAGCCAGGGACAGTTTCCCTGTTTAAAGCTGGTGTTGCTTTTTTACTTTTCTTCATATCCTCCCCATCCTCCAGGTGTCTTTTTAACAGAAGAGGCTGAAAACACCTCTGAGGCATCACAGGCTCCCATGGAACCCACTGGAGCTTGTGGAGATTTTAATATCGTAATTAATGTTCAGGTGTTTAACGTAAAAATTTTATCTGTGGATCTAAACATAGCATAATTTACCACCTCTAAACAAAGCAGGGACAGGGCTTTGCAATGAGACTTGTTAATTTAAAAAAATTAAAAATATTTATAATATATGTAATAAAAAAATAAAAATAAAATAAAACAAAAAAGTAAAAAAAAAAAACAAAAAAAAACAACAAAACCTGGAGCAGGGTTCTGAGATCTTTTTATAGCACTTGTAACAAAGTGAATTGATTCAGCTTTACAGGTGTTCAGAGTAAGGACACAGGAAATAGAAAACTTTGATTTCTCTCTTAAAATAAAGGCAAAATGAACTACAAGCACAGCTTGTGGTGCCTATTCCTATTTATAGCCAGCACAAACCTTCTTGGTAGAACACCTGGAGTCTTCTGACAGCAGTCCAGCCAGTAAAGGCTGCTGGCTCTGGGTTCCATGTGAAGAGCTCCCAGTGACATAAGCCTATGTTTTATTTGGTTTCTCTAATGCTACAAAAGTCATAGTTCTTAAGTTCTCATAAGAGATGTCCAATATTATACAAGAGACTGTAAAAATACTGGAAGTTTTCCACATCATTTACCACATCAGCTGTACTTTTGGAGGGATCCATGGGATCTTGAACACTCCTGAAAATTTGATTGCTACAAGCAAAGCAGAGAGTGGCCTGTGGGAACAAAGTCTCAGCATTAGCTAAACTACAAGATAGACTGAACAGTGTGTTTGAGCAGCAGCAATAGACAGAAAATTGTAAATGGGCCAGTGAAATGGTAATGAATAAAGTTATAAGAAAAATTATCTGGATGTGTCTGATCCTTGCTAAATACTTGACAAGAGATACTAAGACAGCCCTGAGTACAGAATATTCATCTCTTCTTGCCTCTTCTCCAGCCAGAGCCTGTGGAGCAGGAGCAGGGATAAGAAATTAAGCAGATTTCAGCCACTTTAAGCACTTCAATTCCTGTTGCTTC
This sequence comes from Parus major, assembly GCF_001522545.3. Taxonomy (NCBI): domain Eukaryota; kingdom Metazoa; phylum Chordata; class Aves; order Passeriformes; family Paridae; genus Parus; species Parus major. The sequence goes on along the minus strand of NC_031773.1, from coordinate 54,555,649 downwards.
AAATGAAGCTTCAGTAACCATCTACATACATTTTATATTCTGCTTCATCTCTCATATGGTCTCGCAGAGATCCTGTAATTTTTGTAACTGCTTGAAAAATGTCAATACTCTGTCTGAATTGAGGCAGCAGATTAAACAGATAAGTACCAAAAGATTAGTTACTCTTTTAGATATGGACATAATAATTTATAAGTTATTATATTCACTAATCTATGGAAAATGGACATTATGCTTTCCCATAATGTACAGACTTGTCCCTTGTAGTGAATACAACATGAACATGTTCCCATCTGTCTTTTTGTTCACTTGTTTATTGTGATACAGTGTTTTAAACAGCTGTTGCTGAATAATTGAATGCATTTCCAACTCTGTTTTCAGATGAGTCTTACTGCTAATGTGTGAAAAGTAACAGATGCTTCAGGGTAGTGGCTATCTAAAGTTCTTTAGAAAAAAGGTGTAAGTGCATAGATATCAGGCGCCAAGGTAGACCTTTTTGGTTCATAATTTATTTATTTCACCTGTGTTCCCTTATTTGTGTTCCATTTAGCATCCCTATGTCCTTAGGCTAGGCATTTGGCTGGCATGGTTCCTGTGGCTTTCTTTTAAGATAGCTGACTTGTGTTTTTTCATATTTCCTAAAGGAAAGATGATGTGCCAGAACTGTGTTATTTTTTACTTGAAAGACTAAGTAAAATTTAGAATATTAAATTCAAATGTTTGGGTGAATATTGCAGTGAAGTTGTTATGTTACTGCGGACTTTCATTGTTCATCCAGTTGTCTTACTAAGGTCTGTTACACAAAAAAACAGCTACAGGAAACATATGGTGTCAGTTTTAGTGTGTTAATTAATGATTTGTATTCTTAACCTGTTTATTGAGCCTGATTTTTAGTAACCTCCATCAGCAGGGTTGGTTCGTTCTATTTATTGGTGGGGCACTGCGTCTGTTTATGACACAGATGTCTGTCTGCTGCAATAGAAATTGAGCTTTTTTTACAGCTGTTTCAATGTTTTTAATATTCAAGCCCACTGCAGCCCCATAACTTAACCTAGCAGCTGAAGTGAAGGCTTTCAAGTGAGACTCTTCACTGCTGTTCCTATGGTTACACTGAAACAGAAACCTGCTAAATAGGAGCCAGAAGGGCAGAAAAAAAATCTAGTAGCAATTGCTGTCATTATTGCAAGTTTGTAATTTCCAACTTACTTCATTTTCTGTGCAGTATTTTCTTTTCTAGTGGAAGCATATCTTTTTGAGGATTAATGACTGGTAGTGTTGGAAAACAGCCAGAAGATGATGGAGACACACCCTCTGGAAGCAGGTTTTTGTTCTGCTTGCAAGGGGGTTTATATTTTCCCTCTTTACCAGTTACCTTAAATTGCAAAGCACTCTTTATGTGTGGTTCTAAGAGACAGATCCTGTGTTATTGGTAGGTGACTTGCATGGGAGCAGTGATCCAGCATCCATGTACGCCTTCCCATCAGACGCTGGGAGTAATAAATGGTATGTTAACTGCTATTGTGTGGAAATAATACATATTTAAAGCAAACAACCATCAGTTCCTTGAGTGCTGGAACAAATGGAGCCCAGGTCTCCTGTGGATTTGCCTTGTGCATGATTGATTTTTGCCATCTGAGAACGAGCACAAGCATTTCCTCGCAGCTGGGGCATTTTGTGGGGTTTCCCTTGTGTCACATCTCCTGGGGGAAGGCACACACGGCACTGCTGGTGGGAGCTATGGTGTTCTCCTCCCTCTCTCATTCCCACCCTGCACCCATCTTTGGGCAGAGTGGTCTCCCCAATTTCACCTTCTGTTCTAAAGCTTTGCCCTTGTGAAAACACCCCCAAGCCTGTGGCATGCGTGCAGGCCAAGTCAGCTTTTGCATTGCAGAAAACCCAGGGTAATATGACATTCATATAAATAGCAGTTGAGGACACATTAAACCAGAACAATGTTTATTCCAGCTTCTCTCTGGACACCTGAGTTTGCCTTGCTTTTTACATTATCGTAAAGAGTGGATAAAAGATCATAGCAAACAAGGAACAAAAAAATCTGAATATAATCACATAGTGCAAGCTTTCCTGCTCTCTTTAATCTGTTTTTGACTTGGGTCATGTGTGAGTAAAGAAATATGGAGATTGTTTAGGAGGGACTGAAGGAAAAGCAGCAGGACTACAAATTGGGAACTGGGGCTCCGCTTCCTTTTCTGAATGATTTCAAGCCATATCATGTGGTGCCCACTGAGGCATTTGTATACAATTCCATGCTTTTGTATCGATGGAAATGTGTCAGGAACACCTGTGGCCGTGGGGCTAGGACCAGCAACAAGCCTTTGGGGTATTGGGAGGGAGTGCAGCAAAGCAACAGACTGTAGCAATATACAGCTATCTGTCAGTCAAGCTTTGTGATGCATTAATTGCTTTTGGTTGTGGGCTCAGCTTCTTGGTTCTGGCACCAGGGTTGGTGTTCTCTCACCCCCTCCCCTGCCAGGGAGCCAGCCTGGCTGTGTCCTTGCACAGCCTGGGGACAGCCACCTCAGGGCTGTGCTGCTTTCTCACTAATATCCAGAGGAGAGAGGGTTTCATGTAGTGATGGTGCTCTGGTGCTGTCATTTCTGGGATAGGCACCCCAAAGAAAGACAGTATCTTATGTCCAGAGCTTGACCTGAAACCTTTTCTAATGGGAAGCAGCTTGAGGTCAACATAAAAGACATTTTGTTTTAAATTTGTTATGTTAAATAAATCACGAGGTTGAAATGCAGACAATACAGTTGCAAAGCTGAGAAAAACAGGTGAATAGGGTTGAAAGGAAAACCACACCTGAGCTCTGTTGGACACCTTCTGCTTAGCCAAACAGCTGACTGTTCTCCCTGCTTTGGAGATCCTTGTATTCCTCTAACCCATGTCCCCAAGAACCAGCCAGCTGTGTGCTGCTCTGGTACCTGGCTAAGTCTTATGTCCTAAGAGGCTGATGGCAAATCACTGGACTTTTCCATATCAAATCTTCTAAACCTGTGTAAGGTGTAGCAGCAATCAATGCACCTTGCATGCTTTGAGGTTTCACTCAAGACCAGCAAAGGCTCTAATCAGTCACTCGAGGTGATGCTCCATTTAAAGGTAACTTGTGCAACTTGGTCACAGGGAATAGTGTAGCAAAGGGATCACCACAGACTCACTCAAGTGTCTGTTCTCTGAGGGATGGCTGGTCGATGAATGCACTGCTTGTCCTGTGCTGGATCTGAGATTTCTGCTAAGCTTCATCTATAATAATGTTTTAGCAGAAGTGACTTCCCAGCAGCGGTGCAGTAAATAACTCTGCCATGGTAAATTTACTGAACTGTTAATTGACGGTTGCTGACTGCTTAGGGACCCTTCTGCCCTGTCTGCTGCTTTCAGGGAAGTGAAACTACTGCTCCAGAAACTGCTGGTTTATTGGTGCTCATCTTCAGATGCTCAAAATCTTCTTCAGTCTTTGATACAGTTATGCAGACACAGCAAGTCTTAGAGGTAAAATAGGGAACTTCAGAAAGACTGAAGTCGTTAACTGCACGAATAAATGCTGAATTTAAAATTAGTAATGCTTCTGTCTTATCAATAATAGCCTTATGAAAGTTCGCTTTGTACCTCCCCTCCCCTTCTGTGTCCATTTTTGTCTTTTAAGAAAGTTTCCTTTTTTTTTCTTTTCAATGTTGTCAGTAAGACTGGCTTTTGTTTTTCCCTCTGTGCAAAAGCTATTGATCAGCTGACAAGGAAAGAAAGGTGTTTAGATTATCATCTGAGGCTGCTTTCTGCATGGCCAGATCCTTCTGCACAGCTCCCCAGATGGCTTTAAATGCAAAGTTCCTTTGGTCTCCACCACATTTTTTTTATTTTGTGTTGTTTTGTTTGTTTTTTTTAACAAAAGATTGTGTATTGCTTTTTTGGAGTTGTAGGTAACATATGAAGTAAACTTAAAATGAGGAATATCATTCTTTAAATGCCTTTAGTTTAATGCCTTTAGCTGGGATCTCCTTTGATGGCTAGACACACCACTTGAGACATACCACACAGAGCCTTCTGTTAAATGAGGGCATGTTAGGAGGATCCCAGTCCATGTGAAGCTGGGCAGGGAGCGGACCCCAAATGTATTCATGGACTGACTGAAAATATAGCTGGTTAATGGCTGGGATTCTTCTTGCATGTCTTCTTTCAATGTACTAATAGTGCATTTCTTTTGCTGTGCAGCAAGCCATTTTTTGTTGATACGGTCTCTTTTGGGAAGCAGGAGAGGAAAATTTAGATGCAATCTCTCCTCACTCCAGCAAGCAAAAAATTGAACACATTTTTCATGCCTGAAGGCATGTGTTCTACCTCTTATTCGGTGTTACAGCAGCCTTTTCAAAAGAAGTTTGTCATGCTTTAGCCCCAGCCAGCAACTCAGCCCCACACAGCTGCTCGCTCACTTTCCCCTGGTGGGACAGGGGAGAAAATTGGAAGAGTAGAAATGAGAAAATGAGGGTTGAGATAGTTTAATGGGTAACCTAAAAGCAGCCTGTGAAAGCAAAGCCAAAAAAGAATTCATTCGTTGCTTCCCACGGGCAGGCAGGTGTTCAGCCATGCCCAGGACAGCAGGGCTCCAGCACGCTAACGGTGACTTGGGAAGGCAGATCCAAACCATAGCTCACTACTGTGAGGAAAATTAACTCTACCCCAGCCAAAACCATCACAGAGCTGTGGCTGCATTTTGTGAGGATGCTTGTAAAACACTTGATGCTTTTTTGCTTGCCGAGTCAGGCTATGCAGGGACTGGAAACCAGGGAGAGGGGTGCCTCAGCTGTAGCTGACATGGGCAGGAGCCTTGTTTCTGGTGGCTGAGGGAGGAAATGTGATGGCAAGGAGCATCATGCAGAGCTGAGGTGCCCAGGCCAAAGGAGGAGTTGCTTAAGCAGTCCATAAACCCCCAATCAGTGAGCAGCCAGCCCTGCAAGTGCCAAAAGCCAGGCTTTTCTTAAATATAGAAGGAAAATCCTATGGTGCTGTGTCCAGTTTTGGATATGGGTTTAAAGACTTTTCAAAGACCAGAAAGCTCAGCAGTGTTACTTTTCCATTTAATCAATTTTGTAAAAGCTTGAGTAATACCAGCCTTGCTGACAAGAAGTTTGTGCAAGCAGTTCACATGCAGCTTTTGCCTCTGTGCACATGCTGCCTCTGAAAATATTTTGGATTCTTTAATTCATGTCAGGAGATCTGTGTGTAGTTCTGCAAACAGGTGATACCCCAGATCACATCAATAGATCACTCCTGAGCAGGAAACCTTCCGAACAGGATACCTCTCTGCATTTTAGAAACAAGGGCAATGTGAGGATAGCAGGGTTTATGAAGGCTGGAGGCTTTTCTCTTAGGGCTGGAGGAAAAAGAGATGGGGAAAAACATGCTTCAAGAGAGCATGCACTGACTGTCTCTCTGGCTCAGAAAAAAATCTGGGGACATTCTGTTTGTAATCTTACCCACAAAATACTTTCTTTATAAAACTCCAGCTTTTCCTGGGTGGGGGGTTTGCTTAACACAAAGCCTGCTCTTCCCCTGTGGCTTCCTTGAAGCGAAGTGATGGGGCGGACCAAGATTCATCTCACACCTTCCGAGCCAGGTTGGCATCGCTGGCTTTTAGGATTTGCTCTGTCCTTCTGTCTCATGCTGGGCTAATTTAGTCTCATCTTGGTAAACAAGAAAAGGGTCCTTATTCAACAGATTTGAGCTGGAGTGACTGCAGCTGTCGTCTGGTCTGTGCACAAACCAATTTTGTTCATTCCCTCGCCTGGCAGGAAGCCTGAACCAGAATTGTGTCGGGACTAATCAGCATTAAACCAATGTCAGAGGGGCTGCAGCAGGCTGCTCTGTGGCAAGGCAAGAGCAACAGGGCTGTTTGGGAGGGATTAGCCTAAGTCCTGCTTGGGATGCAGCTGTGCTAGGAAAGGCACTGAAACTGTGCAGCGTATTTTTCTTGGGCTTTCACAACAAGCTGCAACCTGCCAAAAAAAGTGGCTTCCCAGGGAAAAATCAGCATGATTTACTGTATGTGACCACAGATAAAAAAGCCAGGAGGAGGTGCAGTGTCCATGGAGCTGTAATATCCAGGAGATACAAATGATGCCTTTGAGTGTGCAGGGCTTTCCCCTCCTGGAGAGGCAAGGAGGCAGACAATGAAATGAGTTCAGTGTGTGGTCTCCAGCCAAGAGAAGATGCTAGTGATGCTGCTGCTATTGTTGTGTTACACCATAATGGATGTGTTAGTACTGAACAACACGAAGGCTAGGAGGTGGAAATATTTTGAAGAGAAGACCAGAGGCTTGGCAAGGGCTGATTTGTAGCTCAAGTGCCTCACAGACTCTGTTTTCATGCATGGCATTTCCCTTGCAGGTTCACAAGTGCCTCCTGGTTTGCACTGTCAGCATTAAGTCAGAGAACCTGCCTTACACTGTTTGCTCCAAAGCTGATGAAATATTGATGTCTTACTTTGCTCTCCCCTCCTTACAGCTACTGAGTTTTCCTTGCAGTTTTTCATCTCAAAAATTATTTTTATCTTGCTCCTGAGCACCTTGATTTGGCTTTGAAGTCAGCCCTGCTTTAAACAGGGGCATGGACCAGATAACCTCCAGAGGTCCTTTCTGACCTGGTTATTCTGATCCACTCAATCCTCATCCCTCTGCTTTTACAGGTACATATTTTAGATTATTCTACACCTAAAAATTCTTCAGCTTCCTCTGTGATTCTGTCAGGGCTCTATCTGTTTGTGTATGTGCTCAGCATTAGTCATCCCTTCTCTGACTGCAGCTATGAGAGTTCCCTGGGAACGACCTGAAATGGGTTTGTGTGTTATCCACAGCAGGCACAGCCATGCTCTCAATGCCTTCTAGGCCTCCTAAACCTCTGCTAAATATGAGTCTGCCTAAATTTATATGTCAAAACTGTTTTCTTGTACAAAGCTAAGCTCAAATGAACTTTTGAACCACATCCCTGCCACATGCTAAGCATGTTTTTGTTGTTTCGGAAGCTCATTTAGGGGGAGCAAGCAGACCTTCTGGTCTGGGGTGCCCCAATTAATTATAAGCTAGCAACATAAGAAATCCTCCTTCTTAGGGAAAAATCTTCAGTGGCAAACCTGTCTGAGATGAGTGAACTGAGAACAGGAACAGAGCAGCTTTTTCTGAATGCTTCCATCACTAGAAAACTCCTTCAGGTCTTGGTGAAGAAAAAAGGACCAAAGGCCCAGGCTTGCCTTGTGTTTATGTGACATGTGATATGGTCTCCCTTGGCAGTGTCTGATGGCCTGGATTGTTTACTGGGTGTGAGATTATTCATTAGGCAGAGGAGTGTTAGCTACCAGCAGTGCCTTCTGGAGCACAGTTAAGTGGGAGTAAAAGGTTAAAAAAAACCCCCAACTAAATAAAAAGACCACCAATTTTCTGAAAGCCTGCCATGCAGCTGGGTACTAACAGAACTGGATGGGGTTTGAGAGGAGCCTCCAATGCACATCCTCAAATAGCCACTGAAATAGTTGGAAAATATGAGTGAACCTCTCTACTTCTGGTAGTGTTCTTTGGGTTTTTTTGAGGGTTTTTTGGTTGGTTGGTTGGTTGGTTTTTTGTTTGTTTGTTTGTTTTTTGAGTCCTGGCTGAGAATGTCCTGACTTGCATGAGGGCTGGGCTGTTTTGAGGGCCAGTAACAGAAACTGGATTTGCTGTAACCCAAAGCCCCTTTTATCTTCTGTCCTTCAAGAGTGGTGTTTTGGTATTTTTCCTAAACAACTTAAAACTTTGAGTTTCAGAGTCTCTTTGTGGATATTCAAAAATTGCTTTCCCCAATGCAGTTGTTATGCTTGGATTCTGCAGGGTCCTATTTTTCATGCTTAATTATAGGCAGTGTGCTCTGCTGATGGCCAATGGTTTCAGGCTGTTATCCTGAAATTGCCACCTCTTGCCATTTCTAATGGAAGAGGTGTTTTGTGGTTTTTTTAATTCAGGGCATTTGACAAGTTTGGGCCCCCTCCCTGTGGGAGCACAGATGGCAGCTAAAGGGATGCTGGAACGATTTCACTCCTACCTTGGTGATGACAAACTGGGTTTCAGGAGAGAGTGGCAAGACTCTGCAAATCTGTTTGAACATATCCTGTGTCTCTGACAAATGTGGAAGGGATTTGACACTTCCTGTGATGGCCAGTGCTGAGGTCAGAGGTCCTGCTTGCTTACTGACACTCTCCTGATTGATCATTATGCCCAGAGCTCCCCTCATCTCTGGATTTCAGTGTTGTGCTTTCTGCCTCTTCTGCCTCAGGGCATCCTGTGAGAAGTGCAGAGCTATTCTTGTCAGGGAATTAATTCTTCAAGTAGAAGGGCCCTTCAGGAAAATTCACAGAATGGTAGAATGGTTTGGAAGGGACATTAAAGATCATCTAATTCCAACTCCCCTGCCATGGGCAGGGACACCTACCACTATATCAGGTCGGTCAGAGCCCCATCCAACCTGGCCTTGAACACTTCCAGGGATGGGGCATCCTGTGCCCCATCCTCTGGGCAGCCTGTGCCAGTGTCTCACCACCCTCACAGTAAATTTGAGCTGGTGCAGCTCCTTTGTCCATCTCAAAGACCATGTGTGGTTTCAAGTTTTGTATGTGCCCAGCTCGCATAGCCCAGGGATTTGAAGAAAGGAACAGCTTGGGCTTGAAATGTCTGGAGGTGCAGCAACTTCCAGGTTCATGATCTGACTTTAGAGTTTTGCTTTCTGTTGAGGATCTTTGCAAAGCTTTGTGTTACTTTTTGTTTGGAATACACAGTATTGTGGTTTCCTTACTGAACTATGATCTTTCATAAAGAGCACAGTTTCCAAAATATTAAATAAAAGAAAGGTCAGGGAAAGGGAAAAACTGACTTTGGGTCAGAATAGAAGTCAGTGCTTTTGCTTCTACAGGTTAACACAAGGTTTCAATGAAATGCCTTTTCAAAGCAGAAAAGAAAGACTTAGGAAACATCAGGTATTTTAGATAATTGATGATATTGATTTTGTGGCTTCTTTGACATGCCCTGACAGTTCAGGGAGATTGGGCACTGTTGTTGTTTGTCTCAGAAAGTACAAACCTCTGTCAGAGAGTCCACCTGGATGACTAATGTGAGGTGATGTGAGTCTGTGTGTTATCATCTGGGTAAGGCAATGGCATTTGATCTAACCTGGAGAGGGAGCTGTACCTGTGTGGGGCTCAGGTTTTGCTGCCATTGACTCACCTGTTCAAGATCGCCTTCTGTGGGCTGCATCAAAATCCATCAACTCTTTAGGCAGGGAGAAAGCAGTGGAGGAGTGGGAAGGTGATATGGATTAGTGCCTTTAATGCAGGATTGTTACACCTTCCCCCTTCACTGTAAAATCAAAGTGTTCCTGACCTGAGTGAAACAGCTTAACCTGCAGCTTAAAGCAGCTCTGTTGGGAAGCACCAGTGTAAGAAAGGAAGCAGCAAAGGTGAGGAAAATCTCTAGATAAATACACCAAATAGTTTAGATCTCTGGGATGAGTGGCAGAAGGATTTTTCTTTAGGGAGGCAATAATTTGGGAAGGGGTTAACCAGAAGCACCACCAGAACCCACAGTTCCTCAGGCTGTTTATAAATGGATACTCTGCTGCTACAAAATACAGATTCAGGTTGAAGTTTCATATTTCTGCATTAAAAAAAGTCACATTCAGGCTGTCATATCTGTATAAACAGAGAATAAACCTTGCTGAATTCAAAGCCTGGGGTGAAGTCCTACTTTAGCAAGCAGCCTATTTCAGAGGCAAAAGAAGCATGTTTTGGAAGCTTTGTTGTTTTGGCTCATAAATAAGTTTAGCTAGAAGTTTGAATGTTTTTAAATTCTTTCATGACCTCTGAATTTGCAGCTGTAGGATGTGTGTGAGTGCTCAGATTCCTTTAATCTCATGCATGCATAGTGGTTTTGATTTCAAAGGGGAATTCTGTTCCCCACATGCACTGCTTGGTCTTGTGACCACTTGGAGACCAGCCCCATTGGACTGGTGGCCTGTATGCATGTGAAGCCCTTAAAATATTCATTATAGTCTCTGGTAATCAAATATTAGTGAAAATCATCTTACAGTCCTCAGCAAGAAAGTATTTTTTTACCCTGATAATAAAACTACAGCGTTTATTTTAGCAAATATCCAGTAATACTTGTGCTCAGGTATCCCCTGCTTAGCTTATTGCTAATGTCTGTGTAACTGCTGAGATCTGTATCATTTGTTGTCACAAATACTTTTTAGTTAGGGTCTTTCTTCTTGTGTGTGCTTCCAATTTAAATATATATAAAAGGCTTCTTTAATGTAAATATTTAATGCAATGCACACAGACCTGTTAACCTTTGCATTGGGAATGCATCCATCAGGGATGCTCCTGGTGTATTCTGCAGGTTGCAGAATAAATCACCACAAACCTGTCAAACCCTGAAGAGGTATGCAAATGCCTGTGTCTCTTTAATCTGACATGTGTGTATCCTGCCTGATTTGAGATGGGAATTTGAATCCCTCTGGAGCAATGCAGGGACTCCTGATGCTGCTGCATCGCTGTGGGGAATTAGGAGCCAGCTGGTGTCCAGGTTTGAGAAGTGTCCCTGTTGTTGCTCAGGCCATTTTGTGGAAGAGCCCCAGGTGCAGGAGGCAGCTTTTATCCTGGAGCAGAGTGTTCCTGACAGTCCCCTCTCATTGTGGGAGAGGGAGTGTGCACATGTGTATGGCTTTGAATAATACAATAATACACCGCACGTGTGCTCTTTCTTACACAGAATGATGATCTTGAGTTGGTGGGCTTATGTTTTATAGGGAATGTTGAGTGGGGACTATCAAAACCCACCCTTAAGCACCCAAAATTACTCTCTTCTGCCTTAGTTTGAAGGAATGACAGCTTTTCCCAAGCAAAATGACAATGCTCTTGTTTTTTTCACAAGAGGATGATTTAGCTGTCCTACACTGTCACACCAAGACACCACTGTTTTCAGTTGTGTTGCTACACCTGTACATTGTGTTATTTCTCTCTCCTCATGCATATATTTCCTTGCATTTATTAGATCTTCCAAATGTTTGTACACTCACAGAGACCAGAGGTACTAAAGTGTGTTCAGCTATGGTCTGTGCCTAATCCAGCCTCGATCTGCTCAGTGTGAAATGCTCCGTTTCTAATGTGAAATGTTGTAACAGCTACCAAGGCTCCAAAACAGCGTGGTATGGTTTGCCTCATTAGGTGAAGCATTTTATTTAACTCCATAAAATTCCACTTTATGCCAACAGAAGGTGTAAAATACTATAACATATGTCATGTAGAAATAACTGGAGTTGTGTGCAGTGGCCAGGAGGGTTCTGGTGTCTGTTTGAGGTGGCTCTAAAAGCCTTGGTTTTCAAGTAGATCTGCAGTTGGTGACAGCTCATGCTTATGTAAAAATTAGAGCAGCAATTACGTGCCTTCTACCTATGTATTTTTAGCATGCCAATCAACCTGGGATCCAGGCACCAAAAGATTAGTGGATTAGTGGTGAAGAGGAAACATTTGCTTAAATGCCAAGTAATTTTAGGTTTATTTAGATCTCTGTTCTCTGCTGCTTTCATCTCTACTAACAGAGCACTGAATAATAGGTAAGACATGCACTTTGGTTGAAAGTGGACTTCAGTTTCTTACTCTCCTTTCTTTGCATCTCTCCTCTTTCAGGATCCCACTGGCTCTCTTCAACCCAGTTTGAGGCCAGGAATTGCTCCCTGGTCCCTTTAGTGGCTCTCATGAGTCTTTTTGCCTTTAGGGTCTAAAAACATTCCTGAAACATATGCCATTCTTAAATGGATATCTACTGATAGAGGAGTTTTACACTGGAGTGGCTGTATAAATGTGAGGAGAGAGCGGATGAGACACTGGTTTTCATTGCTGGGCTTTGGCAAAGGGGAGACTTGTAAAATTTAGAGCCTTTTGCACTTTTCTGTGCTCTCTAAGAGATCTTCTTGATGGCAGTGGAAGGTGTATCCTGGGATTTAAAGCTGGGTTGTTGGGAGAACAAGCAACCTCAAAAGACACCCGAGAGGAAATCTGGTAGAAGCCTTGAAACAGTGCTTTTGAGGCACAAGGGTCAGGACTGCACTTGCAGAATTGCCTTCATTTCCAGATGTCTGTGAGGACAAGTGGGACAGGACAAGAATCTGAGGAGCATGGGCATTTGTGAGCTGTACCCAGGACAGTTACTTTTTTGTCTTTTTCAAGTGAGATCCTTCTTTCCACAGATGCTTTAGCACTCCTCAAGGCATTAAGGGAAGCCAAAGGATTTTGTTTCTGGCAGCCTTTGCAGGGATCTGAACTAAATCTAGAGGCATGATAGAAATGATGCTGTGCTTTGAGTTTCCCACCTGGAATCTAGTTTGGATCCAGAAATTAATGTTTGCCTAAGCCTTTAGATTTGAATCCTGAAACTTTACAGCGGCCTGGTGATTGGGTCCTGGTGTCAGCTTTAGGTATTTTCAGTAAACTTGGAAACTGGCCACAAAACTGGCAGGAGTGATAAAGCATAAATCTGGGGATTTATGCCTGGTCTGAAATAGAGCTCTGCTGCAATGAATAAAACCTAAAGCTGTATCTTACTAATCTAACTAGTAATGATTTACTTAAGGTTTACACAAGCGTAAAGAATATTCTTCACGTGGCTTACATGCACAATTACTGTGCACTGATGCACTTAATGATCCCTTCTGTAAACTCACTGGCATTCTTCAGATTGTAAATGAAGCTGGTGCTGTCCAACACCTGTAGAGATGTTCATGGAGTAGTTACAACTGATCTTTTTTTCAAGGTGATACTTTTTCATTTTAACAACGTTCTGACACTTCTAGTTGACAAAACTCCATTTCCGCCCCACCCCAAAGCTAATAATAACTGCATCATCCAGCATGGTGTATAAATTCCTCAGTCCTTTGGTGACAGCTTTGCCCACTTCTGAAGCATTTGCAGCAATATGCTGATCTCCAGTTACTGTGGTACAGCTGGGTTAAAGCAGCTGAGAGCAATCTGCAAATTGAAATGATTTTCAGGTAGCTCTTAAGTGGAAGTATCAGCTTTTAAGGAGGAATATGGCTGTGTGGGTAGCATATTTTTGTCTCTCTGCAGCTCCATTCCTGCTTGTCACCCTGCTCTATCCCGAAGCTCTGGTAATTTCAAGCCTTGCCTTAGGGCTCTTGTGACTTTCCAGTGTGCAGAAGGGTTTTTTTGTCTTTTCTTCTAAAAGGATCCATTTGTTGAAAACTGGCAGAAGACTGGCTCTTGGAGACTGTCATAGGGACAATTCCTTATTGGCAGCAACTTATGCAGCAGTTGCTCAAAACTCCCTAAACAAAGTTTGTGCTACACAAGGGAGTGCTTCTACTTTACGCCAATGAAAGAGCTTTGTTGGCTGCAAGAAGCAAGGTTCTTTCTTTGCTTGACCCTTTTCTCATCAAGACCACATATTAGCTAAGTTTTCATAAAGCTTAGCAGCTGCAGCCTTTGGCAGGTGACAGTTGCCTTCTTGTAACCCTGTGCTTGTAAAGCGTGTGCTAAAGAATAACTCACTGCAGTGGGGAGCCACTTCTGGGCCCATCTTTCTAAATCCTCCTTTTGCCCCACAGAGAAAACCAACTGTGTAAACCTCACAGGTGTGGGCCAGCTCTTCAAAGGGCTGCCAAGAGGTTGTCCTTTCTCAGGGTGTTTGAAGTATCCATCTTGAGTGCCAGTGTTTGGGTTATGGACTTGGCTTGTTGGAAGAAGAATCTTCCTCAGAAACTGGGGATAGCTTCCTTCTGGTGCCAACTGAGTAAAAACCAACCATGAGTCCCCTGCATCTTCTGTGTGGCTCTGCACGTCAAGGGATAGCTCTTGGCAACATCAGCAAGGAAGGGCTTCCTTTAACCTGGAGAAATCACAGTGTGACATTGCTGAGACCAGGGAACTGAGGCCTCAAACGTGTGTGAGGTGGGCAAAAAGAAAGCTAAACCCCTGGGTTTAGCTGGGTATTCGAGCTGCAGTGTGGACATCTTCATGTTCTGATGATGTCAAAGTTGTTTAGTGCTGACAATGGTCCAGGTCAAATTAAACTTCTTTCTTTTCTTGTACTGATTTGCAAGCTGAGCTTAATTAAAATGGCAGGAGATGTTATATAAATGCAGCTTCGGTGAAATTGCTTCTGACTTAAAGTAAAAAATAAACACCTGAAACTTGCCATCCTGATGAGTGGAGATTAATACAGTGCATGATAGTATGTGCATTGCAGAGTGGTTTAAAAAAAAACCCTAACTTAATACAGCCTAGTTTAAATGTAACTGAATTGACTGGAATTATAAAAATAAAGCTGTTTGTTCCTGTCTTAAAAAAAGCCCCAAAACAAAACTTACTGAAAAACTTCCCTTTCCTTCCTGCATTGTTGCACACAAACCTTAACAGTAGTAGTACAGGGGTTTTTAGGATGACAGGTCCTACTTGTTTGTGGGTTTTGGTGGGTTTTTTATTCTTTCCTTTTCTCCAGAAATGACAACTGTAACAAAGGAGATCTTGAGATAAAACTCTGGTACTACCTCTGTCACAGTGGAGTAGAGAACAAAACCTGTTTGAAGATTGGAGTCAGAAATCATATTGGTGAGACTAGTTCCAAAACCAGTCTGAGAATGCAACATCATATTCTAACACAGAAATTAGATGCATTTGAACTTGAACCTGCCCCTGTAAATAAGGAGAAAGCACAAGCATGAAAGATGTGCCGTGCAAAAGGCCCGAGTAACACAGGGCACCTTGTCCTGTGTTCTGTCCGTGGAGGGAGGTGAGCACATGAGACAGGATTGGGAAACTGGCATTGCAGTGGGTAGGAAGCTGTTCAGACTTCACAGGGAATGTGGTGACATCTAAAATGCCTTCGTTTCTTTGCAGCTAAGCCCAAGACTGCAATAGTCAGGTGCCTGTGGCTCCAAAGCCAGGGATCCCCTTGCTGGACAGGCTTTAGCATCCTGCTGTGTTTAAGGACCCGAGCTGGTGTCTTGCTCTTGCTTCAATTTAAATGAACTTTTAATTGTCACTCAGATTGTTTTCTCTATTAGTAAAAGTGCTCATTCATTCCATATCAATTGTTCAAAAAATACGGCAGGTTTGAATATAAACGTGCAACTGAAAAGAAAATATGCTACTTGCACATGAACAGGATAGGCCAAGGATTTCTGGGGCATCTTTTCCCTAGTTTGGGAGTCCATACTTGTAAAGGCAGTATGAATAGTATGAGTGAATTCCACACTTTGATTTCTAGAGAAAATAAAAGCTCGGAGTATAAATAATTCCCTGTATTTATAAGTACAGGTCTGGGTTTGTACCTGCTCCACTGTTACCTGCTAATGCCTTCAGCCTTTGGAGACAGACTCTGAGGTAATTGTGTAGGAGCACTATGCCTTGGGTACCTGTTTCTTAAATTCCACCTGCTCCACTGCAAAAAAAATCACCCAAACTGACATAATTTAATTTTTTGTATTTGAAAAGATTATAATGCAATTTTGATGTAAAATGGAGGGTTTAATTCATACTTACTCACTAATGTAGTCACATGTCTGTGCTCTCATGGCAGCTGGGGCTTGGGGCAGCAAATCTACTTTTTAATAGAATTTTTTAAGTACTGCACCTTTTCCAAGTGTAGTTTGTGGCAATAATAGTGTTTCATTACATTGTGTTTGTATCAAGAATTAGGCTCCACAACACAAGGGAGTGTCCATAACTGTATTTGTATCACTGTTGTCAATTTGACTTCCTGTGCAGGAGTTTTTATGTAGCTTCTGTGACTGTTTAGCTGTGTGATTGATGATGATAATAAATGGTCAAAGTACTGAAATGGGCATCAAACCAGCACCTGTCCTACAGCATCTGGTTATGCATTGTTCAATGGGTTGCTCCTTTTCACTCTTCCTGTTGCAGAGGTGGTGGCTACCTCTGTGGAAGCTCAGTGCCAAATTCTCTTTGAATTAAAATATGATCTTTAGGGGAGAGCTGAAAGGACAGCCTAGCAGAGAGACTTGTAAAGGTAGTGTGGATATGGGTCATTAGCAAGAGGCATCTCTAGTTTTGACAATTGTTTTGTTTCCTTTAGTTTAATACTTATGCAACTTTTTAGTTCAAGCAGCTCAAAAATAGAGTGAAATTACTCAAGACACATTGGGTGGAAAAACATCATCCTGCAGGTTTGAATGTGGGCTATCTTCAGGTGCCTCCTAAAGAAAAGAGAAAATTATCCTAAAATACAAATTCACATCTGAAAATCTCTGTTGAAAGACCTCCTGTGCCCACTGCTGAGGGTTGCCTTCCCAAAAAATCTGGCCTTGGCAGAGCTGTCTGTGTCCTCTGAGCTGATGTCTGGATTAGCAGCTCAAGTAGGAGGCTGTAGCGGAACTACTCTGACTTTACACCTAGAGTGAATCACCAGAGAGGTCACTGGTATTGCAGCTTTAGCATAGGTGCCAGCTCTATAAAAAGAGGTTTAACTAGAGGAGGATTGTGTAATGCCTTTGTGTAGTGTGAGAATGTGACTTTTTTTGACAAAGAAATACCAAGGCATCTGTGGAAACATTTTTGTTTGTCTGCAGGAGATGAGCAGACCTGTTGGAAGAAGCCTCAGTTAGACATGCTAGCAGGAAGCTCTTCCTTTAGAAGTGGTAGCTGTTGCTGGAAGACATTAAAATTGTTCATTCAAGTTCTAAACATAGCTTATTTATTCAAATTTTAGTCTAAAAACACCCAGTTATGAGACAGAAATGATGAATAGAGCTATTAGGTAACTTCAGTAAGTCCTGAAAATGGCATGTGGTACAGGATTGAAGGTGTAACAACGTAGCTAACAGTATTCTACTAAATAAAACTCCTTGGGTTTAGTTCAACACTTGCTGAAGGGTTTTTTCCCTTCAACACTAGCTGATGTGTTTTTTCCCCTGAGTTTCTCAGGCTCTGGAAGGGCTCGATATGTGAACAAAGATGTCTTTCATAATAGGGAAGCTGTAAAGCAGCGTGTTGTTTGAAGTACTTGAGAATTTAATCTTGTTACTAATTTTGACAAGTATTTCTACCATGTCTGTCATTGCATTTAACACCTCCAGTAATCCAGTCCTGGAAGGTTTTATTTATCGTGTGGATTTACCCTTTGGCAGTAGTGGGGGGAAGAGAGATTGCGAGGGGGAATATTTAATGTCTGCTTCATATTTTTTCCCTTCCCCAGTACATTGTATATCTTTTTCATTTTGTTCATATTTGCTTTTTTTTTTTTTTTTATTTCTGTTTGTTATGTTGTGTAGTCTTGTACCAATATCTGCAAGCAGATCTCCATGGCAAGAGCTCAGACACTGCAGACAAAACCTCAGGTAAAGAGGGGTTAAGGATAAAACAGTCATCAGGACCTCTCTATTTCTTTATTTTCAGTCTTCTAACTCCTCTTGAATCAAATTAAAGATCACAGATCCAAATCAGAACCAAAACTCTGTGACTTCTTCATTCTTTTGCCTAATTTAAATCAATATTTGGAAAATTTTGTTCTATTTCTTGAAGCTCTCTTGGCAAGATGTGGTTCTCCAGCAAAATCCCACTATTGATGTCAGTATATTGATGGAGAGGAGACTGTGCTAGGTCTGTGTGCTTAATAGACTAAACAATATCTTGCATGAGGCCATTTTAGAGGTTTAGATTTCTTATCCAGAAATCTAACAAGGCTTAGTTATGTGGATTTGTGAATAGAGGGGTCTGGAAGGTTCAGCTCCACCAATTTCTGCTACAGAAACACAAAGTTTCCTGACACCTCAAGGAAGCTTATTTTGCATTCTAGATTTAAATAGCAATACTGGTGAGGTTTACATAGATACATACTCCCCAAAAAATTCCAAATAATTTAGATGTATTGATAGGGTACACATCCCCCTAGTGTTTCCTGCTTAAATATGATCCATTAATTCCTTTACATATTGGCAAACAAAAGGCAGGTTAGACACTGCCCTCCTCCCCAGCCACCTAAAATCCACTACCATCTCACAGACAACTCGAATTTTAAAACTTTGGAATGAAAACTGTTTTGCCTGCCTTGTCCCAGTCCTCCCTTTCATATCATCTCTATCCTCTGCTGTGAGATTATGAGAATGTGAGCTCAGAAATAAGAACTTGGAGTTGATGTCTTTGAACTCTGATCAGCCTCCCACTGCCACCTTGGCATCCTGGGGAGGCATGAAAGAAAAGCAGCAGAGCAGTTTCTGCACTGACTAACCAGTTCCTGAGCCTGACAATTAACAGCTTGCTTGCTGCCCAGCCAAGCACTGTTATTCCTGTACCCACATTGTTTTCTCATTCACACATTGTGTATTACTTGCTTCTCATGCAGGGTCATCCTGTTATTTAATATGCTTAACAAAATTCCATCTGCAGGGAGAGGACATAGCTGGGTGTGCTGAGCACTTTTAATTAGAGGAAGCTATCACAGAGGTGGTCACCACTAGCACTGTGCATCGTTGTGCTCCCTGTACGTTCCTCTAAAGGAATAAAAGATATTTTTGTTTCTGTAGTCACAAGCATTCCTGTCTACATTCCAGAGCTTGGAAGGAGTGACAGATAACTTGCATTCCCTGGACCAGAGGGTGTGGGTGGAAGATGCCTCTGCCTATTTGGTACAAAGCTGAGGATGCCTCTGTCACTTGTGACAATTAATTGGAACAGATCTATTTAAACCTGAAGATGGCTAAATTTTTACATAGGACCACTCTTATGAAAGTCATCATGATTAACAACTTCATGACTGTAGCTGCATTTCCCTAATAATTGTATCCTTCATCCAAAACATGTACCAGGCTTGTTTTCTAATTTTAAGCCATCTTTTTGTTTTGAAATGAAATTAGCACAGTTTTTTCTTGATCTAGCATCCATCTCTTCACCATTTGCTTTTAATTTGAAATGAAATGTCCCTTTAAAAGCCAGCCCCTTAAAGGAAGGCACAAGTTGTTTAAGAGTACCATTAACAGGATGTAATATCCAAATGAAATGGAAGCTGAATCTGGCATGTTTCACACAATTTTTAAAAGTACTTGATTTTTTTTTAATATCCTGAAAGCAAAGGGATTCAATTCAAACCCAATTTTTTACTTTGCCTCTGAGAGGCAGCTGTCTCAGTAAACTGTGCTGTTTGCATGGGCAGCACACATCAAATATGATGTTCTTGTCCGTATTCATAGTACTGTTATCTGGCCATTAGTATTTTAGCAAATGGAATCAATTTGTATTTAATACCCTGTTCACTTTAAATGTGCCTTGCTAATTCTGTTTGGAAAGTTAGCAAAGAAGCACTTAAAAGCACGTGGGTGTTTTAATGAAAATTCACTGTTCATCCAGAAAAACAGCTGAGTAAATTCTCTCTGCCACGTGTGACTCAGCAGTTCAGAACTACCAAGGCTGAGAGCTGATAGTACCAGGTACCCTTCGGTCCAGATCCCTTTCCTCATGTTTGTCAAGAGGATTCTGCTCCCTGTGCTTCTCTTCCAGCTGCTTGTCAGTGCAGAGCTGGCATGGTCCATGCCCTCCCATCTGGTTTTGGTGAGGGTTGGGGTGTTTCCTGCTAGTTCGGGCAAATGATGACCTTTCACCTTCATACACAGGCTGCTCCTGTCACATCCTTTACTGTTTTTTTCCTAATTTGTGTATCTCCTCTGAAAGCTCACTCGGCTTGTCTTTCCACGAGGCAGCTTTGTATGGAGGGTGCAATGTCATGTCCTTGCAAGCAAATGACAGGTTGATTTACTCCAGTGTGGTCTCTTGGCTTTTCTCTTTTCCCTCACAATCACTGATTGAGAGAATTGTATTTTCTCCATGTGTGTTTTACTTTAAGTTTATATTTTTCTTAAACCACTGGAGTAGTAAAATGCAAACACTGCAGAGACTCTACAAAGGTAAGTTGTTTGTGCCATTTACCTTCCTGGATAAAATGAATCCATGTTGTCAGCCTACAGGGACATTGTAACTGCTGGTCTTGGGCAGCTGGATTTCTTAAAGCAACTCTTACACTTGACAACCAAAACTTTTTCTATTTTTTTTGTCATGAGAAAGGAAACCTTTAAAGAAATTTAAACTTCAGCAGTCACTTACTGTTAGTGGTGGAGAACTTCATTAAGTCATCCAGATATTCTCTTCTAACTTTTAGTAGAAGCAACCAAATAAATTTGGTATCAAATACCTGCCATTGTGCCAAGTCACAGTTGTAAGGTAAACTCTGTCAGATGTGAGAATGATTGAAGATCTAATTGGGAAATAACCTCATGCATAATTGTTTGATTATACGAGCATGTTAATTACTGTTTCATTCTAAGAGCTAAAAATGTTGCTGAGTATGTCTAATTACATACCTGGAAAGAAAATTTTTGCTGGCTTTGCTTGGTGGGATCTTTATTTTGTGAAATTTTGGGAATTGGTGAATGACACTGTGCCTTTAATGGCTCTGCAAAGAACTTTTGAACCAAAAGAAGAGGTTATTCTACTGCTAAGTTCTGAAATAGAGAAATGGTCTCTGTTCTTGGTGCACTTGTCTGAGCTTGTAACTGAGCATGAGGAGAATCTTCATAGATTCAAAATCAAATCCAAGCACTGAACCTGACACTGCCTTTTTACTACTAAATCATATCCCCAGATGCCACATCCATGTGTTTTTTGAACACTTCCAAGGCTTGTGATTCCACCACCATGATGCAGCAATATGTCTAAATCCTGTGTTCAAAATAAGTATTTTAAGTATAAAAATAACAATACCATAAAATCTTAGAGACCACTTGGAAAGGAAAAGATTTTAAACCCCTTTTCAGAATTCACTTGCATGTGAGTGCTGTTGGAAGAGCTGCTTTAGTGTCCTAGTGTAATAGATGGTCATTTAATTAATAGATGTTAAGAGCTCCTTCTTTTGATTACTGTTTTGCATGCTGTAGACAATCCAGTCCATTAACAATATTACTGGGAACTCCATTAACAATATCACTGTGAAATACAGTATTTGTATGCTGATAACTGGAGGCATTTCTGCTTGAAGTCTAATTTCAATCATCCTCTTTGCACTTGCTGGATTCTTTGTGTGGAAAAAGTCTGTCCTTGAAATTTGATGTAGAAAAAAATAAATGTTTAATTTTCACACAGGATTTGTAATATAAAAAAGGTCATCTATAACAAATGCTTTAATAATTCATAATAGCCAAGAGGTGCTCATATTTTTTATTGATTTTAAAGGCAGCTTCTAACAAACTTGAGGGAAGGTGGTCTTTCAGAGACTAAGTCATTTCCAGATCCTCAAGATGTGGGGGAAGGCCAAGAATCCAGTTGATTGCAAAGTCATTTTCTGTAAAATTTCAGCAGTGACTTTTTTCTTGACAGTATATTTCCATTCTGTAAATACTAAACTGGCATCTGTACTGCAACTGCAGTCAGATTTAGTGGAAAGGAGGGTAAGGTCAGACAGAATGGGGATCTTTTCTGTTTCTCTTTTAAAAGTAGTACCTCTGTTGAGGGTCAAAACGTCTATCAGATTTCACCAAAAAAAGGAGAAAGAAAACCCAAGCCAGCTCTCTCTGAAGCCTCACTGCTGTTTCGAGTCATGATTTCTTCATTTGTTGCAGGAGAGAATTTTGACCAGAGTCCCCTGAGAAGAACCTTCAAGTCCAAAGTTTTGGCCCATTATCCTCAGAACATCGAGTGGAACCCCTTTGACCAGGATGCTGTCAACATGGTAGGTAGAGAGAAGCTCTCAAGTTGT
Organism: Parus major; assembly: GCF_001522545.3. Taxonomy (NCBI): domain Eukaryota; kingdom Metazoa; phylum Chordata; class Aves; order Passeriformes; family Paridae; genus Parus; species Parus major. The sequence continues at coordinate 54,533,852 of NC_031773.1, read as the reverse complement.
TACCTGACAGTGTCAGCTCTCGAGATGTTCCTGGGTTGTTTACAGCCAGCCCTTGTGATGTTCTTGTGATCTTGTGGTTGTGGTGCTTCTGGGACTAAGAGTGCTCTCTGGGCATGCTGCATGAAAAACTGTAGAGGAAGAGGTACTGTGAAAACACAGAATACTTCCAGGCACAACAGAAGTAAAGTGCTTAAAAAACTTTTAAAGTGCTTAAAAAACCCGTTTCCCTCGTTAGAGTTCTAAGTGTGGTGTGTGATGAAACCCATCCCAGGGACTGGGTGAGAAGGGGTGTGGTCACCTGGGTAGGAAAGAGGCAAACCAAGGAATTTTTAGGATTCCGATATCCATATGGGGTTTTTCAGTACACAACACCTTGCTTCTGCAGACAAGGGAAAGAGGAATCTTTGTGCAGAAGCTGGAACTTATCTAAACCACAGCTTTTCCTGGGTCATCGCTTCTAATGGCACCTCTGCACCAATACATCTCCTGTACATCTCTTTCCTCTCAGTTACATTTGGTGTGAGCATCTGTGTGGCTGAGTCCCATGGACTGGGAAGGGAGGAAAAAACAATTCTAGGAGTGGGGGCAGTGATAGCTGAAAGACTGGTGATTGACTGGAATTTTTCTGATGAGCTGGTAATTAAAGGATGATTCCAAAATCACCCAAGTACTTGTTGAGAGCGTAACTTGACAAAGACAACAGATTATTGGTATTTGAGCTTCCCAGAACAAAAAATGCCATTTGTTTCTTAATTTAAAAGTAATCAATTGTTGTAACAGTAACATTGCACAATATTCTGCTTCTGGCTGTTTTCAAAAACTAAATCAATATTGGAAAATTAGGGAGGAACTTCCCTCAATCTAGGTTAGAGGAGCTTTGCATTTGAGGAAGTCAGGACAGCACATTACCTGCTTCAAAACAGAACTGACCTCATTGTATGGTGCAAAGTGGGAAGTCAGGAGAATCTCCTGGCGCTCACCCAGCAGATAGAGAGGTGAGGAATACATAAAACCCACATTAAGTTGGCTTTTACAAATGCAGAAATGCATTTGGAGCTTCCCTGCAGTCATGAAGATGTAGAAATTTAGAGTTCATCACCATTTCCAATGAGTTTTATTTTTAGCATCCTGCCAGATATTTAACATGAAAGCGCAGGAGTTGGAAGTAGCAGTGACACAGAGAGCTAATACTGTGGCACTGCACTTGCCTAGAAAGGCAGAGATGAGCCCAGTCACCCCCTCTGCCTGCTGACAGCTGGGGATTTCTGTCTTCTGCTTCCAAATGTGCACTGCTGGAGTTGGGGTGGTACTTGGGCTGGTCTCTGCATCACTTTGCTTATACAGAAGGCATGAAGGACTCCTAGCAATGCTTTGTCAGCAGTTCAGATGGTAATAGCTCAACTGCCAAGGCTGTTTGTGCCTTTTTAGTTCTGCCTTTGCATTGGGGGTGTTCCAGTATGGAGTGATGAGGGGTGTGCAGCAGGAATAAAGCAGCTGGAATTGCTGTGTTATTTGTCTCTCACGTTACAGTGGAGAATGTCTAATATTCATGAAGTGTGATCACAGTATTGGACAAAAATGGAATGCTAAAACCAGCAAGAGACCTATTAAAATAATTGAACTGAGCTGCATTGGACACATCTTTCATTTGCAATGTGTCTTGGAGAAAAAAAAAAGCATTTACTAACAGCAGCAGTATTTTATGATCTTTTAAATGATCTTTTGGAAAACTTCTTTATTGTTTTGATCTGAAACATCATTTAAAGTAATATCCACCTCCACAGAATCCCTTGAGGCAATTATTGGCCTTTCTGATCTTGCCTTGCTGCATTAATTCTGCCTATGTGTTTGCTTTATGTGAGCTTCCAGAAGCAATTTTCCTCAGAGAAGAAAATGCATAAATCCTTGAAGGTTAACTTGTGAGAACTCTGGCTTTGCTGCATGCCTAAGGAATTTCAATTGCCTTCTGGAACCATCCTGTCGCTTTAAAAATAGCCCCCTGAAGTCCCAAGTAATCAAGCTGCCAAAGAGTCATGTTTTCTGTCTGTTTCAAAGTATGTGTCAGAGTTCTCTTTAATAGGGAATTGTGTCTTTCCTCCTGCTGCTTTTTGTCATTATCCCTGCCTAACCCCACGTACTGTCTTCTGTGGCCGTTCTGCAAGTAAGTGTTGTACCAAAATGAAGTTCTCAGTAGAGAGATACAGAAATTTTTAGAATATGAGCTTCCTATTTTAGCCCTCTGATTCATCAAGGTATATGAATCTTTGCCTGTATTTCTGAAGCTCAGGGAAGCATTATCTGTTTAATGTCTCATGTACTGAAATAAAAGAATCAAAGGTTCCTTGGTGGAATTTGAAGGAGCAGGCTTTAACACAAACAAAAGCATCTTTCTCTCCACCCCCTCTCCCACAGAGCAGTTTGGCTATGGAGCTTGCTGCCACGGCATGTTGTGAACATGAGAAATACATAGAGGCTTAAAAAGTGAAAGAGAGATCTAGTGGAGAAGAGGTGAACCAGTGCTAGTGTGCAGTGCTCCAGAGGGGATCTTTGGTTCAGAAATGCCTGAAAATGATGATGGCTGGAAGAAGGAGGGAGGGATTATGGGGGGTGTGTGTCCTGCTCTGTGCTTGGGGAAGGGATATCTCCTTCCCAGGACTTCCAGAGATTGGTTATGCATTAGGTGACACCTTTTTATCTATCCTGGTGCAGCTTCCTTTTGTTTTTATAAACCATCTTGGTTATAAGCCTTATTGCAAATATGGTGTAATTCCATGGTTTTCTGCTGATGGATACGTTTAAATATAAATAGTAAAGTGCTTGGAAAACCAAAATCCCATCCTTTGATCAGTAATCTTGGAGAGTTTTCAGTGTTTGTACAAAGATGCAATGCAGGTGACTGTGTTCTCAGCTTTAGTGGGCCAGAGTCATGCCAGCAGACTAAAATTTCCCCCCCTTAGCACATCCCAAGCTGCTCTCCAACACTCTCCTGTGGCATGTGTGACACAGATGAGATGGGAAGTGATTGATGTCCGAGGCCCTAAGATGAAAGTTTTCATGCATTAATGGCAAATTCAAAGCTTTCTGCATTGCTGGAAAATGATTACAGGCTCTTCCTTTTGATCTTAGTTTCCTAAGTGACTCCTGGTCATTCCTCCTGCCTTGGTTCTTTCCATCTTCTTGTTTTCCCCTCTGCTTTTTCCTCTGTCCTCTTGTAGGTCTGACAACAGCAGGAGTCTCTGGGCCAAGGTTTGCAGCCAGGGTCTTGAAAAGTCAATATTCTGCATGTGTCAAGTTGTGGCTGAAACTTAATAGACAGGCATCCCTTTGTGTGTTCACCCAGTACATAAAAGACAAGGGAATAATAAAGGCTTGGAGGAAATTTATTTAAGCAGCTTTCTGAAACTGTCTCAGCTGATCTGAATTTCCCTGATGCCTATCTGTGTCTGATTGTAATAGTATATCTAATTTGCCTGTCCAGGTATTTTTCTGTCAAGTGAAAAAAAATTAATCTCTGATAGCATTGAGATTTAAGCCTATGATTTCAGCCTGGTTGGCTTTGATAAGGCTTAGAGCCACCATTGAAAGCCCACATTCTAGAAATAAATTTTTATTAAACAAGCTTGCCAAAAATGATGTTAAGAGAGATATTTATTGTGGAGATTAAATTTAAATAAAGTGTGAAACAAGGATTTTTTACTACTTCTTTACTGGAGAAGCCTTAACCATGGCACTGCTGTTAATGCCTCAATAAAAACTATAAAGCTCTTGAATAAAAATGTGGCTGCTCTTCAGAAATAGTTCAAGCTGCAGTTTCATGGTTTGTGTCAGCAAAGGCCATCAATTGAATTAAATTCTTCTGCCAACCCCAGGCTACTTGTTTCCCTACACATTACTTTTTGAGCAATACATAAGAGCTGTCCTAGATAATTTAGGGGCCTGATAGCCTGATAGTTGTGGAGTCTGGACCACTTGCCTAATTCCCAGCTTTACAGGCTGTTGAATGGTCTTTGCAAGGTGCACTGCTAAGTTCAGGTTAGCAGCGCCTGAAAATATATAATTGTATTTCTCCTGGCCTCTTCCAGCATCAGAGGAGTTTACTCCTGGTCAAGGCATTAGGGGATGCACTCAGCTGTGTCTAGGTTCTCATACTGTGGTAAAAGTGGCTTCTACTGTTGCATTTTGTCAAAAGGAACACTTTGAAGGTTTTCTTTCTCTTCTTTCCTTTTATTTCTTCAGGTGGTACAAATAAAGCTATAGTTCTTCGTTTATAAATATACTTATTTAAGCTTGAACATCAGTGATTTCCTGCTGGTGTGCAAGTTTCAAACAGGTTTTGCTGGATGTTTGTTACTTTGTATTAGATGGTTGATAGCATTCCCAAAGAATGTCTGGAAAAATGCCTGGATTTATCACTAGGTCCATGCTTTGGAGAAACACCCAGTGTAGTAGAATCACTGCAAGAGATTTTGCTGAGTGGTAAATCAAAAATGAGGCTTTCATAGATTTTGGTTGTTTCCCTCTGTGCCCCTCCTTTTTTCCAGTCTAAGCTATTTGGTAGCACTTAGAGAAGAAAAGTAAATGTAATAGCTGCCAGCCAGTTGGGGTTTGGTTTGTTTGTTGTTTTTTTCCCCCAGAAAATTAGGGAAGATCAAAGAATTCCAAGAAGTCTATGTAATTTAAATTCAGTGGTATAAGATGCTTCCTTGGCTTTCTGATTTTAGAGTACTGTGGGCATTATATATGCAAATGAGAGCAAAACTGGGTATTTTTATATGATGCTTAAGTAAATGTCACAAAGACTGTTCAGGAGTGAAAACAGTTTCACCAAGTAATGAAAATGAGCCATAATGACTTAATAGATGGATTATTTTGGAGGGTGCTTTCCTTTCTTCAGTCATGTCTCCCTCTGAAGTAGCGTCAGTTTTAGGTTGCTTGTTCTTGGATACCTTTTATGTCTAAAGGGAAATGGCTTGTTGTAATGTAGCCGATAAAAACAATGTGCCTGTACAGCAAAGACAGCAAAACAAAATTGTGTCTTAGGTAACTCTGTCTGTTTCTTTTCTCCTTTCTTAGCTGTGTATGCCCAAGGGGCTGTCTTTCAGGACGCAGGCGGACAACAGAGACCCGCAGCTGCACTCGTTCATCATCACCAGGGAGGATGGCTCCCGCACCTACGGCTTTGTGCTCACCTTCTATGAGGAGGTCACGAGCAAGCAGATCTGCACAGCCATGCAGACACTGTACCAGATGCACAATGCAGAGCAGTACAGCAGTGTCTGTGCCTCCTCCTCCTGCAGCATGGACTCCCTGGCCAGCAGCATCGACGAGGGCGACGCCACGTCCCTCGCCAAGCTCCAGCGCTACAACTCCTACGACATCAGCAGGGACACGCTCTACGTCTCCAAGTGCATCTGCCTCATCACCCCTCTGCCCTTCATGCAAGCCTGCAAGAAGTTCCTGATCCAGCTTTACAAGGCAGTGACCTCCCAGCAGCCACCACCTCTTCCCCTGGAGAGCTACATCCACAACATCCTCTACGAGGTGCCCCTGCCACCACCGGGGAGGTCGCTCAAGTTTTACGGGGTTTATGAGCCCATCATTTGCCAGAGACCTGGGCCCAATGAGCTGCCACTCTCTGACTACCCTCTGAGGGAGGTCTTTGAGCTGCTGGGCCTGGAGAACCTGGTCCAGGTCTTCACTTGTGTTCTTCTGGAGATGCAGATCCTCCTGTACTCACAAGGTGGGCACTCATCCAGCAATGTCTGTTTCCAGCGGGCAGTTCCTGGGCAGCTGCAGCCACAGGAGCTCATAGAATTTCATGTTATACAGAGCTAAGGTTGATTTTTTTGAAATGTGAGAATGCATTAAAAAAACAAGAGAAATGAGTGTGTCCTAATGAAAGCACTAAATAATTGTTTCCTCCAGGCAGTCTAGGTGCTGCTTGTTTAATTATGCATTGTATTTATCACTTGTGGCAGCTAGCAATAGAATACATTTGATTATTATCCTCACATTCCCCTTGATCATGCAAGACAGCATGAAATTAATCCTATCTTCTTCAAAAATACCCGCAGAAAGTAATACATCTTGCAGAAGACGCTCTTGCTCCTACTTTGATTTTCAAATTTCAGCAGTGTATGGAAGTCTGGTGTAATTTCCTGCCCCCCATATGATGGATATGTTCTTGTTAAAACACTGAGAGTGTTTTAGAGGCTAAAGATTTAATGGTGGGTTGAAATTGAGTGGATCTAGAGGTCATTCCTATTTGGGGAACCCCTGCTTGGGGTATTTGGGAATGCTGCTGACAAGGATTCTTCTTGAGACACTAAGATTGCAGTTGGCCAAACATTGGCAGAAGTTGCTTACACGGAGCCTGTCCGTGTTTCATGTTGAAATGTGCCAGCAAGCTTTGGAAAATCTGGTTTTGGAAACCTTTCTCTTATGGTTGTGTCTTTCTGTAATAGTGCAATGCTCTGCTGCAGGTTTGGGGAATCCTGACTTAGTACTGGGCTTGCTTTGGGATTTTACACCCTTGTTACTGTTTCCTCTAGGATGCTGGTCCAGCCCTGGTGGTATGCCAACATGTCAAGTTTAAGTTTTCCTGCTGACTTTCAAGGGGATGTTCAGACTTTTTGGGTGTTCCTCTAAGTCTCACTAGAAGCCTGTCTGTGTAATTCAGGTTCCTAAATGGCATCTGTGATTCTGACCCTAAATTAGGAAAATGTGCATCAGGGAAAAATTTTTGGGGGTGGGGGGAGTGGTTTCATCAGAGGAGAATGAAAAACCTAAAGCCAGGAGGTACCCATGCCTTTCAGTGAAAAGAGGAAAAGATGCTGAATACCTAGGCTTTTCAAGAGAAGTGGTTCAAGCAACAGACAGCTTGAAATTGGAGCAGGGAGAGAGGATGGGAAATCATCTAAAATGAGTATGGATAATGAACCTTCAGGCTCCAGAAGGGGTCACTTGTGTTTGTCATATAAAAGGAAAGGTCAGGAAGTGTGTAATGGTAGTGCTAATAACTAAATGACTGAGAATGTTGGAAAATGTTCAGGGAGGTGGAAAAAGGGTAGTTCTTCTGCAAATGACTGAATTCAAAGGATTGATAGTTCTTTGCAGAGCTCTTCTCCACATGGACTCCAGGGGTTTGCTTTCAAGAACTGAAAATGAAAGGTTTTATCTTCTCTCAGTTTGAAGTGTGAGCAGAAATCCTGCTGTTAGTTTTGATTAGGCTGCTTTCCCCCTCCCTCCTGCTTGTGTGTGTGTGTGTGCACTTAGCCCCTTTCTTCCTCCGTTTGAATCATGCTGCCTTTGCCACTTTGCCCTGGGGTTTGATATTAAACAGCAGCACCACTGAAATGCCACTCACTGCTCATCAGTCCCACCCTGCTTATGGACTCACTGAGAACTGAGAATTTTATTTTTTTTTCTGTTTTCTTTCACACAGAAAGATAGCATTAGGAAAAATATGCTCGCCAGGTTACAGGTTAATTTTAGTAATATTTTGTGCATGTGGAGAGCAACCTGTATATACAGACAGATATACAAAATATCTACTAAATAATTTTGACTCAGCCTTCATGTCCACCAGAAGTTAGATAAATGTCGTTCTTCTAATTACTGTTTATAATTTAAGGGTTTACTTGGTTTGTTTGGTTTCATTGTGTGGGGTTTTTTTTAAAGAAAAGTGAGAATAGTGAGAAGTAATCCTTTCCATCCTTCAAATTTCAGAATTTTTCCTCCCCCTCTCTTCCCTTCTATCTGTGAATCTAGGGATGTCCTTGACATGACTTTTACTTGCCTGTCTAACATAGACACAATTCGATGGTGCATGGGGGAAAGTATATAGCTGTATTCGGGAAATTCTGTGATTATGTAAATAGCAGCGTAATGCTGGCTCCCAGAGGTGAGGGATGTGGATTGGAGGGCAAGTGCAAAGCCTTAATTTTGGCATACCCTGTTAGCTGAGTGCTTGACTAATTGTGCACCGAGGCTTCTTTTAAATGTCAGTCTTGCAATTCCTGAAAAAGAAAACAGCAGCTATTTTCCAATTTGAGATGTAACCAGCCTAGAAAGTATTGAAATCTGCTGTCTTCAGCTTTGAGATCCAGCAGGGAGGAACAGTTTTTAGCTCTGAAGTTCTTTCAAGGCAAAAGATGAAAAGGCTTTGGCTGACATATCTCTTGTTCCAAAATAACAAATGGGGGAGAGATTTTGCAAGTTTGCCCATCTTTGCCTTCCTGCTTTAAAGAGGGTGGACTCATTGGACTGTTTCCAGAGGCCTGGCCTTCCAGCAGCCTCCCCAGACTCAACAAGAGATTAGCAGAAGATCCTCTGGTTGCAAATTCAAGCAAGACAGCATTATTTACACAAAACCACAATTCACTGGCATGATCCTGGAATACTTAAGAAATCGGAGCTGGACCAAAACCTACTTCAGTTCACTAACTTATTTTAGTGAGAGCTGCTGTTAACATGTATGGGAAATGTAAGCTGACTTTTTTGTGGTTCTCCTACACCTGTTGGAAGGAAGCTTTTAATTTAAGCTTGTCAAAAATTTAGTTCTTCTATAGAAGGCTTCTTTTGGGAAGTGGGGTGAAAATATAAATTGTTGCAGAACCCTGATTATACAAGAAGCTTGGTTGGTAATAACAGCGGTGAAAGGCTGGCAGGAAGGTTGCACAGAGACTGTACTGACTTTTCTGGAGTGGTTTTTCTCAAGGGAACAAGGAGTTGAGGATGAAAACGCTTATTTTTAACCCTGTAGCTGGGGCATAATATTTCCAGCAGCCAGAACAAAGGCATCTAAGTCAATGAAGAGGTGAGGGTGTTGGATGACTTTACCCAGCTTGCCCTGGATGTGTTCCCAGCGTGATACGAGTGTGTCTGGCACAGCTGTGCCTTGGGGACAGGACCAATGAGTGGCTGTTTGTACCGTGGCTGCTGCAGTCATCTTTGGCTATCCAGTTGCACTGCTGGTGGTGTCTCAGGGGTGGCTGGTTCTCCATCACTTGGGAAAATGCAGGGAATGTAGTGGATTGTAACTTCACTTTACAGCTGTGGTGGTCAAGCAGAGGGCGGAAGAGAGACTGGCAGCAAAGAATGATGAGCTCATTTTTTGAGCTGCTTTGTTCCCATATATTTTGGACTGCATAGCTGGGTAACTGGCAGAGACCTGTGCTTGTACCTCAGTGGCAAGACTGGTAAGATCAGCCCTTACTGTTCCTGGGGACTGTGTGGTCTTCCAGAAAATTAATCACAATCAGTGCTGGTGGGAAGTGCCAACTTTGGTCAGCAAAGGTGATACGGAAACCTGTACCTGAAATCACTTTCACTGTACATAAATTCCTGCAGCTTCAGGTCACATCCTTCCTGCATCTAGAGAATATTTTTAATAATAAATAGGGCAACTTTCCAACATTTGGGCTTTGAAAACCAAGGGGAGGGATTAGATATGTTTTCCCTGCAATTCTTCAGGGTGCAATCTCTGCAGTGCTCTTGTAAGTGCCCTTTATTCAGAGCGCAGCTCTCCCATGCAACTGTGCAGATGGAAGGTCTTGTTTATGTCCACTCTTCAATAGCTGCTACATTTCCAAAGGATAAGTTAACAAAACACCACTGGTGTGAGATTCCTGCTGGAGAGAGATGAATTAAACTGTGAGCTCTGTGGAAACCTCAGCAATCCATTTTGTATGTCTGCCTTTCGAGGGATTTAAGTGTGAGAGGGAATGTATGCAGGAGGCACAGATAAACTTCTTAGAGCTTAGGCTGTTTCTACTCATTATAATTTTGAGTGTTTTCCAAGTTGTTTTTTCAAGGGCTTGAGTAATTGCTCCTCCATGATTGAAATATTCTTTGCATTATTTTTTTTCATCTTAGAAATTATAATACAAATTACTATGCATATATAAAGTCACTGCCTAGAAAGTGGTGTGTCTGAAAGATCTTTCTTATGAAGTCTGTTTTGGGGTAGATTTTTAAAAACTAATGCATGCATAATATGTTTGCCTTTTAAAGCATTTGTACACCAAATAGTTACATAGAAAACCTTTGCTCTTCTACTCATTATTTAAATAGTTACCCTCCACACTAATATTCATCCACATCACTGGGAAGTTATTGCAGAGAACATATGATATGGGCACAAAATCTGTGTGTGCTGTGGAAGACACCTGGGTGTAGGGACTCAGTAGAACTATACTCAGAGGCTGCACTGCATGTTTCCTTGGAAAAAAGACAAGTAATTGGGTAGAAAAATCAGAGAATGACATACAGTCTTCTTCTTTAAGTTAGGTGAAGTGACAAAATTGATTTTTAATTAGAAATTGCTCAATTTTGTTAGCAAAAGACAGTATGACCTGAAAAGTGAAGGTTTTAAAGCATCTGGAAAAAAGGAGGAGGAGCTGGTTCAGGTCTGTGCCACAGCCCCACTCCTGTTTGTGTTCACAGTAAGCTGTAAAGGGAGATAGGGCCACTGCTTTTAACACTCTGCATGCACACACCACGACCTCTCCACCTTTTTTTTTTTTTTTTTTTTTTTAATTTGGATCTCATTTTTTTTCCATGATGAAACATCTTTATCTTTTCAGAGTGAGGGGAAAAAAGTTAAATTAGGCCTTTACACTGCAGTTATGGCAAATGCCAGGTAAATAACTTGGCAGTCTGAAGTGGTCTTGAGCAAAGTTGTGTACCCTGCTGGGCTCTTGTGTTCTCCCCATCATCTTCTGCTGCCTGGGGAGCCTGTTCTGCCCCAGCAGCCACAGGAGAGAGCAAGAGGCTCCCTTGTGTCTTCAGGAGCACCTTTATGTGTCCTGCTGGCACCTTGTCAGCCTTGTCACAGACTTTTGCCCTCTTCTCAGAGACTTAACTGTGCTGGTAATGGGAGCTAATCATAAATTAATGTATGCTGAACTGCTGATGGCAGGCTGGGACATGGTTAAATTATATAAATGGAAATGTGTTGAAGCAGAAGCTTTTTATATGACGCGTTGGCCAACAAGGAAAACATAAGAATTGGCCTCAGTGAATATTGGCCTTGGGATGTTTCTCTTGGGGCAGAGCTGACCCCCAGTTTGAGAGACTAATTCTTCAGGCAATTAGCTGCAGGCTTGTCTTGACCCTTCTGTTCAAGAAAATATGTATTTTCATATTTGCATAAATTGCCACTCTGCTTTTACCACATAACCGAGTGCTGCATCACTCACTGGTGAAAGCGCCCTTCCTGCAGGGGTGGAAGGGCACTGAGGGGTCATTTCCTTGGGACATTCTGCTGGTTACAGCCCCATGTCATGGCACCTGCCCAGGCTCCCTGAATGCAGCACTGCTGCAAGGTGATTTCTGTAGTGAATAAACATTTCCTGCACCATTTTTGTGTGTTTTATCTGAACATCTCTTGAAAGTCACCAGGACTGGCTTGTCAGCTGCCAGCACGCAAACCAGATGAAAGGTGGAAGCTTCCAGGGCACTTTGATGTCTGAAGCACTTCTGTGTGCTGCTTCTGTGGAGCTGTTGAGATCTGATTTGAAAACCTTTGCTTTCAAAAACAATTTTTGTCTCCAATGTGGATTTCTGATTTCGTGTTTCATCTGCAGTGTGCTATATATAAACATTACAGATCTGAAGGTAACCAGACCCAAAACAGGTCTGGTTATGAGCTGTTCTTGACTCATACTCAGAGCTCAAAGCAAAATAGTTTTATTTTCCAGTTTTTCCAATATACCTGTCTCATCTAAATCATATTTTGTTACCAAAAAAAAGAAAAGAAAAGGCAGTTGAATAACAATTGCTTATAATTCTTGGACTGAAGAGGTAGCATGTAGAAAAACTATTGGTCACAAGAATGTTTTAAAGCCTGTTCAAGTGTTTCCCTCTAAAGAATCAGCTTTTATTCATTCAGGTTCATTGATGTTGTGTTTTTTTTCTCTGTTGTTGGTTTGGTTTATTTTGTTTAAAGACAATTGTTTTGTGCATATTGATAAGGTCTCTTTGAGAATACCATCTGATTCTCATCTTCCGGGATGCATTTTTAAATATTTGTCTTTTCAAAGCTGCATTTATACTTCATGTGAGTTCTAAAAGCAATAGAGGAAAGGAAGTGGTGTCCAGGTAACTAATCTTTTCAAATGCTTTCAAGTGCTTTCCAATTACATGTAAAGTGAGACTTCAAAAGGAAAATAAAGAAGCACAGTCTATTTTTAAAGCCTTGGACTGGATTTAGCGTTTCCAGGCTGTGACTCCAGCTCTGTGGTAGCCTTTCTGCCCTACCTTTGGTGGGTTACTGGAACAGAGAGTTGGAAAATGGCCAAGTTGTGCTTTCAGCAGGAAGGCTGGGGGTGTTGAAACTGGAATAACACTACACTGTTCCCAGCAGGAATGCTGTTCCTGGGGAGAAATGAGCATGTGTGCACATGCCTTATACACAGAATTCCTGGGACTGGGAATTTGCTGAGAAGGTCCCAGGTGAAATTCTCTTCTGTTTGACTATGATCAAAGATTTGGATCTGTTTTGGGGGTAGAACCTGAATGTGGTCTTAGCTGTTTGGGGCAGGGATAACACTGATGTCTTTCTGCCTTCTCAAAGGATCTTGGTTTTGCTCTGCTGCGGTATGGGAAGGATTTTGAGATATCAGACTCTTTTGTGGCAGGAAAAGTAATTTTCATGTTGAGCTTTGTGAACTGCTTAACATCTCAGTGCTTCTTTTTCCAGTATGTTTAATGAAAAGAAGATTTTGTTTTGTTTTGTTTTTTTCAGTCACTGCCTGTGTTTAAACTTTAAGGTCTTTGGCATAGATATTTCTTACTGATTATTGTCCTGTTATTGTGTTATGGAGAATCAACATCAAGACAAAAAATTGTCAAATTTTGAACTCTTGCAGAAGAACATTTGTAGGGAATTGATGTTCAAGTGCTGAAACTGTTTCTATCTCCTGCAGAAGACAGTGATTGGTAATTCTACAGGAATATCTCAGGGTGTGCATTTTAAGCACAGTATCTTGTGAGCCATGTGAATGTTACCAGACCTGGGCACACTGTGGCTGGCCATGGTGCTCCTGCAGTGGAGCAGGTCCCTGCAGCCACTGCATGTCCTGCATAAGGAGTTGTGAGATGCTTGGCCGAGAACCCCCGGCAGATGGTGCCAGAAAAGAGAGGTGGATCCAGAGTCTTTGGGCTTTGCTCTGGAGCCCTCTCCTTCCCTTAGTGAACAGGTCGTGTCAGAGACATCCAGCTAAGCTATTAGGAGGCAGTGGTTGCAGTAGGAGCCCCAGGGACCACTTTGCCCCTGGGGTTATCTTCCCTGAGCGGTTTCTCTTGGAAAACGTTCTGTGAACAAATTAGAGATGGAGCTTTGAACATGAAGAGTCATAGAATAATTTTGGTTGAAAAAGAGCTTGAAGATCAACTCCAGCTGTAAACCTAACGCTGCCAAACCCACCACTAAGTCATGTCTCTAATTGCCATATTTACATGTCTTTTAGATGCCTCCAGGGATGGTGACTCAACCCCTACCCTGGACAGCCTGTTGCAATGCTCAACAACCCTTTCAGTATCCAATCTAAACCTCCCCAGGCACATTTCCTCAATCTCCTGTTTCCAGGTTGTCCTCAGTAACCATGTAGGCTTCTCTCAAATTATAGGTACAAGAATTTCTCGATCAAAAATTATTTCAGGCTTTATGTGATAGGTGGCTAACCTTGTACAGAACATAGAAAGTACACACAGTGCATAAACCTTGAAAGTACATAAAAAGTAACTAGAGTTTCTGACTGCTTTGAACAGATAACAAAAAAAAATATTTACAGATTTTTTGAACGTTATTTTTCTGGAGGAAACTGGAACTTCCCTCTCTTCGGTCAAAACTGCTGGGTACATAAATATATTTTATTTATTAATCACTGACAAGCATTGCTAGATGGAAACAGCCTAATAATTTAGTCATCACTATTTTTTTGTTGTTTTTTTTAAAACCAGCATTTTTTGTAGTACATTAGTTACAAAATTTACAAAATTACAAAATGCTAGTGACCATGTTAAATATTATCAGTAGCACCAGAGAAAAGGCAGCATGCACTTCCAGAGTTGAATGCCCTTATACAAAAAGGTCTTGCAGCTTTTCTGCCAAGACCTGTTTCTTCATGTGGCTGCACAGATCAGAACAGACTTTGAAGGTGTTTCACTCTATTTGATTTTTTTTTTTTTTTAGTCTTTAAAGCTTTCAGAGTTATGAAATGTTGAGACTCCCAAGATTCACCAGTAAGTATTATGACTCGAGTTTGTGTAAGTTCTCCTTAACAAGGCAAGGAATGCACACATATCATTATAGAGCATTGCATGGGCAGGGATTCATAAGCCACTGATCTGCAGCTGGGGGTGTTTTGGAGGTGTAACCTTGAGACTGACTTGTATGCATGAAAATAATTTTGAAGACTGACTGAATAGCTATTAGTAAGACAAGATGAAAAATGTTTTTGCCCTGCCAGCTGACCTTCTGCAGATTGTGTCTGGTTTTCCACAGAGAGGTGCTAGCAAGGAGAATGGGTTATGCAATTTGTTGTTGTGATTTGCATATTTATTCAAGAACATCTTCCCAGTGACCTCCTAATAGCTGAGCAGTGTCAGATGGCAGTGCTTTTACTGTTTACTGTGTCTGCCAAGGTCTCGGGCTGGGATGTTGAGGAAATAAAGGTCAAGCTGGGCTCCTCTCCAGGCAAAAGCAATGGGGCTGCAGGAAAAAGCCTTCTCACCTGACTGGCAACCAGAGTGTTCATACATGCATCTTTCATTTCCTGGAGTGGGGCAGAGAGGATTAGGAGAGATGGGCAACAACCCAAGTGTTACCCAGGATCTGGGTGTGGCCTCTGTGTGAGAGAAAATCTTTTGGTTGCTCAAGCCAGAGCTTGTGAGACTCGCCTGGCACAGATGAGGCTTGGGTTTGGACACAGCCATGGAGCTTACAAACCCAGGGATCTTTACCTGGTTCCAGATGGATTGTCTGCAGTTTGAGATTTGCTGTAAGGATGACCATCTCTTTAAGACTGCTATGTAATTTATTTACTGATTTAAAAAAATTGTTCTCAATTTATCCACTCATTTATATTAATAAATAGCTTGTGCTATTGCATTATGCCAGCTGAATACTTGATAAATAATTTGTTCTTACCCAAATTCTGAAGCATCCAGCTCAGCTGAACCAAAATAACTTTTAATTTAAAAAATAATACACAGTGTCCTATTAAAATCAAATTAACTAGTGGGTGAAATACAAATTTGGGAAAGTAATGTAATATAAATATACTAGCTACACAGAATATATTTGAGAACTAAATTTATATTAGGCTTCTGTTTAGATTTAACTTAAAAGCACTGCTTTTATATACTTAGGGACTGTAAACTTCTGCTGGTATGTGGCCAAGACGAGTCGGCTGGCAAGTACACTCAGCTTTAGAAAGAGTAGCAAGTGGAGCAGAGGCAGGCAGGCAGGAGCAAGCAAGAAACCACAATGTTTCCTTGAAGTTCACTTCTTTCTCCTCTTCTTCCCATGTAAAAACACAGGCTTATTATGGAATTAGAGCATTATTATCCTGTACTAGAGACAGAACTTTTGGTATCTTTTTAATAAATTAATTTAATGACAGAATGGATCTAGATAAGGTCTGAATATCTATGCTCAGCAGTTTCTTTATGGGAATAATGAGTGTTAATGGGTTAAATAATATTGAAGGTTTTTAAGTACTGCCTTTTTTTCAAACAACATCTTATCATATAAGCACGGTTACTGTCTTGTTTTGTCACTGATGTCCTTGCCAAACAGATCTCCAAAGCAGAACACAGGGAGATAATTCAATTTGTATCTTTCTCTCTCCCATGTCTAGATTATCAGCGCCTGATGACGGTGGCAGAGGGAATCACAACACTGCTGTTCCCATTTCAATGGCAGCATGTGTATGTCCCCATCCTTCCTGCCTCTCTCCTGCATTTTCTGGATGCTCCTGTTCCCTACCTGATGGGGCTGCAGTCTAAGGAGGGAACCGACCGCTCCAAGCTGGAGCTGCCTCAGGAGGTCAGTGTCCACCTTTGGGGTTGCTGTCCTGAAATGCCTTATACTGTGTGAATTACTGCTGGAAAATAGTGCCTGGTGTTAGGAGGCTTCTCTGGCTCTGTGGAAAGTGTGGAGTGAGATAGCAGGGAAGTCTCCACAGCCCTTCTTGGTCCATTTCTTAATTTAGTACCACTCACTGTTTTGATTTCCAAAAGCTTCTCTTTCTGCTGTTTGTTGTGACAAAGCTTGTTGGCTTTCCCTACATCACACGCTTCACCAGGTTCTGTTACTCCATCAGTGTCGCAGTCCTACTGACAGGGGGCTAAAGAGCATTTCATTTGGGGAGGATCTTGATGGATCTGGATCCCAGGTGCAGTTGCTAGATGGTGTAAACCTGTCCTTGTCCTCCTGCTGCTGTGGAGCGTGCCTTGTCCTGCCAGCCCCATCCCATCCGTGGCTGAGCCCATGTGTTCCATCACTGGGCCAGGTTTGCATTAATACTGTGCCTATGAACCCCTTAGAGAGGAAAAAAAAAAGGAAGGAGGAGTCATCCTCTTAATCTCAGGGTTAAATCCTTGGTGGTGTGGAGAGTGAAATGGAGATTTTTCCCCTCAAAATTTGCTGAAGGTGATTAAAAATGCTTCACGTTTTAACATGGCCATATGGCAGAATCTTTGGGATATGGCTCACCTGTCTGCATTCCAGATGGTGACTGGAACCAGAGCATGCCATGTGCTTTTAAACTTAGGTTTCTTCTTAAAATCAGTGTGAACCCCAAGAGTATCTGCTCATACAGCAGGAACATCTCCTGACAGTGGCTCTGCTGAGGGGGCTCTCCTGGGGGGCAGAGTCCTTAAGGCTTCCAAGTACCTGCTCTGACTGAGAAGACAGATGGGAGCAGCAGCAGAGGAGAATATGCAGGAGTGGGAGGTTTTGTGTGGAAGTGGAGGGACAAACAGGGCAGGGTAATACAATTTTTAATGAAGGCCTATTTTACATATTGCATGAAGGTGACTGGGTCAGCCTTAGTGGCATGGAACTGCAAATCAAGTTTTACCTCATGGATACAGTGACTGAAGCACATGAAATCTCTACTGGTGTGGAAGCAAAGCTGCTATCTAGCTATGTTCCTCAGTAAAACCGTGCTTATATTACATAATTACCACGATTTTTAAAATTATTAGTCACATGCTTTTGGTTAGCAGATTAAGCTGTCATTTTCCATAAATTAAAATTTAATGTGACAGTATTTAATATTGCACTATCATTGGAATAACAAATATCACCAGGGAGGGAAGAGTAAGAGTGGGGTGGAATCTGCCCCCTCCATGATGTTTAACAAATGAGTGAAAAATACCAGCATTTATGAATACCAGAAGTCCAGTAATTGTGGTAGAGGGAGAGAAAGAAGACATATTGAACAGGGAAGATCTTGAATCTCAAATTCTCTAGACAATAAAAAATAAAAAATCCCTCAGCATGCGAGCAGTGATGAAGCGCTGTTCACATCAGCATTCCTTTATTGTTCAGGCTAGGGGCTAGCTTTTCAAGCTCTTGCTCTAAATATAAACCATTTGTTTGTTAGAGATAAAAATTCTAACAACTGGCCATCATGCTGTCTTAAGGTTACTAATCTCCCTGCATTAACTTTAATCATCAGATGTTTCTGAAGAGAGAAGTGAGACCAATTCCCCAAGGGTTTTCTGAATCCAAATCTCATTTTTCAAATTTTGTAAATGATATGCAGAGCTGAAATTAAAAAGCCTTTGAAATGAAATATTGATAGATAAGAAGGCAGTCCCTGAGCTGAGGAACTGTACTGACGCATACTCCAACTGTGTAATAGCTGTACAGTTAAATAAAGCAAATAATTTTGTATGAAGAAATGCTTTTCTCTGTACAGAATAAATTTAATACAAAAAAGCTGAAGGGACACTTCTGCTTTACCAGGTGAATCCTAATAAACTTTAAAGTATCTATGTGAAAGGTGATTAATGTTAATAAACATGTCCCTGAAATATCCAATATATTATGAACATCTTTGCTGTGGAATGTATTGTCCTGCTGAAATTAACCTTTTTAAAAATGAAGGAAAATAAATCATTTATTGTCACATAATCTGAAGATTAGTCTGGGGTGTTTAGTAAGAGGTAAAAAGCACTAAAAGTGGCTGGGAGAAGGTGGAGAAGCTGTGCTAATGGCCAAGTCAGGGTAACAAAGACCTGCTGCTGCCCTATGGGTTTTCTGCATCTCCTGTACTGCAGTTTTATGCCAGGATAAAAAGCATCAGAGCTCAGCACCTTGGGAATCTGACCTGGTTTAAGATTTTACTCAGTGCACTCAGACAGTGAATTTCAGATGTAAGCCGCTGTTCAGAAGATCAATTACTGTTTTTCATTCTGCTATTATTCCTGAGGGTGCATTTGCAATGTAATTAATTTTTATGTGGGGTTCTTCTATCCATTGACACTTTCCTGGTAAAAGTATCTGCTCTGCTAGATTAATGTCTTCACTTAGCTTTAATCTTGTGGGCTGAAATCCATCTCCACTCATAGCAAAGCTAAGAGCACTCTCTTTAAATCTCAGGCAGAGGAACTGCCAATATTAAAACCCTCCATGGAAACAGGGGGTCAGGGAGTGGGGAAATAAGACTTGGCCTTGAGTGGACAAAGCTGTACTCAGACATAATCCCAAAGGATTTCCGTGGGACCCTCTTTTGTAGTTTTGCTTGAAGGAGCATCATCTTTCTCATTTCTGAATGTCTCATTTCTTGGTAGCACAGTTGCAGAGGGTTCTTGCAGTTGGATCCTAGTAAAATAAGCGTGCCTGTGAGATGCAGTAATTCACACAAAGGGTGTTTACATGGGCTGAGAAGTGGTGCTGCACTTCCTGCTTGGTGGTGTGTCCTTGGCTGCTCTGGGAGGGCATATGAAATCTTTGTGCTGGGAAGTTTGGGGTCTGCATGTCCTGGGATAACAGGATAGGGCCAGGAGCCTTTATTTGTCATCCAGTTGACCCTCAGCTTTACTGGAGTCTGAAATGTCACGGGCTAGACAGCACTGCTAAAGCGTCCCGCATACCTGTGCACTTACCGTTCTCTCTGGAAGCACCCTGGGAGAAAAGGCTGCATCACAGAGGAACCACTTCAGTGCTGAGCATCCATTTTGAAACTTTTGTTTGTATTTCAGGCAAACTTGTGCTTTGTCGACATCGATAACCACTTCATTGAACTGCCAGAGGAATTCCCGCAGTTCCCCAACAAGCTGGAGTTTATCCAGGAAATCTCCGAGGTTCTCCTGCAGTTCGGGATCCCTCCAGAAGGCAACCTGCATTGCAGTGACAGCGCCACCAAGCTCAAGAACTTGGTTCTGAGTGACCTGGTGAACGACAAGAAGAACGGGAACATCCCCAGCAACGCCCTCAACATGTACGAGCTGCTGAAAGGCAACGAGACGATCGCCCGCCTGCAGGCCCTGGCCAAGAGAACGGGCGTGACCAGGGAGAAGATGACCATCACCGCCCCCCTCACAGAGGAGAAGGATGGCAAGTTGTCATGTGAGGAGCTGGAGCTGAGGGACTACAAACTGAACGTGCAGCTACGCGAGGTTTTTGCCAACCGCTTCACGCAGATGTTCGCAGACTACGAGGCTTTCGTCATCCAGGCTGCCCCCGACATGGAGTCGTGGCTGACAAACAGGGAACAAATGCAAAACTTTGACAAAGTAAAGATAGCCATGTGTTTGTGTCTCCATCTAAAAGGGGGAGGGAGGATAGCTGTAGTTGTATATATAGCCTAGGTACTCTTTAATCTGCCGTTCCTCATCTGCCTCACTGAGAGATTTGTCCATTTCCATTACACAGGGCCAGATCTCCTGCCAGAGTAAATTGGAGCGCATCCACTGAGCTGTTCAGAGCCATCCTGGCTTGTACAAACCAAGCTGGCAGGCTTCTGCCTTGCTCATGGGGCTGCTCCTGTGCCCTTGGTGGAAGGGTAGCAATTCAAAGTGACTTTTTTCTGTCTTACTTTCTTCCTTTGAGAGGAGAGGTGCACACTTGAGACAAAAAACAAATCTAGTCTTCCATATTCCCTAATGTCACAGTAGAGGTTTTTTGTAATGGGTAATGTTCTGAAGAAGGTTATCACTTAAAGAGTATTGTCATGACTCCATTGTAGTGTATGCACAAGAAGGAAAAGGAATCCCTTGAGGCTGGAAATGAGGATATGAAGAGATGGGAGGATAGCAGAAGGAATGGGAAATGTTGGGAAGCTTGCACTGCTGCTGAGTGGCCCTGTGAAGAGGACAATGTTCTTAGCCATCATCTCTTAGATACAAGTCCTTCTCTAAGGAAAGGGTTAAAAGGATGAACAGTGAGGAGCAGACTAAATATTGATCTGAGTTAGTTTTTTATTTAAAAAATTGCTGCAATGCCTTTTCTTGGTTTGTTTGTTTTTGGGCATTAAGTAGTGCAGCATTCAAAAGGATGGGGTTGTTTAGGCCATCTTTGCTAGTGCTTCTGCAATAAAATGGGCTGTTAATTTTAGGGTTTTCAAAGCTCAGTGAGACTTAGACGCACAGTCAGTTCTAATTGGAAATTTGTGATTAATTGCCCTGTGTAACATCACAGAAGAGCATCAGCTGAGGAGCACTGTAGCACTCTTGATATGAGTGACACCTTAATAAGTGATATGGTCCCAGGCAACGATGCCCAGACCAGAGGTCCCAAGGGGGCACATGTGATGGTCTGCCATGCCTTTCACAGGGTTCATTCCTGGGGGTGATAGCTGCTAGCTTGCTTTGAAAAAGCAGGCAGAATGAGCACTACTTCAGTAACTCCATATTCCCTTTTGTTGCAGCTATCACAAAGCATCCCTGACTGCTTAGATCTTACAGTTGTGAACCAAACCCCTTTGCAGATGGATTCACAGTTCTCTGAGAGGTGTTTTTATGGTGGGGGAAGCCTTGTCCAAGCCTTCCTGCTGGCTGCTGGATCAGTTCTGTGCCGAAGGATGGCTGGGCACATCAGTGCTGGGCGGGACCGTGGCACTAATGAGCTGTTCTGTATTTCAGGCTTCCTTCCTTTCGGACCAACCTGAGCCTTACCTCCCATTCCTTTCACACTTCATCGAAACACAGATGTTTGCAACCTTCATAGACAATAAGATAATGTCCCAATGGGAAGAGAAGGACCCTTTTCTACGAGTTTTTGACTCCCGAATTGAGAAAATAAGGCTATACAATGTCAGGGCCCCTGCACTGCGGACATCTAACTACCAGAAATGCAGCACTTTGAAAGAAGCAGGTATGTTCAGATGGGCTGGTAAAATATTCAAAAGTACAGTGTCAGCCACCAAGAAATAGAGGTCCTCAGTCATCTGAGTGTTGCAGTTGATGAGGAAGTCCTAGAGCTACCTGAGGAGGACTCAGCAGTGTCTTGTCTCATCTAAGCAAAAACTTTAGGGTGTTAAACACCAGAAATGTCAGGAGCCTTTACCTTCCCTTTGAGCTCTCCTGGGCTGGTGCCTTTAATAAAATCAAGCCAAACCCAAATGGAACTGGCTCACAGTTTCTCATTTCAGGCAGCTCCTGTTCCATTGCCAGGAGAGCTTTCCTTCACCCTGGTGGTGGGACCAGTGCCAGGCACACTGAGGAGTCGAGCCCCAGTGTTTGCTCCACTGGCCTTGTCTCCCCTTCCCATAAAAAGAAGTTGTTTTGCCTTACACCATTTGGTTAGAGCAGCAGGGGACGTAATCCTGTGTGGCATATTTAGTACCTCCAGCAATAGATGTTCAGTGTTAATGAACAATACACTGTACTGAAGGCTTGGAATTTTTTTCCATTACTGTCACAGGATGCCTTTTCAAATTATACTTGAATTTCTTAATGCTTGTGCAAGTATTTATTTAATTTCTAGGTAATACAGGGAAATTATACTCCTAAATGTGTTGGAACACGTATTAGTAAGCTAGGGCAAACACATTTCTCATGGGTTTTTTTTTTTTTTGGTTTAACTCCCTCATTGTTTTACTTATTATAAACATGTCAGAAATAGAAATCTGTGCCTGTTTTTTTCTGTCTAAACCCAATTCTAATTTGCAGGTCAGCTGTCTATTCAGCGTCTAGTTTTGGCAGATATTGTGGCACCAGAACCTCATTTTCTGTCCTGTGAAAAGCAGCAGACTGATAGTAATATGAATTTTCCTTCATATTTACTATTCACAGTATATGTGACCCCAGCACTGACCCAGCACCTGTTTGTTTAACTGTTTTCAGAACCCTTCAAATCCTCTGACCCCACACTACCCACTCCTTTTCTCCAAAATGGAACCATACAAACTGATATTTATTTTTTTTAAGAGGAAGAAAAAATACTTGCTGAGTTTCTAATGATAATGTATGCAAATCTTGTGACAGCTTCTTTCCCATCACAGTTTTATAAAATAGGAAATTAGTTCTGTGTTGTTCTTAACAAATGGAAAACAGTTTTAGCTTCCACATTTTGCATCTGTATTCACTAGCTGTGATAGGCTGAAGGAGCAGGCCTGCCTGTTAATAGATGGGCTAGAAGGAGTTGAATATTAAAGTTGCTAATTAAACACTGAATTCGCCCATACACCTCACACATACGAGTTAAGAGGGTGACAGGTTTTATTTTCATTCTGCTTGAGGTTTGAGATTGAAACCCTCAAGTCCTTGAGGCAAAGGATTTGAACTGCTTTGGTCTCAGTGCAGCTGAGATTCCCAGGGAGCCCTCTCTCATCTTACCATAGCTTTCCCTGTTTCCAAGGATCTGCTCATCCTCTTGATGCTGTTCATGTCTTGCTGCAGTTAGCTATGCTTTTTTGAAGGCCTGTCATCCAGTGAAGGCAGATCTAGTTTCAGGAGGAGAATCACTATAGTCCCAGATAATTGCAAAACTCCCCCTCCATGTATCTACTCAGGGAAAGTGTCTGGAGCTAAGCAAGGTGCCCATTCCTACAGGGGTTGCAGCTGGCCCTGGATGTCTGTGTTATGCTGAGGAAGCCTTAAAATCAAAGAAGGAATTTCAGGGAAAGTTTGCACTGCTCTTGCCAGTTCCTAATGGAACTCGTAGGCTCCTGTAAATACCTGCTTGCTTAACAGCTAACTTGCTTGCACCAGTGCTCGTTGTGTTGGGTAAAGAAACTAAAAGCAAAATTAAAAAAAGCTCCAGCACAAGTGTCTCCTCACCTCTGTGAGTGGCAGATTTCTGTGTCTAAGGTCACTATTTAACTTGCTAGTGGGTTTTCAGGGGGCTGAGCATGACCGCCGCTGTTGCGGCAGCGCGTGCCCTCGGGTGGGCCGTGACGCAGTTGTTCACCTGTGACTGTCACCTGCAGCCCAGTCCATCGAGCAGCGGCTGATGAAGATTGACCACACGGCCATCCACCCTCACCTGCTCGATATGAAGATTGGCCAAGGGAAATACGAGCAAGGATTTTTCCCAAAGCTGCAGTCGGATGTCTTGGCAACGGGACCCACCAATAACAAGTAAGCGCGGTTTTTATTTTCTGGATTTAAAAGCAGCTTTCTCATACAAACGACTCACAGCATTGGAGAGAAGTCCTAACTTTAGATGGCATGTAGCCAGTCTAATGAACCCAATAGCTGTTTCCATTTCTGGTTTGTATGGGCTGTGACTTTTGAAAATATTCCCATAGTTTGGGTTATGTCAGGAAGCATTAGCTCCGTTTTGGGAAAGATTCCTCACTGCTGTTTTCTGTTGAGTGGTAACTACTCTGTCTTCTTATGCATAGTTTTTGCTTTGTAATTGGTCTCATGAGTTTCAAATGAATTGTTTGGCTGTTTTACACTGAATACAGTAATTCAGGATCTCAAATCAAAATTCAGATTCTGAAAGAAATTTTGGTGTTGAAACCTTGACACCATCATGTGGGATGAAATTAGTGTCCACTCTGGTCCTTTCTTTTCTTTAGCAGTTATTACATGACACATTATAAGATGTATATACATGAGATTTTTTTATAGCTCTCTTTCAGTTGCCACAATGGAATACCCTGGAAGAATAACTTGGTGGAAAGTATGTGGTTCTGTACCTGGGTTTCTTTTCTGAGTCTGATAAGGTTCTGTGGTGCACTTTGATAAAGAGGGTAGGGGTACCTATAGCTGAGGAATTGAGCATGCCATTACATGGTTCATTTACTTAATGTGAAATGGCAGCCCGGAGAACTGATACACTTTACATCTGTGTAGTTATAATACAAAGTAAGTGCTGTGAATTCCTTTATTTTTAATCTTTTTTCCTTCAAAACCCATGAATGAGGGGTTTCTCCCTCTTCAAAAGTGAAATATTTGTGCATCGTTGATTACAAGCTCATTAAATTATCAGCTGAAGCCCTCAGTTTCTGGAAGTCAAAATGTGGGAGCACAGGTAAATCCAAAAGCTTCAAAGACTGCAATTGTCCAGATATTAAAACTACCTCTTGTTTTAAACATGTGCATGCACACATGCTGTTCTGAGCTTCTGTGTGAGGTGCCCACTCTGTTCTATTTATACACCTTTTGTGCATACCAGTGCTAGCAAAGCATTTTAATAGAATAAATAATAAAGTAAAATAGCTTTTTAATAACCTGCTAGAATCTCAAGTTATTAATAAGAATTGCAAAAGATAAGATATCCTTAAGTACTGAATGTTTAAAGAAATGGAGTTCTTTAACAGAAATCTAAAAAGCCCCAGGATCAACCAAAAAGGAGAAACGCATATTTCAAAGTTCTTTTGCTTCCAGTCTTCCTGCAAATGGAGACAGAATTGTATAGGTAATGGTCCTTTGAAGAATGGAGGATTTCTTCATCTTGTGAGATGCTGTATTTAGTAGTCTGCCTCTTACCCTTATGGGTGGGTTTCAGTTTTACAGTGTCAGCAACAGTGTGTGTGCCCAACTTGCTTAAAGTTGCTTAAAACTTCTCTCTCTATTGCAAATCTTAGTGAATCTGTGAATAAGCATCACTTAAAAATAGTTTTGCTTATGCCTTTTGAGGTTTGCTTCTGTTAAATTGGTACCTGTTATAAAATGACTTTAACTCCTTGACTGATAATTTTGATTTAGATTGCAGCATGTTTCAGAATTTGTAAGTACCAAAACCCTATTACTTACTACAAAGCAGTGTCCAAGTGACAAATGTTTGGAATTCCTCCAGTTGTATGTTGCCAAAAAAGGCTTGTAATTGGAAAATCTCAAAACCATCTGTTTATATCTTTCTTCTTCCTGGTTTTCATGTGAGCAGCTGAGAAGACTCTTTCTCTCACTGATTTTACACCCATGTATAGAACAGCTTTTCCATTCTTTCTGCAAATACAGCATGATTTTTCTGACCACAAAATCAACTGAAGTATAACCTTCCATTAACTTGAATTTCCCAGTGTATGATTCTTAAAGATATATTTTACTCACAGGACTGGAGTGTTGCGTGTGGGTATGGGGTAGGAGAACATTCCAGCTACATTTCCAGACTCTTCAGGTGTAGGTATTGTGTATTTATATTATAAAATTAATGCAAAGGATATTGCTGTGTAGATGAGAATCATTTTTGCAGGCTTTGGTTTTACATGGCAAATTTTGTCCTGAATTTTGTATAGAAGTGTATTTTTGGTAAATGGGGAATAATTCCCATGTTGCAGTCAGTTGTTGCTGGACAGTAGCAAATAAACCAATTCAAAGCTGTTTTAATGAAAACATGTCCCCAGTGGCCAGCAATCAGGGATTTATTGCTTCCCTTTCTGGGCTGATAAACAAACAAATATATAACCAGAGCTGATAATGTTATCTAGCTTCCTGTGAGCAGGAGGGGCACTGGAGATACCTCTGTCAGTTACTGGGCTGTTGCATGTGTAATATGTTATATCTAAATCACAAATATAATGGCAGACAGCAAGCACTTCTCGTTTCAGTTCTAGATCCTTTATGAGATTTAAACTAAACCCAAACCAAAACACCCCACCCAGATCTGTCCTCCTTCCCATCAGACAGCAGTGTCCCCATTTGAGGGACTTGCTGTGCTCCTCATCTTTGATACATCCCCCACATCATGGGAAAACCTTCTGCATCTACAGAGAGCAGCTGCAGGCTTCCTCTGGGTACAAAAGCATCCCCTCCACTCTGCTCTGACCCTGTAAAGCGATGGCTTCTGCAGAAGTCCTCCTAGAAAACATCCCAGGAGAAAACAGGCTATTTCTCTATTATTCTGGACAAGAGCTGTGGTTTCCAGAGCCCTCATTTTCTTTCTCAAACCCCAGCACCCACTGCGGTTTCAATGTGTTCCCTTCTTCCTTGTGTGCATTTTCTGCCAGGCTTTAAAATTGTAGCTGGGACTCCACTGGCTGGTGCATTTGCAGGAGTGGAATTTGAATGACAAAAAGCCAAGCTACATAAACACTTCATGGTTTTTGATTAGCTAATTGTGAAATTAGGGGGAATATGCTTACAGTGCAAAATTAAAACAATGAAACAAGCTGTGTTTTCAATCTAATTGATTACCTTGTAACTTAATTTGTACTAAGAAGCTTGATAAATGAGATTAAATATTGGAGAGGAAAACAGTGATTCCCAAGCATGGGAATATATTTGCATTCTGGCAATTTGTATTGAATGCCTTCAAAGAACAACTGAACAGATTTTTTTTTTCTTGTTTCTTTTGGTTTTCAAATGAAGGGTTTGCTTTGCTACACATTTTAAAAATGGCTATAATTACCCGTTTTTTGCCTTCCTCTCTGTTTAGGCCTGCTTCCCACCCCCCTTCTTCTTTATTTGGAACCCTGCTTTCCTCCCTGCTTACTTTCCTGAGCAGCCTGTTTCCTCTTTCCTGCCCTGGCCACTCCTTACCTGAGCCCTCTCACTTGCATCCCAGCTTCCTGTGAGCCTTGTGCTTTTGTCTGTCCTACCTTTCCTGCAGCAGTCCCCAAAGGAGGGCACACTCCCAGTCTTCAAGCACAGATCCCACTGTACTTGGCCTCTAACCTCAGACTTTTGCTGAGTGATGTGTTGCTCTTACCCAGGAAGCAGATTTCAGAATTATTTGTTTGCTTTCTCCAGGCATTTATTTGTTCCTGAGCTGCATTTTGCTGATCTGACCACTGTGTCAGTATTTATTTACAAAACCCATGCGCTAGGAGTGTATGGAATTGGTTCATTTTTGTGCTCCATTTCGTGACATGACTTGTATGGGCACTGTCCTGTGGCTTTCATCTTCAGCTTCCTCCTTCAAGTTGGGAAGTGTGAAGGGTTTATCTGCCTGGGGCTGTGGTTCTCATTTTTAAACAAGACTCTTGTTTACTTGTTGCTAGCATCTAACATCAGATAATGATTTTCAAGGAAATATGATGTATATATAATGGAAAGGGGTTAATGTATCTCTGTGTGATGGCAGAATTTATTCTGGTTTTAACTAAATTATTTTTTGTATGCCAAATGGTCTTTCTCTTTTAATGAGTGCTTCATATTATATGGCCTTTACTACCCCCATGTGTGTTGGGTACTGTTTTAAGGCTGTGTTAAATGAAGTTATCTTCTTTTTTAATCAAGCCAAACAATTGCAAGTAATACAGAGTGGCATCTCTGCAGTGCATCTAGGTGAGCATGGAATGAGTCAGCAGTGAGCCATCCACACAGAGCACTGAGATTATTTACATTTTGTGAGTAGTAAAAGCTCTCCTTTTACATAAGGAAATCTGAAACAAGCAGTTACTATACTTAGGGTAACCTAATGTAGCAAACCACTGATGGGTGCAATGAACATATGAGCCACTTGTACTCAAATACATTAATTTTCAAGAATGAAGTGTGACTGACAATCTGTAGTTAAAGGTTGTAAAGGAAATACATGTTGTGGTGATTTGGAACCTGATGGGTGAGTCTCCTGAGCTACTGATCCTCTGATCAACTGATGCAAGGCAGGAGAGGTGCAATTAACTTCTTTGAGTTAATATCTCATTTTAACATAGCTATGCAGAATTAAATCTGACAGGGGAAAAAGGGGTATTGGATCCTTGCATCTGCTATTCCATTTGCTGTCTCCTGAGCAGTACTAGTGTCTCAAGGGACTTGCAAATTAAATACCTCATAGGACAGTGGTTCCTCAGGGCTTAAGAGGTGATGCTGGCAATTCACTCCAGCTCTTCCTTGCAGAGGATGACAGCTCTGTGTGCCACCCTTTAAAATCACTTATTTTCTGTCAGTGCAGGGCCACTCTCTTTAAGGCTTTTTACTAATTTTTGTCCACCCAATGAGCAGTTTCAAAGCTTTCCTATTCCACCCTATGGCAGAGATGGAAAAGGTGCCTAAGCCTACATTAAAGCCTTCATTCTCCTTACCATGGAGCAGTGTTTGTGGAGCAGATTTATGCTGTAGATCCCCTCCCCTGTCAGCTCATCCGTGATCAGGTGGAGCTCAGTTTCAACATTCCTTTTCTTGTTTGGTCTGACATGTGTTTTACTTGGAATCTCTGTGTAGTCCCACACAAACTACATCTGAGCCCAAGGAATTTGATGTGCAGCCTGTGTGTGTTTAACATGTGCATGCTCTAGGGGGGTTTGATGGAGGCTGTAGGGCAGCTATGCTGTGAGTGCAGAAACTCAGATAACTCCTTTGATGGACATATATAGGTAGAATGGGTATTGCCATGGTTTGTAGACCTCAATAGCAGCCTGCCTCTCCAGATGGTGTATATGAGGAGATTTTGGTTCTGTCCTGTGCATTTGTCTCCTTCCTTCTCTCCATTATCACTGTAAATGGATTGTAAATTCCAGTAGTGATTTTCATGGTGACAGCAATAGTGGTTAAATCCATCTGAGAAAGAAGTTCTCTAGCAGCATGTTCATGTTTTGCCTGCTCCACCCATGTCTGATTTGGGAAGACACAGTTTCTTCATTTCTCCAGGGAGATTTAAAAAGGGGAGCCAGGGAGAAGGTAGGGGAAGAAAGAGATATGTACACATGGTCTCAGTACAGCATGGCCAGTCCCTGGTGTGAGGTGCTGTTTTGCTAGATTGTTTCTGACAGTGCAGCTTTGCTGCTGACTGCCTCACCTCTTTTATTATAGAAATGTAAAAGATGATATTTAACATGGGATGTTTCAAATGTCACCATTACATTCCCTCCAACCTCTGCAAACCTATTCCTGTGCTTGCTGTGTCTAATTTGATACTAAACAATACTGACTTGACTGCCTTCCTGTTGCAAAGGTCTTAGTTGGAGGTGCCTTACTTCATTTCCATATGCTGAACTAAGCACAGTCTTCCCTGGTCCCTCCTCTGAAATATCACTGCTTTTCTGCAGTCCCTGGGGGTGAGGAGCATTCATCTGTGGACATGGGAGTTAGATGCAGACAGACTCACTGAAATGAGCCTTTCCTCACTTCTGCACGGGGGCAGCTTGTCCCTGGGCTCCCTGCAGCGCCGCACCCGAGCTGATCTGCTCCATCCCCAGAGACCTGCTGCTTGTAGCAATGCGGGGAGGAAACAAAACCTGCCAGTAGTCCATGCTCATGGCCCTGCCAGCAAAAAAACTAAAGGGGAAAGGCTTTTTTGGGGGCAGAGAGTCCCTGGGCAGCATCCAGGCTGAGCACATCAGGGCTTCATCTCCTCAGGACAAGGAGAGGAGAGGTACAGGCAGCAGTGATTATCTGAAAAACCCAGGTCTAAAGGCTGACAGCAAGCTGGAGGGAGAACAGCTTTCCTTGCTGATTTGGCAGCACCTGGGCTGAGGTATGAATAGAGCAGCAGCTGATGACAGGGCCAGCAGAGGTGCCCACATGGGATTTCAGCAGCCATGAGGAGAGGGTGCGAGCACTGGGGCTTTTATCCCCTTAAAATCACTTCAAGTGATCGCAGGGAGAGGAAGAGCAATTTAAAATGCAGTCACTGCTGAGGAGAAGGAATGGTTATTGTAATAGTGAAGCATTGTTTTGGGAAAATTCTATGTGGCCCAGTAAAGAAAAGGCTTTAAAAGATTTAGCTGCTTAATCCTGTTTATCTGCTGTTAGATCTTCACCAACCTCCCAGAGAGATTCAGGGCAGCATCCGAACACAGAGACCTCACCCAGTGACTCAACAGCTCCTCTTCCTTAACTTAGAGTTTGGAAAAGAGGGAGCTCACTGTGTGTAATTGCTCCAGGTAATAAGCAGCTGTCTTTTTTTCATAAACATCCAACAATCTTCACTTTTGTATGATTAAAACATTCAAATAGTTCAGATTAATAATGTGGAAAATGGTCTGTGCTGTCTCCCAGATGAGGTATAGCTCTGGAATGAACTGAAAATGCTTTAATTGTGGTGTGTTATTTTGTAATTATTCTGTGGCTTTCATTCTGCTTTCACCTTTGGTGAGATGTTTTCCCTCAAAGGGCACTTAAAGTAATTCTTTCATCTTCCAGCAAATGCAGAAATGCAGGGTGGAGATGGATCCAAGTTCTGTCTATAATTCAGAAAATAAGCATATAAATTGGAACAGAAAAAAATATGATATGGGGTAATGTTTGATCTATAACTTAAATTTCCAGTGTGTTATTGGCATTCTGTTGTGTGAAACATAAACATGGTCCTCTAATGGAAGGTCTCCAGAGCCAAGTGGCTAAAGTCACATTAATACCTTCTATCCTTGGTTCCACAGAGTGTTTTTCTGTGGGATTTCTGTTGGTTGCAATTATTAAAATGTAGGGGTTTATTTTCCCCCCTCTCTTAATCATCTAATGAGGTTTTGGCTGTTGCTTCTAAAAAAAATAAATTTTTTAAATGATGACTTATTAAACTCAGGGGCTGTACATTTTTGAGACTTCTGTGGAGGTGCAAAGACACTTATGTCAGTGATGTGTTCCTCTGAGAAGGTATCAGCATTTGCTGTGCAGACACCTATTGGGCTGTTTCATTGTGTTAGCAGAGACTTGAGGCCACAAAAAAGTAAAATTGCTTTAAAAATAAATGTGTTGTCATATGGGATACTGAGGTGATGAACCATAATTACAAGCAGAGCCAGATTTAGTCCTTTGTACTTGTTTTCTTATGTTATTTGTGAGGTACGATGGGACTTCAGTTTGACTTTTAAAACCACAATTCCTGTGGCCTTTTTTCCCTTTGTATCTGTGTGGTGAGCCGACATTCAGTCTTTGGTTGACTCTCTGAAGGAGCTGATGAAGATAGTTATGTACATGTTTGCAAAGTCCTTCTCTCTGGAAGCAGAAAGCTTTTCTTGGCCACCAGGGGCCACATCCCTGCACTACTTTTGGGTCAGATTCCCCTCCCTACACATCCCCAGTGTTTTGCCCAAGATGTCAGAACCCGAGTCCAACTCTGTGCAAGAGTTTCCTCCCCAGGCATTAATCTCCCTGTGTCACCAGCTGAAACTCCTTGCCCAAACAGTTAAATCCCAAGTTTTATTTGTCTGTGCTTCTGTTTGGGGTGCACACAGAAATACATGGGTTTGGGATCTGGAGACTGCTGTCCTCACCAGTACCACCCGTGTGAAGAGACAAAAGATTCAACTGGACATACATGAGGAGGTGGAAAAGATCCCAGGCTTTCTGTTGTACTTAGAAACCAAATGAAAAAAAAAAAAAGATAAGGTGAAAATAGCAACATAACTAATCCCAGGAACGTCAGTATTGTTTATAACCTTTAGATAGGTTTATAACCTTTAGATGGACCCAGTAACAGTTGTTAAAATGCCAATGAGAAGTTTGTCCAAATAATTCTTGGAAGTACCACAGAATGTGGAGAAATAAGTAGCACTTCTCACAAAATATCAAAATTGTAGAAGTTGGTACTCAAAATAAATCATTGTATTTTAATTTTTGCTGAAGACACCATTCTTGTCAAACGCAGCAGTGGTGTTGGGTAACCAAGTACAGTGACTTACCTGGTGATGGCATAATGCTGCGGCATGACCTGCATTTCAGGTACCAGGAGCTCTCACTGGAGACCCTGGCAGGCAGCTGGGCACGTTTCCATCAGGATTTTTGTCCCTTGGGTTAGTGCTGGTCTGTCACCTCACAGATGGTTTCCCATGGGGAAGTCAGGCACCAGCTCTCACCCGCGTTTACTGCAAGGTCCTTGGGCTTTCCCTTCTTTTGCTGCAGACCCATTGGATGTCCTTCAGCTCCTGACCCAGGCTTTCCCTCCTGATTTTCTCCTGCTCACACGTGTCCTCTCTCTCTCTCTGATTTCCCAGCCGCTGGGCCAGCCGCAGCACCACCACGCAGCGGAGGAAGGACCGCCTGCGGCAGCACTCGGAGCACATCGGGCTGGACAACGACATGAGGGAGGTGGGTGGCCTCATCTGAGGGCAGCACAAGCTGTGATCCAGGAGGTGGAGATTTGGACAAAAATGTGCCTATTTGTTTGGGCAGTTTTGTGGCTGCCATATGGTTTGGTTGGGTCTCTGTAGGCATTTGGATGCTGCACTGCTTGTCGCAGATGCTGTACAACTGTGAAGCACACAACATAAATAAAGTGCTTTTATTATTTTGGAACAAGACAGCCCCATTGTCATCAGGAAAATGGCTTATTTGCTGATTTAGACCCTGGCCATTTTACTGCACGCAGACAGCAGAGCCCTGGCAGTGCAGTTGTCAAACTCTGGCCAGGGTGGAAGTCTCTGGAAAAGTCAAGTCCTTGAATAAATGTCAGCACTGTAGAAGTGAATGAGGCAGGATTCCTTTTTTCTTAAAGGAACTTTTTTTGTTTCTCTTACATAGATTTCTGACATGAGCATGCCTATTTGAAAGGTTAAGACTTTGGGGCCTTTTTGTGCCTAAACCTTGGAAACTCCCATGCATCTTGTAAATGTCAGTCACATACATGTGTTTCTTTCCCATCTTTTCAGTTCCTCATCCTTCATTAAATGTTTTCTGCCACATTTTTCCATTGATGTCTGTATGCTTCTGATGTATGTCACTAGCAAAAATATAACATTCATGCTGTTTTGTGGTAAAACTCAGTGAATAATGTCGGTCAGTATTGGAGTTTGCCCTCCAAAAGAACCTGAGTGGATGAGAGGACTCTTCAGCCATAGCTTTGAATGATGTTTCATGGAAACACAGCAAAACAGCACTTGTACCTGTTTGTTGCTATTTTTGCTAACATGGCTTTGCAAATATATTTTAAACAGTGCCTTGTGCGTGTATATCGCAGCAGAGCCTGTTCAGTATTTTGTCATGTATTTACTTTCTTCTTTTTTTGGCTGTGGATCATATGCATGCTTCTTTTGCTTTGTCTCCTCTTTCTTTCTGGCTGTTCTGCCATTGGGGCATCTGCCTCCTCTTAGCCATCGGAGGAGCTTTTGCTTCATCAGAACTCAATGGCCTTCTGGGAGTGGGATCAGGGACCACCCCCTCCTGCACGGCCTCCTAAAAAGTCCTTCTCTGAATGCTGCCTGGTATGTTTTAGTTTTTCTTGTTGAAAGCTGCTTTTGAGATGTTGTTAGCATGAGGAACCTCTGTCTTTGCTGCGTCTCAAACCTGCCCCTTTCTTGTAGAGTATGAGCACGTCCCTGTAGCACTTGGAGGCGTGGTTATAATCGGAAGAGTAGCTGGAAAGGAGCTTCCACACCAGCTCCCTGGAAAACACAGTGGCTCCAAAGCTAAAAGACAACAATTTTGTTTCGCTTTGGGGGTTTTTTTTGCGCATGTTGCTCGCCTGGCAGTTCAGTTTAGGATGTCAGATCCCAAAAGCATTGCTTTCTGGCTGCTGATCATTGTGTCCCAGTGTGCAAGAGGGTGGTGGTGCATGGATGCTGATGAACAGGCAAAGAGCAATCAACTGAGTCTCTCAGCCCACCCTTATTCTTCTCTGGACCCTTAGAGATTTGGTTTTTTAAAATTTTAATATAATAAGAAGATATATAATGAATAAAGTGAGGCTATCTGTGTTTTGTACTCTTCAGACTATAACCACACTTTTTATCCCTTCACATTTAAAAAGAAATATTAGTTTTTCTAGTTATATATTCCCTGTATTATTTTTTCACTGGTTTTGCTGTTGATTTTTGCACTGAGATGGAAGTCACTTGTGAGGTTGCTTGCTGAACAACACGCTTTCATCTACTGTAACTTTTTTCTTTTATTCCTACCTGTAGTTTTTGAACTATTTTAAAATCCTTACAATATTGGTGAAACTGTAGTTACCTAACTGAGAACTTCAGTGGAACACAGCTTTTTCATGGCACAACCCTTCATTGTTGTCTGATCTGTTGGGGTGATGCTAAGTGGTTCTGGTCCATATTTCTGTGTTGAGAAAATCTGATTGCATCAGAGAAACTGTATTCCCATTAAAAAAAAAAAAAAAAAGGTGCTATTTCAATTAACTTAATTAACTTCATTGTTTTCTTTTCCTGATCTACTGGAAGGTGTCCATGCCCACTGCAGAAAGTTTGGAGCTATGTGATCTTTAAGGTCCCTTCCAACCCAAAGCGTTCTGTGATTTACCCAGACAGAAAGCTCCAAGGATGCAGCAGCCATAATGACCTCTCAGTTCCCCAGAAACCCCAGCCAGCAGCAGCAAGAATTCCCTGGAGGGACATGATGTGCTCCTTCCAGGAAAGACTGGTCATTGGCAAATACCATCCCCCAGAGTGGCATCATTAACTGGACAAAAGCCCACTATGGAAACAGAGCATCCCCACACCAGGCTATGAGCACTGGTTTTTGAGTTCTATTTGGCAACATTCTATTATCTTATCATTCTTTTAAAGAAAAAAATCACTAATAATGTTTGAACAACATTTTGATAGTTGTGGCCAACTTCTGAGCCTTGCTCAGCATGCAGCTCTCTCACTGATGATGGGGTCAGAGGTCATTTGCTGGTTGGTTTGTGGATTTTAGCTTAACAAAAAAAAAAAAACAGACAAAAAAACCCCAAAGAAACAGACCAGAACAAAAAATACCCTCTCCCTAAAGACAAGGCAGTGGAGCAGGAAAGTTTGAAAGTCTTAAATTATAGCTTGGATCTTTTTTTAAAGAGTATGCTGATTTTTGTCCATACTTAACAATTACCACTGTAAGAACATGAATGATCCCAAGTGTCAGTTCAGTTTAAAATGAGCTTTACTTGTAATCAAGAAGTTAATTGAGAATAAGATCAAGTCTCATTTTTCCTGCATTAAGTATCTAGATGAAAAGTAATGGATGAAATCTTTCTCATTCACTAAGTGTATTTCTGCTTCTTAAAATTTATTTTCAAGGGGTTTTTTTCTATTCATGTATAGTTAATTCCTATGTAGTTAATATATAATAAGACAATTCTAATTTTTTTTTGTTCAACTGAGAAATAGCAGTGGAAATAAACTTTTCTTGGCATTTTGACTTTATTGCTGAGTGAGGGAGGTATTACACTTTATGCACTCATTGTGCCTAACTTCATGCTGGTGACTAACAGCACAATTCACTGACTGATTCTGTACCACTCAGGAAAATATCTTGCTTTTTCTCTTGTCAAAAGGGATCATTCCACTTCTCCAGCTTGACACTTAAACATCAAACAAACAAGACTGTGTTTCTAGATTAACACAAACTTAATTTACCACCTTGCTTGCCTAGGATGAGGAGAGTTACTCTGACCTGTAATACCTAAAAGCATTCTCTTTATTTTTAGAAATACATGCAGGAGGCAAGGAGTTTGGGTAAAAATTTAAGGCAGCCCAAACTGTCAGACCTCTCTCCAGCTGTGATTGCACAGACCAACTGGAAATTTGTGGAAGGGTTGCTGAAGGAATGTCGCATGAAGGTAGGTCATTCCCTGTGTGCTCTCCTCTGGATTGCAGAGAGCTCAAATAGCACCTGCAGATGTTCTTCTGGTTCACAGCTGGAGTGGCATTGTTCTGTTGGAATACCTGGTTATTGCAGGGTGGATGTCCCTGTAGTGTTTTTCAGCAGCTAGAAGAGAAGGGAACATGTTTTCGCTCTTCTGTTTATGATCAGTTGAAGTTGATGGAAGAAGTAGAAGGGACAGGAAGGAGAACCAGTGTGACCAGACATCTTCTGGAGGATTTCCTTTAATTGTTCATATTGACATGTAGCCTAAACAGAATGGCCTGGAGACTCATGGTCAAAAGGGAAGATTCAGCAGAAGTGGCTTTTGCATGTTGTTTATGCAGAGCAGATGAAGTCTAACAATTCCTAGTAAGAAAAAAGTTTTTATAGCCACTGATATACAGCTTCTTTGTGTTTGTTGCAGTTAGTAGTATACTGCCTTACCTGAGTGTTAAACTTTATTGGCTGTAACAAGAGTTAAAACAGAAGCTAAGTAAGACTGATGATATATTCTGTACTCTGCTTGGTAATAAATCACCAGCATAGAAATAGGACAACAGATAAAGGGTATAGAAATAGGACAGCTGGAACAGCCTCCCCAGGGAAGTGGTCACAGCACCAAGTCTGTCAGAGTTCCAGAGGTGTTTGAACAATGCTCTCAGACACATGGTGTGACTCTTGGAGCTGTCCTGTGCAGTCACAGGAGCTGGACTTTATCTTTCTGGGTCCCCTCCAGCTCAGGGTATTCTATGATTCAAAGTAATCAAGCAAATTTTTTTATATATACTTTTTTTGTTATTTACAATCTCTGCAAATAGATTTGACGTTTCCCTCTCTTAGAAATGGTCTTTAGATTAAGCATGTGTAAGCAAACCCACCTGTAAATTCTGTCCCTTGTTGGATAATATTCTTAGAAACTGTTGGGATTTTTTCTTTTAATAGACTAAACGCATGTTGGTAGAGAAAATGGGCCATGAAGCAGTTGAGCTGGGACATGGAGAAGCCAACATAACAGGTCTGGAGGAAAATACACTGATTGCCAGTCTCTGTGATCTTCTAGAAAGAATCTGGAGCCATGGTCTGCAGGTCAAGCAGGTTGGTAAATACTGTATGTCATCTCTGCTTTTTAAGCTGCTACTCATTGGTGCATCTCCAAGATAAAGCAGGAAGTATCTTTGAGATCAGTGTCTCTGGTTCATATTTTGCAAAGGTTTGAGGAGTTTGGGGTGTTTGGGTTTTCTTTGGGAGGTGGGAGGGATTGTTTTGGGGTTTTCCCCACTGGAAATTGTGGTGATGTTGTCAAGTACGTGTTTGTTTTATTCCCTTTCAACCTTCACAAAGGAAACCCAGAGGGAGGACAAGGAAACAAAGTGGGTGGTGTGACTGCTGGATCAATGGGATGGTTCTCTCCCTGAGAGGCTCAAGAGAGAAGGATTGGTTTTCATTACTGAACATTTTACCCATTCAAATGCCATTCCATTATTCTGCCAAGTTTATTTGCCATTATTGGTTATATTTTTTGCCTGATTTATTTAAAGCAACCTACTACCTGTTCCATTTTCAGGGGAAATCTGCACTGTGGTCCCATTTACTTCAGTACCAGGAGAGAGAAGAGAAGCAAGAGCACAGTGCAGAGTCTCCAGGTGAGTACTTGGCAGGTGACTCCATGAGAAGTCCATCACAGCAAATGAACTCAGCCATGGGAGGAACAGTGCAACCACATGAAACCACATGCAGGATTTTCAGTGTGTTTGCTTGCTAATGCCACACTTAGATTTTAAGACTTCTCACAATCATTGTGGGGATGTCTTGATGTCTGGACAAAATGGATTGAAATCATTGGAGGCAAAGGAACATAGTTTCCATCCTTGTCTGGAAAATCACTTGATGTATGTGCACTACCTTCATTCCCTTTTAGTGATCATTGAGTGAGGCAGGAGAAGCAGTGTCTCCACAAGAGATAATTTCTGAAGAAGCTGAATGTGTGGAGCTGGGAATAAGACAGCTGACATTTTTCTTTCAGTGAGCACAATTTGTCTCTCAAATCCCAGTATAAGTAACTCCATGTTCAGTAAATCTTTATACTGGTGGGTGGTGCAGTTCAGAAACTGTGTGATTAATCTCTGTCCAGCAGTTTATGTGCTCAGTTTATGCTTTGCCTTGGCCCCTTACAATCACTAAATTACTTGTGTGCTTTAAGAGGGGTTTTCTGATAACCTTGAGGTGTCCCTACCCAGTGGCTGGGGCATTGTAGTAAGTCTCTGAACTTCAGTGGATCATCTTGCAAGGATTCTTCAGTTCAGATCCTGCAGATGGGAACTTGTGTGATCTGTCCTCAAAGAGGCATTTATGGACAAACTAGTCTCTCCCATGAAAGGACTTTTTAATAAGCTTCAATGAGTAATGCACTAAACAATCTGGCTGGCAGGCACAAATTCCCGAGAGCAAAATGTGTCACCACAAAGTGGTTTGATCAGAGCCCAGAAATGCACGGCATTCTTTGCATTGAATATGTTACTGTAGCTTAATTTTATTTGAATTGTTCTTGGTTGTGAGCTATCCATAGAAACTTCTTACTAATAGAACTCACTGCTATACAGATTTAAGTTAAGGTATTTCACATACAAAATAAAAAAAGGAAGCTAGATCTCCCAAGTTCAGTGCTGGGTTAAGGAAGGAATAGGTAATATATTCAGAATTTTCATTTTGTCTATTTCTATATTTCCAGGACAGAGCTAATGACAATGCACAGAAACAGTGCAGTTACCAGCTGCTTAAGATTGTTTTCAGCTGTATGCAGAGACAAATGCATTGCAGACTATTACTGTAGCGTTGTATTAACTATGTGTATTTTTTCTACTCTAGTTGGTGGTGGAACAGAAAGACGAAAGTCTGATACAGGAATTACTCTGCCTACATTGAGGGTGTCCCTGATACAAGATATGAGGTATGCAGTTTGGTTCCTAAAGCATTAATTGTGGGTTTAATTGTGTAGCATAAGGTAAACACTTAGACCTCACTAGATTGGGTTTACAAAGGATAAAGAGACTTAAACTCTCAGCTCACATTCAAATCTACAACATGTTGCCTTTCTGTTTTGAAAAACACTTTCATGCATTCACTTGATCTATTTTAGTGAACAGTGAAAACCATGCGTGTTACTGTAATTTCTGTTTTCCCAGGGGAGTTCTTCCAGTAATAAAGCCAGCTTCTACATATAACAGCAGATATGTTAAATTCCTAGGTATTTTCAGTTTGTTTCTTTTCATTTATTCATTTTTTAATTACTGACCCAGAAACTACAGTTGTTAGGGAAAGCAAAGGGACATAAACACCTGCTCACAATGCCTGAGCAATATTCTTTCTTTTCAACTAGCAGAATTCATGGCAGATAGTAATAAATGTACAAGTTTAGAAATTGAATCAGACCTTTGTCTGATTCAATCCAAATTTGGGTTATTTAAGTTGGGATGTGAAGTTAGGGCAGGTTCTCTGCAGTAGACCACAGCCTGACTCTGGAGACCTTTTCAAACAGTGTTTGTTTGGAACCAGGTGGATTAGAGAAGCCAGAAGAGGTGGAGGCTGGTGTGACAGCAGCAGGCAGAAATTCTTCAGGGCATCTCCTTGATTAAGCCATTGCCAGGACAGGCCACTGTTTTGACACTTGTCTTGCAAGGGCTAAGGATTGCAGTGGGATAAACATGCCATGAAAAGAGAGGAGTAATGCAATAATGTGCATCTGTAAAGAGTTGAGAGCAATTGCTTGCAATTTAATGTGTAAGACAACGTGAGTACTGTTTCTTACATTCTTATTACAGCTAAAAATATGGCAAAAGAACCTTCGGGTAAAAATAAGATTTATTGTAGTTAGTTCACAGAACACTGATTACAGTGATGTGATTTTTACTGTTTATGTTGATAGATTAGTCAGATTTTTCTGGGAACAAAAATCACTGTACTCCCCACCTGCAGTGTGCAACCTTTTAGCTTGATGCTTTGTAGTTTGAGTCTTTTGTTCTGATTTCAAAGAGCATGACATGCCACGTGCAGCTAAAACAACATGTAAAAGAGAGAATACATACAGTGTAATTAGGGATGTAGTGCCAAGAGGTCATTTTGAACACGTGTCTGCCATTTTAGCATCCCCCTCATGGGATGTGGCAGCTCTCTCCTTAATTCAGTCCTGGGAGACTGACAGGCATGAAGAGGGTCAGTCTGAGGGAAGGATGAAGGAGGATCTGGAGCGGAAACTCCTGTGCTGGGAGGTTTTGCTGACAGGAGGCTGTGTGTGCTCACTGCTGCGTGCATGGGTTCTGTCTTCCACGAGCTTCCACTGCAGTAATGAAAGCCCAGCACGGATCTGACCTCTCGTTTGAATCACAAAAGTCTTTCTTACTGCTCTTCAGACAAAAAGCACAGAAGCAGAACATTACCTTTTGTAATATCATGGGTGTTTGTGATTGTCCACGAACATGTCTGGTCATTGAAAAGACTGGGCAGATGGCGAGTTGAATTTGTCATCTGTAATCTCAAGGCATACTTTCTCCTGCTTGGAAGGAATGCTGCCTAATATTTGTTTGCACACACAGACCCAGGCTGAAGTTGAAGGATGGGTAATTGTTAAATTGCAGGCCTTGTGGTGCTGACTAAACTAATGGCTGGAGGATTAAGCATTGCCTTAAGCAGGGCTTGTTTCTGATGGCTCATGCAAAGTTATGTAAACAACTTAAAAGCAGGACTGAGTCACAGTCATGCTCTGATTGTGCCCTGTGCTACAGGTACTGCAATGTGTCCTCTGCCCCCTCTAAAAGCCAGGCATCACAGATGTGGTCAGCAAGATGCTCAGGGTGTTTATTTTGGTTCTGTGCATGGAATCTCAGTGGCACAAGCCAGCCTGGGGGTACTCCCTCCAG
Source organism: Parus major (assembly GCF_001522545.3). Taxonomy (NCBI): domain Eukaryota; kingdom Metazoa; phylum Chordata; class Aves; order Passeriformes; family Paridae; genus Parus; species Parus major. The sequence goes on along the minus strand of NC_031773.1, from coordinate 54,493,134 downwards.
CCTTTCCCCTGGCATGGATCTGCCTCATCTCTCCCACCCCTCTTCCAGCTACAGCCTGCTTCCAGCATGGCCTCACCCTTCAGATGTTGCTGAACATCCAACCCAACCAGTCAACATCAAGGCCTTTGGTCCAGCTGAATTCCAGTTTCTGATCTTTCCCCTTTGGGCAAGCTCTTCCTTGCTCTCAGCACTTGCTCTCCTGTCCATGTTGTGCCTCCCTCCTGTGGGGAGCTTGCACTAGAGGATGTGAGCTGGGCCCACAGCAGTGATGCTTAACCTGCTGTGCTCAAAAGGAAGGCTGAACAAAGACCTGCTGCCTACCTGGGGTGAGCCATAGGCTCCTTCCTGACTGCTGGCACGGGAGAGCGCACAGCATCCCTGGGGCACAGCTGTGCTGAGCAGCTGTAACCTCTGCTGTCAGCACAGCTGTTTGCAGAGGGTTTGTCTCACCATACCCCAGGCTTACATTTGACAGGGCAAATAGATTTTTCTTTATTACTAATGGGATTAAAAGCAAGTCCAAACCAGGGGAGTTGCATTGAAATGGCTGTTCAGTGCTCTGACAAGAGGAATTTGCTGTGCAGTGGTGAGCATACGGTGCTTACACTTAGGTCACAGATAAAAATAGAGCTGTTCTGACTCTCGCAACTGACAGTGAAATAAATTTGGGTTCCTGCATGCTCTGTTTTTGCTGACACCAAGACTGATTACTGAATCTTTTTTAAATCTCTGGCAAGCTGCATGCTTGCAGATATTTATTTTTCCCAAATGCACAATTAATGCTAATCTAGTCTGAACCAGACACAGGTAATGAAGAGGCACAGAGCGTGCATGGAATAAGGTTGAGTCCATCTGTACTTGAATCTTCTCACAGTGAAATAACATATTCTGCTCAGGGTTTCGTATTAGATGTAATTCAAGCTGAGCACTCAGGGGAAGGGGTGGGAGATGATAGTCTGTGCTTTGATCTTCCCATCTCAAAAGGCTTGAAATGTCTGAGGAGAGTGTCTCAACATGATGTAGTTGACTGTACCGTGCATCCTGTTTCTCAAGGACTACGGGTCACATGTCCAGCTCTCTGCTGGAAGGTTTAATGCTGGCTCCCATGCTCTAAGCCAGGAAGGGCTTTCCCGTGCCAGGAGCAAGGCTGCAGCCTTGCAGGTCAGCCTGGCACAGAGCAGTGCTGCTGGGCTGTGCATCCTCTTCATTTATGCAGAGAAAACTCCTATTTTTAGGCAGCTCCAAATTGTTTTTGCAAATTTGCCCTAAAGGTCCTGGGCCTGCTCCGTTAGAGGCTCTATAAACAAGAGAGTAGTTCTCTCAAATAATGCAGGGACTAAATATAACACAAAGCACACACTTGGGTGTAACAGATGGGGGAAGCACGAGACGGTGAGACTACAGCAGTCAATGTGGAAAGCATCAGTCACAGCACGGCTTTGTTGGATTTCCTTTGGAGTAAATATTGCCACATTCCCCAACACGCGGCAATGCGTGGAGGGCTGTCAAGGAAGTTGCAGGAGTTGGACAGTAAATTGCAACTGGGATTAGTTCAGATTTCAGCTGATGATATTTGGAGCCTGCCATGGAGGTTTGGAGGGATGAATTGCCTGTGTACTTAACATGCAGACTGCAGGAAAATTAAGAAATTGCAGCCTTTTCTTTCCCCTGCTGAAAACTGTTACTCATTTTTCTTGTTTTTTATTTAGCCAAGTAGGTTAAGAGTTCCAAGAGTTTTTGGAAGCAACTTTGTCCTGCCATGGCAGTTCTCTTCCTCTTCTAAAACTCCCTGTGCTCTAAAACTAGAATTTCTGGCATTCTCCAAACTGAAATGTGAGAAGTTTAAAAAGAAAAAAGAAAAGCAAAGCCGTACAAGAAAGCCCCTGTGGAACACTTCTGCTTTCCTACAGATGAAACATATGGAGGGCTGTTCAAATTATCACTTACAGGAAGGCCTCTTATATCACTAAAAATGTGATTCTGCTTGCAGCTTCCCGTTGCTGTTTTTGCCTCAGAAGCCCTCCTTTTCTCAGATGTGCCATTGCTGCTGCCCTCAGGGGGTTTGTTAGAACCTTCAGGGCCACTGTGGTTTGGAGAAACTCTCAGAACATGTGTTTGTCCTCCCAGACACACCCATTCAGGTCAGCAGCTTGAGGTGGCAGCTGAGGTATGACTGGGTCTCACGAGGTGCCTGCTTTTTTTAAGTGTTAGCAGTGTCCATGAGAACATCTGCCTGGGGCAATGCAGGGGTAAACAGGTTTACCCTTCCTCACCTTGGCCAGGCAACCACAGAACAGCTCCTGTAGGCTGCCATGCCCAGGAAAAGCCGCCTCGTGCCAGCCCAGGGCTGCCAGGGATCTCATTGCCACATTGCAGGGTTCTGGGGCCCTGCTGGGGATCTCTCCAGAAATTATGTCAGAAGACATTTTCCAGTTCACCTGCTGCATCATCAGATGGGATGTTGCCATTTGAAGCATGCAGAATTTTTATGATTCATCTGTTTATTTTCTTCCCCACACCTTTCAGGCACGTTCAGAACATGAGTGAGATAAAGACCGATGTGGGGCGAGCCCGAGCTTGGATAAGACTTTCTCTGGAGAAGAAGCTTTTGTCTCAGCACCTGAAGCAGCTGCTTTCCAACCAGGCACTTGCAAAGTAAGCCAGCTCTTCTCTTCAAACCTTCACTTTCACGTTGTGAAAGTGGTGTCTCAAAGTGCTGCTGCTTGGGGTACAACCAGGCACCTGTTTTGGGTACTGTGGTTTCCACTAGAAGTGATTGACGGGCAGGGGGGAGCTGGGAGAAGTGGTGCTGCCCAGCCAGCAGGGCAGAAGTCTGCTCATCTGCATGGAAAACATGTCACAGATTTCAGGAAGGAGGCATTAGTCCTTGGTCAGATCCCTGCAGTGATCCAAGCCACACTGCAGCCCTACAGATTCCTGAATGGACAGAGTGGTGGGAGGGCCCCAGCTGCTGCTTGGTGCGTTCTGCTGAGTTTTCTGTCACCGTAGGGAGCAAAAGGTAGATGATGTTTTTAGATGAGACCATTCCACAGTGGGAAGGTATGGCGAAGAAATGAGATTGCTGTATGTTGGTTCAGATCTGCTGCTGTGAATAGTGTTAGTTTTCACCTGTGCTTTGCAGCAAACCCCAAACTGAGATGAATTCAGTAGCCTTGCTGTGGGAGCGTGGAGCCAAGAGTGCTGTGTAAAACACACGTACATTTACATACCCTCTGCGGGTTTCTAGCTGCTTCTGTGGTTGGGGAGTCATACCTCCCATTAAGAGACACTCTCCTTTTGGTGTTTTGAGATTCAAACCCCTTTTAAGATACATGGTGCTTTTTCAACAGCAACAACAAAAATGCTGTGTGCTTGTTTCTCCCAGGAAACTTTACAAGCGTTACGCTTTCCTGCGCTGTGAAGAAGAACGGGAACAGTTTCTGTATCACCTGCTCTCACTCAATGCTGTGGATTACTTCTGCTTCACAAGCGTCTTCACTACAATCAGTGAGTTGGAGAATCAATTCTTTTCCCCCTGACTAAAAATTAGTTGCTGTCATAATTTGTAAGAGATGATGTTGCTGCTGCCTGAGTAGCTGAGCCCTTATCTGGAAGCCTTGGTTGTTGCTGCGGGGGCTCCTGGGTGCTGGGTGTTGCTCTGGGAAACCAGCTGGAGAGCCAAGGTTGTGTGGGAGTGCTCTGGATAAGAGCATTGCTCAAAGCAGAGTAATCAGCAGAGTGCTGCTCTCTGTATATTTCTTTCACCTTCCCTCCCAGACAAGTCCTCTACCTCCTAGTGCTTCTTTCTGGCCTTCATTAAGTGTGCATCCTAGTAGTCTGCTCTCCTCAGACTGAGGAGATGGAATATTGGAGGATGAAATGTGTGTATTTTAAATCTCTTTTTGTCTCTTAAATGCGAGAAAGATTCTCTTTCTTGTAAGGAGGAGAGCTGAGATTTTATTGACATCTGGAAATGAATCTTTGTCTCTCCAGTACTGGACAATGCAGAAAAATCAAGATCCCATTAGATGACCTAATTATTTGGATTCACCTGGGCAGCCATTACTTTTAATTTTCCTGCCTGTTCAGAGTGAAGTGAAGCAATTTTTACGTTGCTGTCAAAACAGGCACTCATTTTACTTTTTCTCCTCTTAAAGCAATAAATCCCCTCAGAACTAGCACAGTGCAGAGATTTATTCATCCTCGATTACCTTGTGGCATCCAGCTTAACAGCTTTCTCCTGTAGGCCAAGTGCTTGGGGTTTGAGGGTATTTTTTTGAGTGCAGTATGATTGCCTGGCACACAAAAGTAAAAGAGGATGGCTTAACTTCCCCAGTCAAAAAGGCAGCTTGTGAAACATAAGGGGAGAGCAAGTCTCACAGTGCTAGAGCTGCAGTGTCAGATTCAAATCCAAATTGGAGTGGGTGGCAGTCCTTGTCTTAAGCATGTATGGGTGGTTTTAAAAGCAGAGGAGTAAGAGAAAAAGAACAGGAATAAGAATAAAGAGGGGGTTGTCCACAGAGACAAACCAGACCTGAGAGTCTGTCTGTGGTGTTAGCAGCCATGCCAGCATTTCCTGTTGCAGCCTTACAGTACTTGAAGGGGGCCTGTACAAAACATGGGTACAAACGTTTTACCATTTACCTGTTGCAGTAGGATAAGGGGTGATGGTTTTAAACTAAAAGGGGGTCAATTTAGGTTAGATATAAGGAGGAACTGTTTTACATTTTGGGTAGTGAGACCCTGCCACAGGTTGCGCAAAGAAGCTGTGGATGCCCCATCCCTGGGAATGTTCAAGGTCAGGTTGGAAGGGGCTGTGAGCTGTCTGGTCTGGTTGAAGATGGCCCTGCTCACTGCAGGGGGTTGGACTAGATGGCTTCTAAGGGTCCCTTCCAAAGCAGGCTGTTCAATGACTGTGCCTCTCCTTTCCCCGTGACCTGCCCCATCCTCCCGCAGGCGGCTCCGGAGCCTGCCCGGTGCGCTGTCCCGGCTGTGCCGCGGGGCTGCAGCTCCACCGTGCGGCACCGCTGCCTCCACCCCACCGCCAGCGGCAGGGACCTGCTCTGCTTCCCAGAGACAGACAGGCTACCAGGGCTTGCCTTCAAGGGAAAGGCGTGGTTTGCTCAGAAATTGTGTTTCGTGTAAGGAGGGGAAAAAAAAAGAAGAAGACTAACGTACTTCCCCCTCTGCCTGTTCTCAGTGATCCCTTACAGGTCAGTGATAATTCCCATCAAGAAGCTAAGCAATGCAATAACCACATCAAACCCGTGGATATGTGTGTCAGGAGAACTGGGAGATAGTGGTGTCATGCAGATTCCTAAAAACCACCTAGAAATGACGTTTGAGGTGAGTACATGCTCTTCACGTTTTCCTTTCAATTTGAAACATGCTTCCACATAAGTATTAATTTGTTAAGGGGTTTTTAACAGCATTTCAGATGCTGTCCTGATTTCTAACATCACTGTAGGTTCAAATATGTACAGGAAAATAGCCTGCCCCTCTTGTGTGAGATGCAGGTTTCCTGTGAATACACACCACTTTTAACCACAGGCCTTGCCACTGTCCCTGTCCAGCCCAGAATTCCTCACCTTGCCTATCTATTTCCACGTCTTGTTCCCTTCCATACCTCCTTGCCTAATTTTCAGTGCTCATTTCCAGCCCCTCATCTCCCTTCCAAGTTTCTTTTCCCTTCTTTCATTCTGTCCTTCCACTAACCACCACCCTTTTGACCTCTGGCCAGTCCCAGATTTCTTCTCAGCCCATTGTCCGGAATTACTCTTCAGCATCCCAGCCTCAGGTGCTGTCCATGGCACAATGGGAGCTGCCATCCCCACTGGGCTGTCTCCCCTAGGCCTGCTGGGGTTTTCTCTTTGCTTTCCCCTCTGCTTTCCCACCCAACAATTACAGGTTGGCTCAGTGCCATGCCAAAGCAGCTGGTAGCGGGAATTGCAGGGAAAGCCCCATCAAGCTCCTCTAGCTCTGGGCTGTACCATATCCATTAAGGAGTGATTTTGTAGGAAAATCTGCTACTGAAATTGAGGTTGCATCCACTGAGCATATGCAGACTGATGTTCAACGACAATAGCAAAAAAAAAAAGCCTCTTGCTGAATGTAGGTCGATTTTGACAAAGAGAGGATATTTTTGAGATAAATGCCCACATCTCATTCAGATATTACTGTTCTGTAGAAAATATCTCCAGGCTTCTAACAGGCAAAATGACATATTTAGATGCTTCAAAGGACCGTATTGATGCTGTTCTGGATTATTCCTTTGGCTGAAACTTTCCTAAAATATCAGCTTGGGGTAGCCACCCACTTAAAGAAAATGTCAGCCCAAGCTGCTTGTTTGGTAGCATCAGAAGCAGTGAAAACCAGGTCTTTCAAGGGAAGTGTTTAGGTGACATTAACAGATGTTGTTGCCAGCCCAGCTACAATTACTTATTGCACTGCAATTCACAGTGCTTTGTTTTCCTTCTTCTTTGTCTTTGTGATGCTGAGTCTCATGTTAGTGATTTTTGTTGGGCCTGACAATAAGCAAATCAATCTTTTAAAATAATAAAGGATCTAGGGACTTCTGCGTAGTGTGGAGTGAGTCAGCTGAAGGTCAGTATGTGCCAAATGGATTTTTGAAAAGCTATTTGTATTGAAGATCTGTTTCTTCTGAAAAAGCACACCTTTTTATCACCTTACTCAGAAATGTGTAATTAATACTTCTCAGAAATATTCAGAGTGCTCCCAACAAAGAATGTAATCTCTCCACAAGCTTCTAACAGTTTTATTTCTTCTCTCCTGTCTTAAAATAATTATGCTGCTTTTGAATGTGCTCTGCGTCTTTGGTCGAAAATACTTGTTCTATAAATTAAAGAAAGCTAAGAAACTGAATAAAAGCCTATATTTGAGACCATATGCATGCATGTGGTGGGGGTGTGTGTTGTCTGTTCTTTTTTAAATGAAGCAAAAACTGTTACTCATTTCAGTGCCAGAACTTGGGGAAGCTGACGACCGTTCAGATTGGTCATGACAACTCAGGGCTACTGGCCAAGTGGCTGGTTGATTGTGTCATGGTCAGGAATGAAATAACAGGACACACGTACAAGTAAGCAACAAGTTGTAATTTTCCTTGTCTGAAATTCTTGTTGAATTTAGAGAAAGAAAGAAGGCATTCACCTTCTCCTTAGCTCTGATTTGGGCTAATTTGGGTCCCTGATAGGGTTGGGTTGGTCTCCCCAACCCCTGGTTGTCTCATTTCAGAAGCCCTAGTTGAAGTCAGATAATCTAATAAATATTAAATGAGATTTGAGTGCAGGATTTTCTTTGCATTTTTCTGAGACAGGACAGACAGTATGGATACTTTTGAAGTGATTCATAGGTTTGTATCTAATCATCTCTTGATTTAAAGTAGTGTGGTAAAATTGTGCACAGATTAACTCTTTTAAACCCCAAGAGCTGAAATTACACTCTTGGGGAAATATTAAGAAAAGGCTTTGATGATTTCTTAATCTTACCTCAAGCACATACCTCTGTGTCAAAATGGTATCCTAATTCACCATTGGTTTTACAAAACGTGGCTAAGCAGACTCGATTTTTATAAAAATGTGAACTTGGAAAACTGCAATCCAGAGAGATGAGCTCCAGATCTCAGAGTTGGCCACAGTGTACAGGGGAAAGTAGGAGAACATGGGATAAAATGACGCGTGCATGGATTTCTTTAGGGCTGTGTATGGGATCCAAAGGTACAGCAGTAAAATGTGGGGTGAGGTCTGAGAATGAGGAGATATTGCAGCCTCAGCTGGGTGGAAATTCTGTGGGGATTTGGTTGTTAATCATTGCAGCGCTGTTAAAGGCTGTGTATTGGTTGTGGTTGCAAGTGCAAAATAACTCGTCAGAAAACAAGATGTGGACCATAAAATATGTGCATGACCCAAGCTTTGCATATTTCCCTCCAAGAGTTGTGGTGCGGGGGCTGCTCCTGCAGAGCTCTGCTTTGTGAGAATTTTCTGGGGGCAAAGTATTCCCTGCCTGTTAGCAGAGTTTATTGGGTGCCAGCTGTCCCCCAGCTTGGAGATGCGGCTGCAGCGTGTGTGGGGCTGACCTGTGCTTGTCCTGGGCACGCTGCAGGTTCCCCTGTGGGCGGTGGCTGGGAAAAGGCGTCGATGATGGCAGTCTGGAGCGGATCCTCATTGGAGAGCTGGTGTCCTCCACGTCTGACGAAGAGCTGGGAAAGCAGTGCCGCACCCCGCCCCAGCAGAAATCCCCCACTGTGACTCGGCGGCTGAGCATCACTTCCCTCACAGGGAGGAACACCAGTAAGTCTTTGCCTTTCTCCCCAGGGTCAGCTGCCAACTGCTGGGGAAAAAAACAGCTTCTGTGAACAGGGGGGTTCATCCTGAAGTGAGGCTTGGTACAAAGCAGCAGCTGCAAGCTGATGAGCTTTTCCTGCCTTCCCTGGTTGGTGTTTGCTCTGTGATGTACATGTTGCCTCTTTCAGTGCCCCCTTTTGACTGCTGAGAGATAATAATCTTTCTTTGGAGCGTGGAGATATGAGATGAGGGAGGAGGAGGCAGCAGAATTTGCAGTAGCTGATACTGCTCAGCCTCCCAGCTCACTTTGCTGTCTGTGGGAAGACAGGCCTCTCAGAGGGCAGCTCAGAGCTTGATGTGGCTGCTGTGAACTGCCTTCTGGCAGAGCTTATCTCTGCAGGGACCCTAGGGCACATCAACCTCACATCCCTAAAATTAGCTTTTATGAGTAACTGCACTTGACTGCAACAGGACACGGGGCTGTGAGGGTCACACGAGGCGTCCTCTGCTAAAGCACAGAGATGGGACAGTGTAGATCCTGTTCACACATCTGTCTGGCTCCTGTAAAATTAGAGGACATGAGTGCTGAAATGTCAAGCAAGGAAAGATTTAACCTTCAGCTAGTCTGCTCTCCACCATTTCACAGAGCCTAATGCGGGGCAGATCCAGGAGGGAATCGGGGAAGCCGTGAACAATATTGTGAAACACTTCCACAAGCCAGAGAAAGAGGTAATTCCTACTTCTTATTACTTGCCTGCACATTTTTATAAACAGAAATGGCACTGAGCTACCAGTAGATGTACTACCTTTAGATCTGAAGTTTCTGGCATTCAAACAAGGTGAGTTGTACTTACCTACTCTCCCTTTTCCACAGAGAGGGAGCCTTACCATTCTGTTGTGTGGAGAAAATGGTCTGGTTGCAGCACTGGAGCAGGTCTTCCACCATGGATTCAAATCAGCTCGCATTTTTCATAAGAATGTCTTCATCTGGGATTTCATAGGTAAGCTGGTGTATGGTTTGGAGGAGAAGGTTTAGGGCAAAATGACTCCTCACACACAAACCTTGGATTATCATCAGCTAGGGTGCCATTTCTCCTGCCAAGCACCTGCTCCAGGTTGCTTAAAGTCAATGAGAAACCTGATGGCAGATGAAAAATGCTAAACTCTGTGTAAGAAAAAGTGAGAGTCTGTGCAGAAACTTGAGAGTTCCTAGTTCAAACAGCTGCTTTTCTGAGAGAAAGAAGGTAGGCTGGAGGCTGGAGGCTGGGGTAGAGGGGCAATCAGTGTTAGGAGGAGAGCTGGGAAAGAGGAGGGAGTGAAAGGTTTGGATTCCTGGTTTATGAGAACTCTCCTAATTATTGCACTGGTGATCCTTACCTGTAGGCCTGTGTAGGGGTAATTTAGAACGGGCTTGCAGGCAGAGATGCTCAGCCTGAGGTTAAGTGCTTACCCAGAAAAAGTGAAAAATCAGTGATAGTATCACTTACAGTGAAACCATTGAGGGGTGCATTGGTGCTGCTCCTTGCTGTTACCTGTGTTAGACATCAGCCAGACTGACCAGTGCTGTGCCATGGCAAAGGTGGAGGTGACCACCTACCTATGGTCTTCAGAGTCAGGAATTCATAGCTCTCAGCAGGTTATTTTTTTAAGGATTCCCTTGTGTGACTCTGTGTCACAGTGAGGTGCTTCTTCTCACTGGCTTCTGATGTTCTCCCTACCACAGAGAAAGCTGTTGCTTATTTTGAAACCAGTGATCAGATTGGAGACAACGAGGAGGCTCTTTTGCTTCAGAGATCTTCATGCAAAACCTTCTGTCATTATGTCAATGCCATCAATACAGCTCCAAGGAACATTGGAAAGGATGGCAAATTCCAAATCCTGGTTTGCCTGGGGACAAGGTACTGTACTGCTCTTCATTATGTGTGTCCTCTGGTATTAGACAAGAAGAATGTTTTTCCACCATTTTCCTTACTTTTAGTTTTCCATTTTAAGACATCTCACACCTATCTATTATCCAGTGCCTATTTTAGTCAGCTTTAGTACTATGTCAAAAATTGGAGCAAAGAAGCACTAATAACACATGGCTAGTGTCTAAACTGCTAAAAACGTTTTGAGCTTTTTTGTAACTATTAGTTTGACAGTTATGTGTATGAAATCTGTCTTGCAATGCTATTTTTGATGAATTACTGACTTTGGGAATGCAGAGTTCCTTTTCAGGAGCTGGTGAATTTCTAAATCCTAATTCAATTTCTTGTGAAAATGGGATACCTGTTAGAATTTTGACAGAACTATTCTAGATGAACCTTTCTTTCCTAATAGGGTGCTTTCTGTCCTGCACTTGGGGAGGGGCAGGAGGGTGGGACTTGGTTGTATTTTGGAGGGTAGAAGTTGGTATGTCTAGCAGTAAGTACCATTTTTGTCTCATCTGTCTGGATACTTGGAAAACCAGTTGGCAAACAGTCTGTCAGACTTTCCTCAAGTTTTAATTTCCCTATTCCTGATCTGAAAATGTTCCTGAATTCTTACAAATGTCCAATTCTGGTAATACCTTTCAGTTTTCATTCCTACAGTAGGTAGTATTTTACTAACCAAATCAAGGGTTGCAGTAGTATAGCAAACTTGTTCATGCAAACAACACCCACCGCTCACCCAAAAGGGGCTGCTTGTTTTGGGTTGTGTTCTTGGAGAGGAATTCCAGTGTGAGATCTGTTGTACTTGGTGCTAAAACAATTCCTGTCCTGTCCTTTTTTAGGGACCACTTTCTGTCTCAGTGGATCCCGCTGCTGGCGGAGTGCCCACCCATCACGAGGATGTACGAGGAGAACGCTCTCCTCCGGGACCGCATGACTGTCAACTCCCTTATCCGAGTCCTACAGACATTGCAAGATTTCAACATCATCCTAGAAGGATCACTCATTAAAGGAGTGGATGTTTAGCATGGCTCTGCTGAGAACTTCATTACTCCTTTCCCAAACAAGCAAACCGCAATTGGAGACCTGTCAGGACTTGAATGCCATGGTAGTGCACCACTGTAAGACCAAGCTGCTGGTGGAAGCAGGATTGGGAAGCCCAGTTTGTGCCCGATGGGGACTGCCCTCTAAAGCTGCACAGAGCTAAGATGCAGTATTGTAGTTTATTTGAAACAGAAATTTAGTACAAAAAAAATAGAGTATTTTCATGTGTTAGGTGTGTGTAAATATGCTATCTTCTTTAAGAAATTATATTACTCTAAGAAATTTTTCTTAGACTGAATGTTCTTGTTCTGACTATGAGTAGCTTAAACCCAGGGGAAGGACTTGGGGGAGGGAGGGAAGGACCAAGATGGGAAGGGATGCCGCTACTTGTTTGCGAGGAAGAAGCCAATCAACGTGTAAATACAGGTGCAAACTCAGCAGGGCTTTTTTCAGGTATTGCAAATTAATACAGCAAATACCCTTATGTGTAGCCATTGTGATCGTGTCACTCTTGGAAATGCTGTAAGCATATGCTGGTTTACCCTACTGTACATGGTCTCTCTTAGTTTGTTGTTTGTTCAAAGACTCGCCTTCCCGTTCCTGGAAGGAGCGAGTCATCATTTTTTTTTTTTCTGTAAGGTTTTTTGTGTCACTCCTGTTGATCTCCAGAAGGGGAAACAAGTGTTGGAATGCTTATCACTGGAGAGAGGGACTGCTGTCAGCCTCAGAGCCTGAGAGGATGAGACGCCTGTTGAAGCCTTGCTGCTGCAGCCCGAGATGGGGAACAGTGGCTTGCTTGGCTCGCTCAGTGTGTCCCTTGCCTGTCTGGATGTTCTCATGATTCACCCTCAGCCAGTTTGTGTTGTGGATGACCTTTTTTTTTATTTTCCCCCATGATGAGGAATTTGGTTTATACCAAATTCTTGCTGTACTTGAGAAGAACCATTGCTGTAGAGCCACTAACACTGCTATTGCTGTGCTACCAAACTGTATCAGCTGGCTTTGAAATGCTGACAGGTTATGAGTCTTCCTTTTTTCTGCAGAATCAGTGTTCCTAGGGGAGTACAGGATCTTGGATGACATTTCGTTTTCTTTAATTATCCAGCTACAAAAATAAAAGGAATTAAGCAAAAGGGGGGAAAAAAATTCTCTCATGATATTTTGAGGCTTCTTTCCCTACACTCTTTCCAGTTAATGTGTTACTAATACAGTGCATATATAGAGATACAGCTCTTGATCAGGAACTGGGAGCAACTGTATGATACAAATTGAATAAGAGATCATATCAAAATCACCTTGTGAGTACCATGCAGCAGATACAGAGTGTATTTCCCATCCTTGTGGATGGGAGTTGGAAAGGTCTGAGGACACAGCTTCACCTGGTTTTAATTTTTGGAAGTTAGTTTAAGTATAGGTTTTTGTTTTCACTCCTTCATTCCCTACAATCTTGGGCATTAGGTCAGTGTCATCTTTGGATGTCTCACTGTCAGCTGAGGCTTGGGAAATGACCCTGACTGGTACTGTAAGTGTTGTCTTGCACTGTGCTCTCAAGTGGCGTTAGGAGGGGCTTGGCAGTGGTGGACAGTGGCAGGTCTTGGCATAGTGTGCACATGGTGGAAAGAGGGATGGGAGATAAGGAGAAGGAAAGAGGATGAAAATTAGGGTTTGCTTGCTCATCTGCCTTGTGTCAATCTATTTACTTTTCTGTAGTCCTTCTGCTGCCTGATTCTTAGAACAGCGCTCACTTCAGTGTGGAAGTTTCACCTCAGACTCCCAAGCAGAAGAAAACTTTTTGTGTAACTTTGTTTCATTGGAGAGCTTTACCTTATAGAAGTCATTTTGTTTCTAAGAAAGAAATAAAATAACACTGTCAAGGACCCTTCCATTTTAATGAGGGTTCCAGCTTTCAATAATGACTCTTTCCTCCTGGGCTTGTGCTTCCTCAAACTGACTGAACTCATCCCAAGTACTGCAGGCAGCACTGCCACGTCACTGCTGTGGGTGTGAGTAACTAATGTAAAGGCTGTGAATGGTGTCTCGAGTTAGTAGCCAGAGCCCACAGCTGTGTGACATCTCTCTTACATTTCCAGAAATGTGAAATTTGGGGTGTTAGGATTTTCTGTGTGGCCAGGCATGTCTGCCTAAAGTCAGCAGGTGATGCATGACAACCCTTCAGCAGCAATTGAAAATGAGTCCCTGTACTTAACTCTATCAATAAATTATACATTTAGCACCAGAAACCATGTGGCAGCATTATTTGGTAATGACTGCTTAGGATGTTTTGATTTCTGTGACAACTCAGGCCTTTCATGTCTAATAACTGCTATACAGGATTTTTTCATGCCCAACCCAGTCTAAGTGACTTTTATTATATATATAACCACCTCTTTAGTCCTTGGATTTCTTCACAGCATCATCTGCATTTGTGTGCTGGATGCTTCCCAAAGTACACTGCTGCAGACTTCTCTAAAGGCTACGTGTGACTGGAGCATTCATCTGACATGACAAGGGTTAAGTGCAAGCAGGATAAAGGAGAAATGTAGGCACCTCTAAAGGTCATTCATTTAAATGAATAAACCACACACAGAGAAAAAAGGCAATAACTACATTAAGTCTGTCTGAAGTTAAAAGAAGTCAAAACCTGAGGATTTTTAAGATTCAAATCAGGGCCTTTCCCCATTTCAGACTACGTTAAGAAACCTTTAGCACTTAACTTCACCTCAGCTTTTTTAGCAAGTGTTGACTTGTGTGGTTTTGTCAGGTTTCACATCATATTAATAATAATACAATAAAAATTATGTTTCCTTGTAGGCAATAAACCACCCCAAGATTTGTTGAAAGGGGCACAGCTGAATGCCTTGGATGCCTAGAGTAGTTATCTGACAACCTTGGGAAAACAGTTCTTCATTGTGAATTTTTATTCTACCATGTATGATTTTTTATTTTTTTTTTTAGTGGACAACTTTTGTTGATTGGAAACTGTGAGGGGTTTTTTTTTTTTTTTTCTGTGAGGTTTACAGAAATCATTCTACCTACTAGAATGGTGAGAAACCTATCAGGAATCTTCTAAGCTAACACAGTTTTTACTTCAGTGTTAAAGCACCTTCTTTGGTTGAGAAAGGGAATCTTGGAAAAGACCAAAGCTCTCTGGTATCTGCTTTTTAAAAAAAACAAAAAAATTCTTAACCAATGCCCATGTGCAGATGTCTGATTTTGCATAGTCCAGTTGTACTAACAGCCAGCATGGTAACTTGAGGGAGTCAGAGAATCAAATGCCTCACTATGTACAAAATGTGTATTTATAATTCTCTGAAATAAATGAAATTGTACTGTTTAGTGAAGAATCTTCTCATGTTTATTCCAAGTTGGTTTGTGTAGTTAGCTATCATTGTTCAGAAATGTGGTTTTTAGGGTAGTTGCGCAGCAGCGTATTTGAGAAAATTCCTTCTTTCAATCAAATGAAGGTGCGCGTCGTGAGGGGAAATATTGTGTGTTACACTTGAAATGTACAAATGTGCCCTGTATAGCTTAAAATGATCCCTAAATGTCTCCATTAAGTATATTTTGTCTTTACATTATTACTAACGGAATAAGAACTGGATTATTTTCAAGACAACATTAGTAAAAGTATTGTTATATCAAGCACTTTAACATACACACCACAAACCGACATGGGTTTTTCAGGTTTTGAAGTACATTGAAATACAGCTTTTCATGCTATGTCCTTTACAAATAAAACTGTGAGAATAATGGCTGGTGTCACTTTCTCCTTGCAGAGGAGCCAAGAGATTTGGGTCTGAAGGTGAGGAGCTGATCTGAGCCTGGAGGGAGCAAACTGAACAGAATGATCCAGCTGGTGGTGGCTCTGGTACTGGGAAGTTACTGGAGCAAAGCTGGGGAGAAGGAAGTGTGAGGGACTGTTCCCAAAATCAGCCCTTCTGCCTCCCCTGACACAAAGGGGAGGCAGAGACTGTGCTGAGCCTGAGCAGCTCTTTATTCCAAGGCTTGGGTGGAAAACGTGGCTGATTACAGGGGGGAAACGGGATCACAGTGAAGCTGAGCTCTTACCAGGGTGGCATTTGCTAGGCAACCGGGATTGCTTTGCCCTTAGTACCTGGAGGAGTGGGGAGAAGGAGGATGGGATTAACTTGTAGCAAAGGGTGTCTTTCCTCTCTTTGAGTTGCTCTCACATTTGAACTCAGAGTTAAAATACTGGAATGAAGCTCATGCTCTCCAGTCTGTCAGGTAGCACGTGGAAGAAGGAGGGTTGATGGACAAGAGAGAGATGGATTCCTGCAAAAAAAAAGGTGCAAAGAAAAAAAAAAGAAAAGATAGTGAAATGCCTTCTTTTCTAAGTTGGACTGGATTTTCAGAAATTTTCCCCATGTCCCTCCCAGCTTCAGATATGCTGGAATAGGCAGGAATAGGAGAATTCTTGGAAACTTTGATGGTTTGAAATGCAGAGCCCTGCTTTTGTGTGTGTGCATGGTGTGTGTGAAGTGTGGTATGTCCATTCATTTTAACTGTTTTGAAGAGGCAGAGAATCTCAGGACAGGACTGAAAGTCTCAGAGCTTGGGACCATATATGTGGGAATCCTGGTGAGGATACTGGTGCTCATCAACATTATAGATGTGAATAAAATTCATAGAGCTGCTTATTGTCAAATGTCAGTGGGTGGAGTGGCTGTACCTTTACACCTCCTTACTAAATGTGTGTAAATTAGAGATGGTGAGGTCTGACATCCTAAAGGCAGTCAGGACTTGAAGAAGGGCAGAACTAAGCTTGTCCAGATGAGCAAGGGCAAACACCTTCCTCTCCACTGTGCTGTGGTTGATGCAGTCTGGGAGCACTGCAGTGTTTTCTGCAAAGGAGGAATAGCAGAAAACTGTCTGAGAAAACTGGCATGGGTAGGAGTTGAAATAGCTCATCAATCTAGTTTGTCCCTTTCCAGCATTTCAGGTAAGCCTGTTCAATAAAAAAACAATAAATTGTGTTCAGTGGAATGGTGAGTGAAACTGCTTCCCTGGCTGTCACCCCATCAGCTCAGAGGCTGAGGCTCCTGTCGGTGCTGTCAGGGAGTGTTTCATTGCTGACATTCCTAATTTCTCTCCTGCTGTTCCATCAGCCATGTATCATAAGCTGCTTTGAGCCCAGCACAGGGTGTGAAGTGAATGGGGAAATTCCTGTACGGGTCTGCTATCTGGTGGCTGGTTATGGTAAACTCTCTGCCAAAGCCACTGCAGAGCTGATTTGTCAGTGGAGAGCTGTGGTTCTGCAGGAAGGCTTGACATTTCACATCTGCATTCCCTGCAGACCTCACAGGGCATCTGAGATCCTCTGAATGAACTTCCTCTGTCAGAATGTCACCAGGCAAATTATTTTCACCTTGAACCAAGCCCACCTTTGTCCTGGGGAAGGAGGGAAAAGCCATAGGAGGAAACACAGCCAACCCCCCTGATTCTTATAGCATATTTTTTGTGCTAAAAAGGAGCTCAGTGCTAGGTGATCTAATGACTGCCTTGTTACCATTCAGTAATGGGTTCAGTGGGGTCCATAAATGTAAAATAGTTGTGGTTTGCATTAAGACAGACTCAGGTGTTCACACCAGTCACTGAGTAACAAAATAACCTGTAAGAGATGTCCCCATCTTCACACAGGACATTCAGTGGCAGATTTGCCCCTGCTCCCATGGCCAGCTTATACAAGTCTAAACTAAAATGGAATTAAATTCAATAGCAGCCAGATGTTGTGTTTTGTGCACTGCAATCATTGCATTCTCCCGCTTTCAATGAGAAGTTTCCACAAAGGCTGGTGTTAGCCTAGGAAAGCCATTTCTCTTAACCTGCCCCTGCAGCCAGTGGCTCCTTCATTGCAGGGAGAAACCTCACTTGGCTGCTTTTAATTAGGCCTAAAGAAGACCAACAGAGGCAGCTTACCCTTGGAGGCGAAGCAAGCATTAATCTTTATGAATATTCCCACCAGCACTGTCCTCCCATACAGAGTTCATTCCTTCAAAGGCATCCAGGTGGTACATTGTGATACATCTACACATCAAAAAAATAAGTTCACAAGAGTAAAATCTAGAGGTGATAGGTGCTTATTTTTTTTACAGTATATTGATAATTTGGATATGAAGGCAAATTCCTTATTTTTCATACAGAAAATGTGCCTTCAATTTGGAAGTCTCCCTGGCTTCCCCCAAGAGCTTTAAGCAATTTGCTTGTGTCGTATCCCATCTTGCAGGTAGGGAGCTGATGTACAGAGTGGGGGGAATTTGCTGCAGCCAGTTCTGCCTCACCAAGGAAGATTGTTCAGCCTTGGGGCCAGCAATTACCCCTCCAGCATCCACTGGTGTGTGATTGAGAGCTGCTTTTCAGTGCTGCTGTGACAGAAGTGCCCTGAGGTCTCATCTGTGGTTAAATCCAGTTTAAAGGTGTGGGTGAAACCTGTTGATTTGTGGTGTTCTGGGCTTGCAAGTCTGTCAAGCTGTGTGTGGTTGGAGAGTTTTGTAATTGTCCAGACAGAAGAACAGTCATTCTTCTTAGCTACAATACAGGAATTATGGTTACTATCAGCAAGGTGATTAAGCACTGCAGAAATGCATAAAAATCCTTGCTTGGCTGTTGTGTGAGGTTGGCAGTGATTCCTTACCAAAATGGAAGGAGAGAAAACAGATATTTTGCAAAAGCACCTTTCATTCCATGGCTTTTCATCTTGAGTCCATAGCTCTTCTAGGAGGTACAGACATTCATTAACATCGAGTGAATCTTGTCCTCTCTCTGCCCCGCAGCCTGTCCCCCTGCTCATTGCAAGCCCAAATAGATCATGCCAGATCCACCACACCCATATCAGAAAATGCATGGTGCAAGACCTGTGAAGTGCTAGCAAGAGATTTCCAATAGTAACCAGAAGTGCTCAGTACAACTGAGAACCATCTTTGTGGTGCTGTTCTTTGGCTGGGTTTTTTTAAAGGCATGGCTTCAATTTCAAGTGAACTGGGAAGTCAGCCCAAAGTGCTTCTGTACTTGAGATAGTGTGAGCTCTTCCATGAAGTCTCCATAGCCTGTTTCTTCTGCTCAGTGCTCTCACCTGAGTTCACCTGCTTGCACACCTGCAGCTTTTGAACTGCCATTACCCCATGAGATAAACAGAATGTGCTCTAAGTTGGACCGTGCAATATGAACCCTCCAGCTCAGAATCAGTGTGGCTACTGGCTTGCCTGAGATCTGAACTTCTCACAGATGGTTTGTGGTTCCTGACTGTATAAATAGTGTGAAACTGGCTAGAAGTGGGTGTGGTACACAGGATATTCTCCCCCAACCCATAAAATGACTTAAAGAAAAACTGCATTCAGGGAATGTAAGTGGAAACATCAAGCTATAGCCCTGCCCAGCTTTCATGTTCCTAGAGCTTTTTCCTAAAGGAAAAACTTTCCATTCATGGTAACAGGAACACAGGAGAACTAGGAAAAACCTGCAGACCAGAGAAGCTGTTTCATTCATTCTCAGCATGGATTTTGTTAGAAGAGAATTTCAGATGTCAGCAGGAATTTGTGCTAAACAGGGGTAGTGTGGGTAGCTGTGTTCAGTGAGAAATAGGATAGCTGCTCTGGGCTTAGTCATTTGTGTTTAACTGGAACAATGCTAAAAAGTGAGGAATGAACTAGCTGATCTTCAATTCAAATGTATGTTCTGGGAAGTGCAAATAGAAGTTGATCCACCATGGCTTGCTGAAGTCAGAGGAAGTTCCTAAAACTGGTGAGTTTAGACAGGCATTCATGAACAATGTAGTCTGCAAAACCTATTAGTTTGTGCACAGAGGAGAAGCATTCCCTCTTCTGGGAAAATAGTAAAGTTGTTGTTGGTGCTGCTTTCAACACACAATGTTTATTAGGACAGTCCCAGTCTTCCACATAAGGGTTGGCTTCTGGATGATCTCAGCATTTTAGGTACAAATAGTTATCTCTGTGAAGGGCCAGGCTTGTGCTAGGGAAGATAATGTACAGCCTCCTGTTAATCTCTTCAGTTAAGATAGCCTGGGAGAGAGAAGTGGCACATACAGGGTGTGACGAGCAGGACACTGACTGTGAAGGCTGCTGGTGTTGTCTCTGGGTAGAGCTGTGAGCAGCATGTTTGTCTTATCACAAAGCACAGGATGTTCTGGATAGACCCCCCCTCAGCAAGTGGGGGCAAATCTGAGCCCTCGTTCCCCATGGCAGAGCAGGACCTGGCACTAGAGGACAGCAGTACAGCCATGTCCCTTTTGTCCCCTCCACAGCCACTCCAGGCTCTCAGTATCTGAAGCATTTTTCAGCAGGATGCACACATCCATCTTGCACTTGCACTTGGCCTGTAACCAAATTAAGTTTTCCTTTGACATTGGAAGTTAAATCTGTTTGCAATAGGACCAGCTCCTGTGAGCATCCAAACTGTTGGGAAGTTTTCATGAAAAAGTTGGTGCAGGGCTCCCAAGCACTGCAAGCCTCATGCCTTGGCTGGCTCATCACCCAAGCTGGCCACGTTCCTGGAGATATTTGCTGAGCTACTGAGCAAGGTCCTCCTCAGACAGCTTCCTGGGATGCCCCTCTGTCCCCTGGACCTTCCGTGTTTCATAAGCAGGGGGATTCTGAGAGACTTTTGTACGGAGGATAAGGGTTAGGAAGGGAAGGAGAAGGAAGCAGCAGCAAGAGGGGGCAGGAGGGAGTCCATAATTCATTTGAAGTGGTTCTCAGCCAGAGGTGTTTCCGTGCAAGCACCTCTCTGACTTCCCCCCAGCAAAGCACTGCTTGGGGGAGGATGGCAGGAGGCACTCCCTTTGCTCCTCCCAAATGTTGAAGTGACTTTCTACCTCTGGCTTAGGCAATTATTCAGGTAAGGAAAAACTACTGAGGACTCCAGGCACAATACACACTGTAACATCTTAATCAATTTCCCCTTCCCCCTCTTTCCAAAAAATATTTGCCTGCAAGGACCTGTACTATTTTTCCCTATGTTAACACAGGAGCCATGGGGTAAGGAGGCAATGGTAGCAGCTCTTTTTGTGTCTGTATAATAACTCATGACTCTCTTACTCAGCTAATTAAAACCAAAACCCCTCTAGCTACCCTGAAAAATGTAAATGATATTTATTAAAACATTGTTCTGTGGTATAATCAGCACCCAAGTTACAGAAAGGCTGTTATGAAACAGGACTTTGGTTGTGAAGAAATGGATGGCTGAAAATCAAGTGAATACTAAGCTTTCTTCATGAAAGTATTGAGCTGGAGAAAAACAGAAGTGTGTACAATTAAAAATGCATGAAATGCAGAGGGTGAACAGCTGGCGGGGGCCGAAGCACTCTGAACACCTTTGCACTGTGCTTTGCCCATCTCTGGAGTTAGCACAGATATACAGGGTGTGGAATATGCAGTGAAACAAGATTTATCCAAGGGCATTGTGTTCTTAGCACAAGTAGCAAGGTAATAGGAAGACAAAACACATCAAAGCAGGAGAAAAAAGTTTTGATGAGACAAGAGAGTGTCCTTGAATCTCTGGCTAAATGCACAATGCTTGTTCAACAGAAGATCTTCTGTAATGTAAAGTAAAGGGAATGTAATATTAAAAAAAGCAACATGAATATGAAGCCAGGAATAAAGTCAAGTTCAACATTAGGACACAGCTCCTGTGTGTTCACATTTATATCAGAATCCAAGCATGTTTCATCCACAGAATGAACTGGAATGAGTCCTTGATGCAAAAGCGAGTGAGTGAAACTCCCTGCTTGTTCCTTGTACCTGATAAAGATGCTATGGAACAGGCCTGATTTAATTCTCCACTTGTGGCAATGCCAGACTAGCTTGAAAGAATTTGATCCAACTTTTGAGCACTCTAATCTGAATATATAAAACCTCTAAAGATAACTAAATTAAGAACTCCTGGATTAAAAGAGCACCTAAGGCATATTCTAGCCTTGTGAAGCAGACAGCATGAGCCATCCTAAATACCTGTTTCTTGAAATATGGAGATGTTTGGAAAAGTGCTTGCCACCACTGTTATAGTACAGTTGGAAAGGCTTTGGAAACAATTCATAAAGGGTTTGTAAAAGTTCCAGATGAGAACAGATATTTTAAAATGTATTTTCTTTGCATTGTCTAGGAGTTCATCTCATTCTATAATCTCAGTTTAAGTTACTTGTCCCAAAGAATCAGATCCACAAGGACAAATATCCCACTGAGTCAACGTTTGCCATCTTGCAAGCAAAACATCATTGCATGCTTTGGTCAAATTAAAAAAATCATGGTTCCTCTCTTGTTTTAGTTTTGGGAGAAGATTCTGTCTCTATGTCGAGTGAAAAACTTTGTTCTAAGGTGTTACTTTATGTCAGAATCCAGCCTTGTTTAGTACCCAGAATTTGTACAACTAATGTGGGTCCACACAGAGCAAGGTGCTCTCGAGCCTACAAACTGCACAGTCTGAAGAAACTATCAGGTAAGAGTTACCAGTTTGATTTATTCTTTCTACCACTCTCACTTTCTGTCACACCCTGGGCATCCTCTGTTGGTGAACAGTATGAGACATGAAAGCTGACAAGTTTTTTATGACTTTCTTACTAAGGTTCATCTGATACCATCTAGATCAGGTGGTTTTTATCGAGTCAGAGCAGTCTCCAGTTCCTGAACAGAGAATAACTGGAGTATGCTTGGCTGGCTCTGCACTAGAACCAGACCACACATCCAGGTACTGCTTCCTTCTGCCTTCCAAAAGCTAATCCCTGCTGCCTTTAGTCCCCTAGATGTGGTCATGATGGTCAGAGACACCTCACAACCTGAGAACAAGGGATGGTCTCTGTGCCAGCCCCAGCTTTCTGGTAAGAGACTAGATTAACTTAGCTGGACACAATGATGCAGCTCATTTTCCCAGGACAGAAGACTCCACTCTGCTTCACATACCATGTGTGGCCCCGTGTCTCTCTTGAGACAACTGTGTGGAATGGATGCTGTGGCTTGATGAACACTTTGGACAGTCCTTTGTTGTAAGATCATTCTATGCTACATGTACTGTGCAACTGGTTAATGCTGAGTACTGTTTCTAATTCCCTGTGACTGCTCTTAGGGCATTATTGATCCTACTTCAGAGAAACATGAGTTTTCCAGCAACAGGTTATTGACTACCTCCAAGAAATTAGTTTCCTATTTAATTTCCTATTTCCTATTTTTAATTCTCATTTCCCGTTTAAGGAGAGGGAAGTGCCAGCACCTTACATAGAACAGGTGAGTGTTATAAGCCCTTAGTTCCAGCAGAGAACTAGCCCTTAAGGGAATATGTCATGCTTCTTCAAGAGGTTTTTGGATGTTCTCAAGTCTAAAGCAGCTGTCATCCCACCTCATCAGACTAATTCCTTAGCAGAGCTTCCCCCATTGATGGCAGCAGATTGCATTTGCCTTGGGTTGCAAGGCAAGATGTAACCAGGAGTGTGTGTTCTATTACCAGCTGTTAAAAGCAGGTGTGGCAGTGTTCTTTGTCTCTTCCATGACCCATCATCCCTCCAGGGGGATATCTGCTGTTCATGGGCCATGGAGTCTCTCTGCATGACTGATAAAATGACATCATCCCATTGGGAGATGCTCCACCCTGGGGGAGGAGCCAAGCATTCCTACCTGGATATAATCTGAGACTCAGAACACCACAGGCAGCCTTTCTCCACTGGATTCCCAGCAGAGAGACTGGACCCATCAACACCACCAGAGCTTCAGAGGAAAACTGCACCCTCCTTCAGGATCACTGCTTCAACAGAACCACGTCTGTCACTGCAGGAGGACTGCAGCCACCATTTAATGGGACTGCTACCAACACTCTGACCAACAGGGTGTCAGGCTGTATTCTGACTCTGTCAGTGGTTTTTGTACAACTGCATTTTATTTTCATTTTCCTATTAAATTGTAGGTTTTGGTCTTTTTTGGTTGTTTTTTTTTTTATACATACTAGTAAAGAGCTGTTATTCCTACTCCCATATCTCAGCCTGAGAGCCCTTTAATTTCAAAATTATAATAATTCCAAGGGAGGGGGTTTACATTTTCCATTGCAAGGGAAGCTCCTGCCCTCCTTAGCAGACACCTGTCATTTCAAACCAAGACAGCACTCCAGCAACTCAGCCTAAATTTCTCTTAGGAATGTAGTTAAGATGCTACTCTCAGTGTTTTTGCAAGGGCTATATGTGAATTGCACACGGGCAAATGATCCACCAACCATTACAGACATGGTAAATGGAAAATGAATAACTGCTATCATAACTGCTGCCTCTGGTCCTGCATCATTTAGAGAATGACTTGCCTGAAGCATGATCATAGCTACCTGTTGGAGAGGAGTCTGAGTCTTCCTCTGTGCATTTAAAGCATTAAAAACAGTGGAGTGGGAAGCAGTGATGATGGTGGATTATGTAAACCTAGTAGAGAAGGGTGCTGTTGCAGAGCAGAAGCTGGCCAGCATGAAGACACACCAAAGTACTTGGGAGGAAAGAGTTGTGCAGGCATCACTGAGTCCTGCTGTCCCCCAGAAGGTGGGATGGATGTAGAAGCCAGCACAGGAGAATCCCAGCCTTAAGGGGGAGTCTGGGACTGTGGGCATGGAGAGAGCTGTTACAGCACAGAGACTGCAAACCCACAGAGTCTTTAGCAGAGCTCAGGGGTCTGTTGCTATGGACAGGGCACCTGTGCAGAGGGTTTGAAGGAAAGGGGACTGTGGCACTGACCTGTTTTGCTCAGTGCCCAAGAAGCTGGGTCTGGCACGCTCTGCCTGCACCAGGTTCACATCCTGATATTCTAGTCTGTATAGGTGTAGATAAATAGGGGATTCTGATTTGAAGTTGACTTCTGAGTCTAGCCATTGGTATCTGTCCCCCAGGTTTCCCAGGACTCCCTAAAAATGTTGTTTCCATTGCTCCAGTCAGTATCTACATGCTGACTCAGTATAAGGAGCATGCTGGGAGCCCATTTACCATAGCTTATAAAAGAGGCTTTAAAGGGCTGCTGCCTTAAAGAATGACACAAACAAAACTCCTCCTGTTTTGCAGACCTTCTATGAATGGCTGCTTATTCTAATTTACCTCAGGATGTGCTTCATAAGAGGGTAAGTTTGGCCCGAGTGTGTAAGCGAGAAGCATTTGGACACTTACACACACAAGTGGGAAAGATCTGGACATTCCCACTTCACACACATCTGCTGGATGGGCACCGACACCCTCACTCCTGAGGGTGGCAGCTGAGTCCCTCCTTGCCTTTTTTGTGTGGCTGAATTGTCAGCTCTCTCTGTTCTGGTACGGCTTGAGGGTCCAGAAGTAGAGGGAACACCCGCTGGCCAGACCTGCAGTCTGGGGTCTGTCTGGGACTACCGCTGGTACAAGATGGCACAGAGGGAATTACCTGGGACTTCAAACTGATTTGCTCACCACAAAGCTGATACTTCAAGCAGGAGGGATTTAACCCCTGTTCAAACTTTTTTTTTTTAACTACATGGTGTGAATTGAATGTTTGTGATTCCTCAACCACTCTGAGTGCTGAGCCCTGACATACGCAGGGCGAAGAAGGATCAGCACAAGAGGTCACTTCCAGAGCTATCCAGCTTTCCCACTTTCCTCCTACAGATAATGCAAATCAACCAGTAAATATTGCTCTTGCTTTTGAAACCTTGAGTTAGGACTGGTTCAACTACTGGTAGGGGTAGTCATCCTGACAAGAAGAGTCAGTCAGTTCAGCTATGGATAGAGATTTGTTTTGACAGCATGCTGAAAATAGCATCTCAGAAACCACACTGCTAGGTGGTTTTAGAAACGCCTGTTTTTTTAAATGTTTCTGACCAGCCAGCTTGGTACTTTGTAAATAGAAATCACTTTGTTTAGCTGTTTTTTCAAAAAATGCCCATGCCTGGAGGACAATGCCATCCCAAGACAAGATTCCAGGGCTCCTCCTCACAGCCTGGTCATGCCTGCAGGCTGCTCTTATTCAGCCAGTCCTGAGGATGCCATTGCTCAAGGAGCCAGCCTCACATGCCTCAGGGCACTGCTTCCCAAGCCCCCTGTATGCCCTGCTGAGCTCAGTCCGAGCTGGAGTGTTCCCTCTCCCACAGCTCCTAATCAGCCATAACTTTCACAGATAAACCCAGGCACATCCTACTGACTGAGAAAGAGACACAAAACTCCAGCTGTGGCTTTAACCAAAGAAACTTCTCTGCGAGGTAAAAGGTATGAAGTATAGAAGTCCTCAACTCTCCTGATTCAAAACCCACCCTCTCCTTTCTGAGAGGCCTCTTACATTTTTCCTGGGGATGGAAATAAGTTGCAAAATGCTCTCTCTGTCCCTTCAGGGCAGTACCCGCTTGCATCCCTTCTTTCCTACAGGCACATGGCGCTGGTCCTCGTGTCCTTGGTGCTCTCTGCATCACGGGGACAGTGAAGACAGAGGAACTTTCCCGCTGGCCCTGAGACGCCTGTCAGATCACTCTGTGCCTGTGGAGCACAGGGCTCATGCTGCACACAGCCTCTGTGGCTCAGGCTCTGCCACCTCTGCCCTGGAGGCAACATCTGGGTCCCTTGACTTGGCTGCATGCTGTAATTTGCAATATGAACAGGCTGTCAGACCTGAGGGATGTCACTGAGGTCACATGTGTGTCCTGGTTTGGGTTTATTTCCCTTTCATCACCCTGTAGAGTTCACTCCTGACTACAAACATCCGTTATGGGACCTGACTTGCTTTTGGGGATCCCTGTGATCAATTTTTGCTCAAATTTTCTCAAAGCTTGCCCATCCTGCTTCTGCCCTCCTCTTATCTCCATAGCTTTGTGAATACTTCCTCCTGGAAAGCTTTTTACCTTTTCTTATCTTCTTCTAACTTTCAGAATGGGATGCCTCCGCCCTGAGGAAGGGGGATGTATCCTGCTGTCTCCTCCCCTTTGTGCTGCATTCTCCCTGCCTGCCCTTTTCCTCCACTTGCCCTTGGCTTGTTTTTCAGAGGATGTTGAGTGTCAAATTTGGTTGATTTGTTGCAGTCCAATTAACTGATTCAATCCAATTAAGCTATCCGAAGTTATCTCTGTAATGTGGTGGCTTCATTAGTCAACTCCATTCCCTCCTACCCTTGCAAAAATTTTTGCCTCCAGCTCCTCCCTCCAGATTTTGGCGGTAGATTTCCACTTGGTTCTTGGCTGCTTGATCAAAGCTTGTGACCCAGACTGCAGATTCTGCAGATTTCCTGCAAGGACCAGCTCCTCCAGCTGCCTCCTTTCCTTGGTTAGCCAAGTCTGCCCACAGCTCTTCTTCCTCACCAGAAGACTTGCAATTACTGTGTCTGCCTTCGACAGCTTGGCAAGAAGGTCAGCAATACTTTATCTTCTTGTGAGACTTGTCACTTGCACCTGAACCTTCCATCACCATCCTCTGCCTTGCTTTGGCTGAGTGAAAAATGCACACAGAGACATATTTTTTCCATCATTTCTTTGCCTTTCTGCAGTCAAAGTCTGAAATCTGAAATTCTGTCACCTCCTCAAATTGCTTTGATTCTGCCTGCTGGTACTGTAGATTAAATGTCACTGAGGACAAACCTTTCTGAAGAAAGAATGGGTGATGCTTTAACCTGGAAAAAAACTGCCTCAAGTTTCTCATTTTTATTTAGGAGAGTACCTTACACCTGTAAGAAAACCCTTCCTGGCAGGTCCCTTTGCCCCCATGCTAGCTGCTCCCAGCAGAGGATTTCAGGCATCAGATATTTTAGACAAAAACCAATTTGCTTCCCTAGGTGTTTCCACTTCCAAGCATTCCTATTTACCTTCTCAATTCCTGTTGAGAAAGAGGCCAAGATAAAAAGCCTGTCACACTGAAGCATTGCTTCCTAGACACCATGGATGCTCTCCCATCTACCTAGCCTTGCTTTTCATTTTCTCTCAGCCAGCTGAGTCTGTCTGTGTTCAGGGCCATGCAGTAGAAAATGGGATTGAGCAGATGGATGTACCTGCTCAGGAGTCTTAGGTTCAGTAAGAAACTTCAAAGAGCAAATTCTGTCCCCTAAGTGATCCCACCTGAGACCAAGCCTACACAACACTCTCCAAAGGTGTTATCAATTTCCTCTTCCCTAAATATTACTCTGAAATCATCAGTATGAAATCTGGAACTGCTCCCCACGCTGCTGGAAAAGGTGGGGGTCTCAGTTCAGAGGAGGAATCTCTTTTGGGTTTCCAAACCGAGTCTCCATTTTCAGAACTGCCCCAAATGACAGGATGAGGAGGGATAACTTTATTGACAGGAAACAGCCTGGCAGGCAGAGAGGGCTGATCTCCTTAATGGCGTCTTCAAATCGCCTTACTGTAAATCCCCACAGAATAGTCTTACTGGCTTTAATAGGTATGAAAGCAATAGTGCTGCAAAAAAACCAGCAGCACTTGAGAAGCTGCATTAAAGGTGTTTAACCAGTAACAGAAAATGGTCATTTTGTTATACAATTTGAGGGATCCTTAAGAATTTAAGAGAATTATCTTCCTCTTAAGGAATTTGAAATGTCAATTAAAAACCCTTCAGGAAGGTTATTATTCTCTGTTAAGACCTAATGGATTTCTTAGGCTGGGCTATAAATGATCTGCCTTGTTCCTAGGAATAAGCCAGTTCAGGATCCTGTCTCTCTGAGCCTCATAGCTTGAGTACTTCATTCTGGAAGCATGAATATAATAATATCAATTTGGATTATCATCAAACTTTGCTGTCATTTTTTGTAGCCATCTGTTATTTGGCCTAAAACATAAAATGGTGAAAATCCCATATCTTTATTAACCTGCTTGCTCAGAACTACCAGTTTTCAGAGCATTCACACCTTCAAAAAGTTAACATGCTGCCACTTACACGGGCAACTGGTGCAAGCAGAAGCTAAAGAGCTGATTTGTTGATGGCATCTCGCTCTGAAATTGTACTCCTTGGCAAAACCTTATTTACAGCTCTTTGTCAATCAACACTTTTTTTTTTTTTTTTTCCCCCTTGAAGAATTCCTGGTAATTTTTTTCAAAATCTTTTTTCCAAGCATTAAGCCAAGGAAGTAAATTTTCAAATTACTCAAGTTACAAGAAAAGCATTTTACAGTAAAGTCTCAAAGCAGGAACTACTGCCTGGGTATTGTCTTGACAGCTGCTCTTCACCTAAAAACAAGTAGCCTATTTGTGTTTACTTATTCATTAATATTGAAAAATAACACAATGGGATCAGATGTCTTGGCTGGCAAATGCCCTACTTTTCCTCTATGTTAGCACCTCTACCTCAGCATTGATGATTCATGTATGTTTTATGCTTAAAAAGCCCTCATGGTTCATTTCATTATTACACCACTGAGGTTATTTAGCTTCCCAGATAAAAATAATTAAGTGTCCAGGCAGGAAAGGTACTAGTTTAACTGGAACTCAGCAACAGCACAATTAGTTTTCCACACACATTCTTAAAGTAAATGTTTTTTAGAACTGATATGGATAAGGATAAGTCCTCTGGTCCAAAGCTCATATTCCAGGTCACCTGGGATCTCTGTGAAATCCCATATTCCTCCTTTATACCAAGCTCCGAGTGGAAAGGAGGATGCTTCATTTTTTAAAACAGAACCTTGTGAAATGAGACTTTACCTGTAGTGTAAATATACATGCAATTTTTCAGGTATCTGCATTTTCCAATTTAAACTCCCCAGGTTTGTCCCAAGCTGGAGGCTATTTTTCACCATCCTCTTTCCAAACAGTGAGGTCAGGCAAGGCTGATGCTGTGGAGAGCACACATGGCTTGCTCAAGGGCAAGGGGCTAGGGGAACCTTGATGAAAGCTCACTAGGTATTTAAGTGCCTTTTATTTATTTATTTGCAAGCTGGCTATCAGCCAAAAATGAAAACTCAAGCCACTGTCAAGTTACAGCATAGCCTTGACATGTCATCAATGAACACTTCAAGGGAACCAGAGATGTTTCAGAAATGAAGGTTGAAGGTTTGACTGTGTTTTTAATTTCTGTGTTGCCATTTGGAATTCTGTGGATAGAAGGTTTGGGGTTTTTTTTCCTCGGAGAGGACAGGAATGACTGAGCTGTTCACAGGCTGGAGCAGCACCAAATTTGGAAGCTCAAATCCTCCCCAGGTTACAGCAATACCTGTCCTCATGAGATTTGGAGTGGAAGGGCACAAAGCTGTGAAATAAATACCAGAGAAGTTGTCCTGAGCCTGGTTTGTTTGCAAAGCCCATGCTGAGATGTTCTGTGAACGTTCAGCATGGTGGTGAGGGTAGCATTTGATTGGCACCAAAAGATCCGTTTTGTTCTATTGGGTTCTGCTTGGTAGCTAAGGGAATTCTCCTTGGAAATGTCATTTCATTGTCACTTAGGGATTTAAACACTATACTAGGTGGTGCTGGACTGAAAGGAATGTCACCAAGGGGCCTTAAGAAGTGTGCTAGAATAAAAAAATGGGGAGATAAGGGGAGAAAATCCGGGACAACCACTCCCTCCAATCAAAAAAAAAGAGGCAGATGAAATCAGACACATAATATCTAAACAGAAGTTGCCAAAAGTGCTGATAGAGGTCCCTAGACCAGTTAAAAGCAGTAAAATTATAGAAATATTTTGAGAAATTATTCAGCATTTGGTACACCTGTGGCTCACAAGTTGAATGTGACTTGGTTCAGCTGTGTCTGGAAGGAAGCCCTGGTACCAAAGGCAGCTCTCTAAGATCATTTTAAAGGAACCCCCAAAACTCAAATGATAACCTGGAGGGTTCCTTGGGAGGCATTCTCCTGTTCTTTGTGCCCAAACTTGTTCGGCTGCACTGAAGAAGATTCAGTAGAATTACCATGGATTTACAAGCAGGTAGAGACAATGTAAGATCCTTGGACTAAGGTAAGGAAGAGTAGCTCTGAAATTTCCCAGAGCTTAGCTAGTGCTGTTGATGGAAGCAAAAGGATCATTTCAGCAAAAGTTCTTGGTAAATTGTTAATTCTGTGCATAAATCAGGATTAGAATGTAAAGGTCACTGTCAGGAAAAAGAAAAAAATTGTCACAGAAATATTCATTGGCTTTATTTCAGTGGTTTAGAGTATGCAACAACACCTTTGTGTGGTGCCTGAGCTGCAGTTGATTCAGTGGGAAACTTTTAAGGTTTTCAGCAATTCAAAAGAAAGGAATCCATATTTGGACTCAGCCCGGGAAGGAGTAGCTCACAGCTTTACTGCGTTCACAGGCTGTAATGGTGCTAAGTCATAACTCCTTAGGTCTTACCTTGTGTATCACATGCTAATCCGTCTGACACAGTTTTCAAAAGAAATCTATTTCAACATAACGTGCCAGCCGCCTCCTGAAGCAGCCCTTCCAAACTTGCACAAAAGAGTGTGAACCCAAAGGTTGCGATGACGCGACTATTTAATTCACTCATTGTGACGCTGCAGGAAAAATTACATAAGCCACCGCTGACTTTTAAGACGCTTTAGAAAACGAACTTTAAAATTAACCCGGAGCGGAAAAAAAAACACTTTCCCTTTTACTCTGGGGCTCCGTGACGCTCCAGCCGCGGGGCTCGGTGCGGAGCGGCAGCGATGGCCACAGGCGCCGCTCCGCGCCGTGGGGACGGGACGCGCCCGCTGGCAGGGGGACAGCGTGTCCCGGCGGGTCACCGGGGGTGGCAGCGACGTGTTGCGGGGCTGAGCTGCGGCGATGTTCCGGGGCCGTGTTCCCGGTGATGTTGCAGGGGTGTGCTGTGTTTTGGGACTCTGTTTGCGGGGATTTTGGGGGGCTGTGTTTGCGGGGCTGGGCGGTGTGTGCGGGGATGTTTGGGGGCGGTGTGTGCGGGGATGTTTGGGGGCGGTGTGTGCGGGATGGGCGGTGTGTGCGGGATGGGCGGTGTGTGCGGGGATGTTTGGGGG
>NC_031773.1:54182312-54461510 GCF_001522545.3 Parus major | reverse complement strand
GCAGAGCGCGGGGAGCCGGGGAGCGCGCGCAGCGGCGGCGGGAGTGCCGCGCACCGCACGAGTGTTGGTGGGAGCAGCACGGCGGTGAGTGATGCCTTCCCTTTCTCCTTCCCTTTCTCCCAGGCGGGGGTGCAGGCAGGAGGGAACGGTGGGCTCAAACTGAGTTTTGCGGTTGGTTGTTTCGTGTTGTTCGTTGGTTTTGGTTTTTGGGTTGTGTTTTTTTTTGTTGTTGTTGTTTTGTTTGCTCTTGGTGGGTTTCCTTTTTTTGGTGGCTCTGGGATTTATTTTTTTTCTAGCAGCTGGTGGTTTCTGTTCATCCCAAGTTACTCTCCGGAGTTTGTCCGCAGTTTTGCAGCGGCAAAAAGACTTTGCCGCCTTGAAGCACTTTGACACGCGTGTGGCTTCTGCGAGCGGCGTTTCCCTCGTTTTTTATTTCGATTAGTAGAGTTTTAAAGGATGTGCGAGCGGAGAGGAACGCCTCCCGCATTGTTGCGGACCCATCCCTAGAACTCTGACTTCTGCTCTCCCCCTCCCCCATCCCAAAGTACGATTAAATCTCCAAGTCTTTAGGAGGAAAGAGTAGCCAGTTCCTGATAATTTTACTCCGAAAGCGGCCTCAAGGTGCGGAGCAGGTTTGAAAAACTGGGCTGCTTGGCGATGACGGGCTGCAGGGCGCCTTTCCCGGGCCGCGGCTGCCCTAGCTCGCCACGCGGGCGGCGTGGCTCCGCCGCTGCGGAGCGGCTGCCGCAGGTGCGGCCCCGGCGCGCCCCGCAGCGCACACCTGTAGCGCCCGCGCACAAGTTGGTGCCAGCGGCGTGGCGGAGGGGAGGGGGCCCCGCTGGTGCCCGCTATCCCTCCCTCGCCGTGTTTCACGTGGGGAGAGTGGGGCAGTTCTTATTGTTTCCAGTTATCATTACTAATTACGGGGGTGTCCGAGTCCGCGCACGCTGGAAAGGGGCAAAACGTGCGGTCGTGGGCTGGCGGCACACGTGGCTGTCGGTCTCACAGGTCGCGGTGTGGGGCCTTCCCCGTCCTGCCCCCGGCCCGGTGCGCGGCGTTGCCGGCGTGGGGACGGTGCGGCGGGCGGCGATGGCGTCCTGCCGCTCCGTAGCTCGGTGCCCGTGCAAGCGGCTCTCGTTCCTGCCGGCGTGTGCCCGCGCCAGGCGCCAACAAGTTTTAACTCGGGGCTCCGGAGGGCTGGGCGGCGGGGCGGCCGGCGTGCCCCCGGCGCGGCACGTAGGCAGCGCCCGGCTGCAGGGAAAACAAAGGGCTCGCATGTGCTGCGGGCGGCGTGGCTCCCCGGCGCGCCGGGGGAAAGCGCTCGTCCGCGCCCGCCGGGGGCTCGGCCCCGGGGCGGCGGCTGTCGGTGAGGTGACGCTTGTCGTGCGAGGGACGGTGTTTTTTAGGGGCTGCATGCCGGTTTTGGAGGAGTTTGGAGAGGCGGTGAAACTTTGGATGCACACGCGCTCCGCACGGCACCGCGCTGCGCGCACGGCGCTGGGACGGGCGGGGGGCCCCGCTGGCCGCCCCGGGGCTGCCCTTGGCTCCGGGGGTCCGCGTTGCCCCCGCCGCGGAGTGCTCGCGTTGCCGGGAGGTCCGCGACGGCCCTTTGAAGTGAAACTGTTGCCATGTTTGAATTACGTCAGGGCCGAGCCATAAGGAACCGGCGCGGGGCGGGGGAGAAGGCCGGGGGGGCGGCGGGGCACGGCCGTCACCGCGCCGGAACGGGGGTCCGGGTGCTCGGCGGTGCGGCCGCGGCTCCATCCCCGCTTCCCGCCGCTCCCTCCGCGCCGGATGGGGCGGCTGCTCCGCGACCGCGTGGTGGGGCGGCGTTTGCAGCGCGGGGGCCGCCTCGCAGCGCCCACCTCCGCGCTCGGGGCTTTCCTCCCTGGCGCGCCGCCTTCCCCTCCTGGACTTTTCTAATTTGTTTTAAATTTTACTCGTCTTTCGGCGAGTTGAGCGCTTGGCAGCCCCATGGCGGGGCGGGGGGGCTGCGGCCACCCGCGTGTGCGCTCCCGCGGCTCCACCTGACCGGCGGGGCCGCCCGAGAAAGTAGGTCGTGTGCCCCGGGGGGGGTCTTTGTTCCCGGCGCCGCCGCCCGCCCGGCCCCGGCCGCCGCTCCAGCCGCCGGCGCTAACGGGGGCAGCGGGGCCGTGCCCGGGGCCACGCGGTGCCCGGCAGGAGCGGCGCGACCGAGCTCTGCCTTTTTGGGCGTTTTTTAGCGCTGTTATTTAGTATTTGGTGGGATTTTTTTGTTTTTGTTTTAAAGTCGCAGTCTTGCGCCAGGGAAGTGCTCCCGGTTGCGCTCTCACTTTGGTGAGATAAAAGTTGCCGTCTCCTCTCGTACCCCCCTGTCCGGATGCGTGTAGCTGAAGGGATTTAAAGGGACCTGCCAAACCTGTTGTTTACTCGGGCCGTGCCCGCACGCAGCCAACGGGGCTGAATCCCAGGGCTGAATCCCGCCTGCCCCGGAGGCCCCCAGCGGCGCTTTCCTGGCGGGAACGGCCCCGGTTTATCCTACAAAGACCCTTGTCCCAGACCGACGGCGCGTCCTTCGGACCTAAATTATTCAATTAACATTACAATTGCAAAAATCTTGGGAGCTAGCCCCCCCCCCGCCCCGGCGCTGTGGCTGCGCAGGCAGGCGATGCAGGATGCTGCCCGCTGCTGTGTCCTGAACACGTGTCTGGCTGGAGGCCGGGCCCTGCCACCGTCCCCTCGTGGCTGGGGAGCGGCAGG
The DNA here is from genome assembly GCF_001522545.3 of Parus major. Lineage (NCBI taxonomy): Eukaryota > Metazoa > Chordata > Aves > Passeriformes > Paridae > Parus > Parus major. Next base: position 54,458,771 of record NC_031773.1, on the reverse strand, counting down.
AGAAGGCCCAGCGTCCTGCATTGAGCCCACAGCTGTAACGGCAGTGGCTGTGCTCCAGCGCAACTTGCGATGCTCTTTTTTCCTTAGAGTTTTAATTTGGCGCTTAGGAAGGTGGCAGGCTGACAGGCGTGTGCACACAAGTGTTCGCTCTTTGGACGAGGCAGTCGGTGAGGGTGATGATTCCTCAGCAAACTCCTTTACTGCTGTTTGCTTACTTCCAAAGCTGAGACTGCTCCTGGCAGCCGTGTGCAGGGTGTGAACACCCCCTTCTCGCCGGTCTGCATGCAGACAGATCCACTGTGTAGTTTACAGCTCTTCAAAATTAAAGATTGCACAAACTCTGCACCCTAGGGACAGACAGTGAACTGGAAATGTTTCTGCTGGTACCGGTGGACACTCAACTCCTCTGGTACACAGGTGAACTCTAGTTTCCTTGCTATCTGTGGTCCCGGGTAGAGAAGCAGCAAGCAACAAGTCGAGATTTTGAAAAACACCCACAGGCACGCAACATCCATCTCCCACTGAAAGTAGGTGGGATTGAGTGCCAGAGCCTCTGGGAAAAATTCCTCCTCACTTCATTCTCTAAAAGGAGCTAATTGCCTAAGTATTCAGTCTTCCTAGAAGAAAAAAATTTCATTGACTTCTTTGTAGAAGATGTTTAAAAAGCTGTTAAATTCGCAGAGGGTAAAAACCAAGTTAAAACTGACGGTTTGCTGTCTTCAGTCATGCTGAACAGCTCTTTTTGTATTAGTTAACTCTGCGTTGGTTCTTAACACCTGATGCCTTGTACCTCTTTCATAATGACATGAACGACATCCACGGGGTCCTACTTGACAATCAGCTTCATTCTTGCACTGCCTGCAGTACTTACTTTTTAACACAAAGAAGCAGCCAGTGAGCTGGGACTTGAAAATTGCCCGGGCAGGACTCCATTTCACAACTCAAGCCTTTGCATTTCTGTAGAATGCGCTCAGTCCAAAGTCCAAGTGAAATGACCAGTAATACTGCTTAAGAATATGGAAATGTATTCTTTTTAATAAAGTCACTTCAGCTCTTCTGCAAAATAATTACTGCTCCTTCTGTTCAAGTTCCCGTCCAGGTATGTTATCTTCTTTAAAAACAACATAAAAGAATGCAGCCAAAAAACACGAACCAAAACTGTTCAGTGTCTCATGAATCTCGAGTGGCTGTGATGCTTTTTTGGTAGCAGGTGCTTGCAGACAGCATCGTAACAGCTGTGGTGACTGCACTCAGATAAGCATCACAGACTGAACTCCAGCACATGTTTGAGAACATCCCAGTTTTCCTTGCTGGGCTCAGGTTCAGGCTGAGCGAGGTGTTAGTTATGCAATAGAAGTTTCAGGCAGGGGGAAGTCATCTTTCAAGATGGAATGTCTGCAGGTGAGACAGGTTTGGAATTTTTTTCCCCTTATGCAAATCTTACTGATTATTGTTTTCATGCTTTGGCCTATCCCTTCTGGAGCACTAACCACATGGCAGTTCAGAGGAACACCCACGTGGCATAGCCTTGCAGTTCTCTAGCTCAAATGAGTTAGGAACTTCCCAGGGAAGATCCAAAAGATGAGTAGGCTTCTTTATGACTTGGCTCCTTCTGAAAATTTAACTGGGAACAGCTTGTGACCTAGCCAGGATGCCATGGAGACTCAAACATGGGAAAGAAATGTCCAATTTGGTTTTTGAAACATGCTTAGTAGTTGCTGCTAGGTGCATCTGCTGTGCTGAGATTTCACTTCAGCACTGAGCGCACAACAGTAGCTGTGGACATCTATCAGCAAAAGAGTGAGTTACTTATTTTGTCAGAGGAAAGATTCCTGAAGATGTAGTTTTCACCTTTTTCTGTTTGGCTCAGCACATCAAGTGACAATTCCACAGCATGCTGTGACATTCCAATGTTCCTGGTCTGTAATGGTTAAACACAGATTTCCTCCAAGTAAAATTGTTTTGGGTGGAGAAATGAAGGAAAGTGGAAGGAAAATCTGAGGGTATAGGAGACCAGAAGAGTTTACAGTATGCACAGTTCCAAGGTTATGGTTGGTTATTAGTACCTCTGTTTTAAACTATAGGGAGATATGACAGTAAAAAAAAAAAAATTGCACATACTGATGTTGCATTTTCAGATGACTCCAGTTAGATTGGTTTCCTACTGTCCTTGGAGAATTCTGGCTCTGTGCATGTCAAAATGTTCTTTTTTTAGGGAATCCAATTTTAACTTCTCTTCCAAGGTTTTTTTGCAGCAGCCTGTAAGCTCGGGGGAGGTATGTTTATGTTGAGGCTGCTCTGATACACATCAGTTACTCTGTTGTACAATTCTCTGTCTTACAGTTGATTTTCAGTAGAGGTATTGCAGTTTATTTCAGCAGAGGGACAGGCCCAAGAATTTATTGTGAGACAAGCAACTCTGCTTCTGGTGCTGTAGACAGCTCTGGAAGCAATTTCCATGTGTGTGCCTGGGTGTATGCTCTTGCAGATGCAAAAGCCAGAGCAACTATATTCTTTCTGTATTAAGGCATCTGTTTCATTCCCTTTAAAAGGAAAAAAAAAAAATGTATAATTTTGGCTGTGTCTTAGTTCCGATGAAGTGCTGTAGGGATGGCAATGATGAGATTTTTACTGACAGGAACCTGCTGCATCAGTGTATGTAGGGTAGATAGTATTTTTCTTTAGCCCAGCTTAAGGGAGGCTGTGCCAAGGCTGTTGTGTACACAGAAAGGGAAATCAAATCGTTGTTCTCCTCTCTGACGAAGGTATTGGAAGTTTTGGGTTGCACAAAGGGTGAATGATCCCAGGTCAGAGTGGGGAGATGGGAGGAGAGGAGGATACTGTGTATTAGGACTAACATGCCTCTGCTCTCCCATAATTCCATGGAATGTTTCTCTTTCAGCTTTGCAAGAAGCAGGTGAGCATGTTCGTTCCCACTGGCCTGGTAATTGTGTTACAAAGGGAGACATGCCTGTCTTCTAGGAATTCCGTCCTTTCTATTATAAAAGGTTTTCATTCTTCTTGGGTGATCAGAAAGAATGCAAAAGGAATCTGGAAGAGCAAATGAAAGTGGCTCAGCTTACTTTAAGATCTGAAAGAGTTCAGAAGGTCTTCCCTAACTTGAAAACTTAATGAGCATCTGAAGCAATGCCTCCTTTTCATTTAGATCATCAAATTAAATTTTGCAAAGAAAACTTAGCACCAAATTCTAGTCCTGACACGTAAAAAAACATGAAACCATTTTCACACACATGCTTCTTTGTACCAGCCTTTCACAAAGGTAATAAGCAGGGTGTGGGGATTTTTTAAAAATTTTATTTCCCACTACTTTTCCTGACTCTTCCTGACTTTACCATTCTTTTTTGCAAGACAACTTTCTATTTTTGATGCTGCTTTTTCAAAAGTGAGAGGGCAGAAGAATGGAGAGAGCACTTTCCTAGAGACTTTGAGTCCATTCAAGTTGTATAAAGCAGAACTTGGGAGAATAGCAGCTCCTGCAAGGAGAAGCTGTGGAGAGAAAGCACCAGGGTGGGAGGAAGATCACTTTTCCCTTGGCTTGGGAGAATACTGCTTTCCAACTAGTACAGATAAATCTTTATTTCTGCAGAATGACAGATAAAGCTCTGCTAAGATTTCTGATTAGTTTTTTGGATATATGTCCCTTTCACTGTTGTGCAACTGCTCATGTATTTTAGTGACCTGCTTAAATTTGGCAAATAACAACAAAGTTAAGTAGCATTAATAATATGCTTGGATTTGGCAGAATTACATTGTGTAATGCTTTTTGACTTCTAAGCAAGTTACTTAGTTTCTACTTGCCATCTTTTTTATCTGTCCCAAATTTTGTATGGTTAAAGTTCCACAGCTAAGATTCAGGCAGGTGTCAGGGCAGCCAGCATCCTAACTGCTTGGTCCTAATTCAAGATCTAAATTGCAAAGCTTTTAAGTTAAACCTTTTAAAGGACACTGGTATTTACTTTTAAGTCCATATGGCTATTCAGCTCTCCAGTTGACAGAATATTTGGTGTATAATGGTCAAATGGCAACTGTTTAGGATTAAATGTATAACTGGAATGACACCTTTCATTTATAACTGTGCTTGGATGCAGCTGTCAGAGAAATCTGTTTGACTTGTGGTTTTGCTACTAGCTGTTCCCCATTCAGGCATGATGTGTGGTAATACCATTGCTGACCATTCATCAGGGGGAAACAGATGGCACTAGTTTCCCTTCTATTGAAGGATGGTGTAGAAAGGCTGCTCCTGTGAGAATGGCAGCGATGATGCAAGCCAAAATATTTTCAGAATATATGTGTTTTCCATTCTTTGCCAGAACATTGATTGTAAAACATGCATCTTATTCTACTGTGGTGTAAATACCAGCTGGTGACAGAGACCATCTTATCACTGTCTGGATTGCTGGAAGAAACCGGGTTAGAAAGTAAACTACATGGTTGATAGTTGTTTCTTGCCATGTAGCAGTCAAAATTTTCTTCCTGCTTGAGTTTGGCAGCACTGATAATGATGAACTTTGTGTCTGCAATTAGTCCTTGACTTTCTAAAGTACCAGACCACAGATTTAACATTGGAGTAGTCAAACAACATCTAAAATTGCTGTTTGGAAGTTGATAATTCCCAGGTGAGCACCTGTTACATCTCCAGAGGCTTGTTGAGCAACATCCTCAAGAGCATCTCTTGAAGAAGCACATCAGGTGCTAAGAAACTAAATACTCTAGATACCCTCTTGTTTATTTTCTTGACAGGTCAGGAATATTTATGTGATTTGGCTGTGCATTCAGTTGCTACACATCCAGCAGGGGCTGAGAGTAGTTCTGAGTCTAACCATCCTTCAATAAGCTTCTTTTACTTACTAGATCTACTCCTGGCCTTCAGGCCAGTGCTGTACTAATACAGGGAGCTGTGTATCTCCTAAAAAGCCTGACACCATTTGGGGTGACTTTGCTGGATATTTGCACAAGTTAACCTTGGGAGAATATAGCTCTAGGTGAGCTTCTTGTGCTGTAAATGTGAAGAAAGAAATTAATCACTTCATCCTCTGGAAGACAGCATGAGCTAGGTCAGGAGGGAAGCAAAGACTTATCCTCTCCATCTCTCTCCTAGACCTGGAGGATCTCCTTGGCATTCAGCTTGAGCAAGTCCCTTGCCATCAACAGGCTCTACAAGGTCAAGGTAAGTTTTTGGAGAGTTGAGTCTTCCTAAATGTTGGTGCAGTAGTAATTGCAAAGAGCCATAATCTCAGTGAGCACCAAGTGGCCTCGTATTTGCTAGACTGAAGTACAAACACATACATTTGCAGCTGGAAACGGTTTCCTTAATGGATTTTATGTCAGAGTATTAGCCAACAATATTGGATACAATTCTTACTTTTCTCTTGTTCTTGGGAACATGGGAAAAGTGCATGTTTATGTTGCTGTGCTCCTGCACTCTTGATCTTCTCCTCTGGGATGGAGGGATGTATTTTCATCTCTGTGTAGGACTGTGGCTGGGCTTGGGTGGTTCCCTAGCTTTTGCTGTGGTCCCACAGAAGTGTGTGGGATCTTTTCCTGTTGCACACAATCTCCCTGTCAGTCAGGTGAGTGTGATGGTGGGTATGGTCGTTTTGTGGAAGCATGTCTCTGACCTCACCTGAACCTGCCTTTCAAAATATTTTATTGCCATAATGATGGGGCAAGTCCTGGCAGAGTAGATGGAAGATTTCAGATTATTTTTCTCTGTACCACTGGAAGGTAAAAGGATTACAGCCTTTTACCTTTCTGAAGGTGGAAGATGTGGGGACAGATGTCTATGCCACAACTTTAACCAGTAACCTGGGTTGGGTTACTGGGACTTGGCAGTACCCCACAAGTGATGGAGTTGCTCCTGTCCTGAAAGTCCGTCCTGAGCGGCTGGGTCATTCAGTAGTTTTTAGTTAGCTTTGTAATGAATTCAGTAGCTTTGCCTTTTGTGTTTCTTGCATGGCTCCATCCAATTTTGGTTTTTTGAAAGCAGAAGTTCTCAGCAGTGGGAATCTATTCTCCTGGAGCTTCCTGCAGCCAGAGGCCAGTCCCCTCTCTGAGCGCTTGGTGCGTGGTGAGCAGCAGAGGCGGCTGCTCACTCCTTGCAGAAAGTGGTGGAGGCAAACCTTGCACCAGGGTCTGTTCAAAAGAGAACATCTTGGAACAGTCCCTGCCTGTGTTATGAGACAGATGCTGTGTGGCCTGTGAGGACTTGCTGTGTGTCCAGGCCCAGCGCCAGGAGAGCAGCAGCTTTGCTCAGTTGCTGGTTTGGGTTTTTGAAGCGCTGTGGGAACCCTGTTGGCTCTGACAGGGCTCAGGCCGTGTCCGACTGTGCTGAACAGGAGTCTGCACTGGGGAACAGCAGAACTGCCAGCATGTGTTGAAGAGGTCTTTGTCAGTAACTAACTTGAGAAGTTTCTGCCTGGAAAATGGTTCCACTGTATGATACCTGCTCTGGTAGCAAATCCCAGCCTCTGCGTACAGAAAAGAACAGGCAGATCTCTGAGTGCAGGAGGGCTTTCTTGGCTTTCTCGGCTGGCACCAAGTTTGCAGAGCTGGTGGTTACAAAGCAGCGACTTCCCTGTAACTGGAATTCCATCCTTATTGGCAGGGGATGTGTGGTAGGCACAAGCTGAGGTGTGCCCCAGGATCCTGCTCCCTGGCCCTTTCTCTCCTAGCTAGGTTTCCTTCCCATGGAAAGCAGGGTGGGGAAGGCAGGAGGGCCAGAGCAGAGCATGTGCTGACATGGAGCTGGGATGCTCACCCAGGCCCTGAGAACAGAGAAGTGCTCCCGGGTCCTGCAGTGCAGACAGGACCATTGAGGGCTGGGTGGGACTCCACCCTGCTGTTTTTAGAGCAGCTTTTCAGGTATGTCTGCCCTACAGCCTTGGGGTATGACTGCAGCTCATTTAAAATGACTCCTACTCATTCTCAGCAAAGTTTGCCAGGGGTGTTTCCAACCAGCAGTGGTGGTGGTGATGATGATGTAGTTCAGTGACCCAGAGTTCAGCTGCCAACTCCTTATCCATGGGTTTGGGCAGGTTCCCATGGCCTGTCCTGCAGCCTGTTTTGCCACATGCACAGGGCTTTCATTGGCCAGGTTGTCTGTGTTCACACATCTGGGTAGGGCTGTTGTAGATGTGCCCTTAAAGTAGATTTGTGCAGTAGATGATCTTATTATGGGTCCTACTAGGACCCATATATTGCTTAATATTGCAGTTAATTATTTTATTTTTTTAGCAACTGCATTTAGGTGCATCTGTTCTTCTGAGGCAACGTGGGATAAAAAAACTGTGCCCTAATCTAGCAGGTTTTTTTCTTTCATTATCTAACAGTGATAATTAACATCAGTTTTTGTTTGTTTTCACAGGGTACAGCTGGGAGGAAAAGATGTTTGGCTTTCACAAACCGAAGATGTACCGGAGTATAGAGGGCTGCTGTATTTGCAGAGCTAAGTCTTCCAGTTCTCGTTTCACTGACAGCAAACGTTATGAAAAAGATTTCCAGAACTGTTTTGGGTAAGATTCTCACCTCAGTCAGTAGTTCTGGCATTGATCTCCAAGCTGCAGACCTGATGTATTGTCCTTCTTGCTCTGAAAGCCTGAAAGATTAATTTAGCAGAGGGGACTGGTGGGAAAAAGCTGCCTTCAGCTTCCTCACAGCTTTCTTGGGCAGGCCAGGAGGGTCTGAATCCTCTGCTGCTGTGTATGCTACCTTTTGATTTTCAATCTGCTGTCACTGCCAGGGATGAACTGGTAATTCAAAACAACAAAGGATCAGGCTCATGTCTCTCCTACCTCATGGAGTATGCAGGGATTTTAGACTACTCTCAGACTATGCATTTATTGCTGGTTCCACAGAGGTGTAAACACATAAAGTAATGAGCTCTGCAGATCCATGGGAGCTTTCTGTGGCTCTGAAGATTCAAGAATGTTAGATAAAACTTGATGAGTAAATATTTAGCAGTTTCAGCAGGGTTTATGCAGAGTACCCTGTCAAATGTTGTTCAAATAAGGCACAGCAATGTGTTATTAAAACTTCTTGTTGGAAAACCCTTCTGCGTGGCTTTCCAGTTAGGTAACGTTACTTGAAAGCATTGGTAAATAAAACTAAATACTAGAGATTTATTGCACCAGTTATGGTGATCTTTCAATTTTTTTGAATACTTTTGAAGAGCTTTGAAATTTTGTATAAAATTCACAAATTCTCTCCACTTTTTCTAGAAACACTCTTTTGATGTAGTCAACTTTAGAGTGCTTTGTATTTACCTTGGATTTTTGTACACAAGTCTGGTGGTGACAGTTTTTCTTGTATTTCTTGACCACTGTCCTTGGCAATGAAAGGCTGTGTGCAGACCCATTGCTTTTCTTTGGTGGTTGTTGTGTTTAACTGCAGTACAGCAGCTTGCAGTTTACCAGGACCATCCTTGTTGTGCTATCTGAAATACACTAGCCAAGGTAAAAACGTAGACTAAACACTGGGCAGATAATGTTTTCAGGTTTTCTGAGCCTGCCTCATTCATCTATAAATGATCCAAAGTCTTCCTGTTTAAATAGGTGAAAAATTCTACAGTGTTTCCCTGTTATATTTCTTTTAGCATGGATTAGCAGTAGAGATGATTCCTGAAGAAAGTCTGTTAGGGGGAGCAAGTATTGCTGTCATTCCAGTGACTGCTGTTTCTGAAACCTTATCCTGTGCTTGTGTGGGAGTGTGTTAGGTGGTGTTTGTTACTCATCCTTGAAGCTCTGTGAGAAAGTTAAGACCTGAGTACGCTTTTGATGTTTGTTCCCAAGTGTACGTTTGAATAACAAGATTATTCCTCCTGCTTCAAACTAACCAATCCACTGCAATTGTGTCTTGGTTTTGGGAGAAAGAATTCCAAAACCTGCAGGTGATGGGACTTGTTTTCAGTGTCCCTCTGGAGGCAGATTGTGACGCCTTTTATTTCTGTGTGGAAGAATGCTGTCTGAAAGTGAGACCTGGTCTTTAAATGGCTCTCTTTGAACATCCCAGATGAATTGTAGTGCCAGAAAAACAGAACTTCAGAACCCTTCTTACTCATCAATTTTTATACTTCTTGCTGTTACCAAGTGGGGGTGTGCTTTTATTAACTGCTGTTAAGTGACCTTTGCTTTTGTTTTTACCAGGCTCCATGAGGCTCGCTCAGGAGATATTTGCAATGCCTGTGTTCTTTTGGTGAAAAGATGGAAAAAATTACCAGCAGGATCCAAAAAAAACTGGAATCACGTTAGTAATTTATTTCTCTTCCTCCCCAAAACTAACTCTTTCTAGAGAGAGGAGGTGATGGCAGGAGTTTGGGGTTTGAACTTTTGCCCACACTTTCCCTTCCCACCCTCAGCATCTCTAAATCCTTCCTGGAGTATTTACTACGATGTGGCTCTTACCTGCTTATGCGCAAATGGTGATTATGCAAGCCTGAGATGCAGTCACAGACTGACTTACCTTGTAATTCCTTGTTTTCACAAGCTCATAACTTTGTCCAAAAGTCTCTTATGACATTCAAAAAAACCCCAAACATTTCAGGTTTGGCCTTCATCCAAAATAGGTTGCTTTTTTTTTTGTTTTCCCAAGCAAAGTGACTTGCTGAAGCAACACATAAATCAATCTCACTTGATCAGATAATTACAACGACTAATATCTTGCAGCTATTTTCACTCATATATTCTGTTTTGATATGTCTAATTCAATTCAGGTTTAGGACTGGGAGGGATGATCAGGATTCCTTGTGTATATAATAATCTTTATCCAGGATGCCTTGATAGTAATGGGAGTCAGAACTATGGTTATTACTACCATTAGCTTTACTCAAAAGTTAAATTTATGATTAAAAAAATCTCCAGGGTAAATGCTTGGGTGACACTCTTAACTGGACCTGTATTAGCTGAAACAATTACCTGGTTCTAAACTGAATGTGCCAAAAATGGGAAGTTGGCAAAGTTGAACCAAATGTGCTTTTTAAACTAGTTTGCTACATTTTCCTGCAGACAGAGGCTGAGATTTAGCCAGATTTAAATGAAGCATAAGAGTGCCAGTGCAAAGAACTGCTTTGGATTAAATAAAGAGGTTTTGAACACCTTCAGCTAAGTTAATACCTTTGTCTTGACTGGAGCAATATCTGGGCATGATACACAAGTATTCAGACATGCATTTTCTCTGCTCTAGGTGGTAGATGCCAGGGCTGGACCCAGCCTTAAAACAACATTGAAACCAAAGAAAATGAAAACTCTGTCTGGAAGCAGAATAAAGAGTAATCAAATCAGCAAACTGCAAAAGGAATTCAAGCGGCACAGTAAGTGAATCCAGAGAGATTTTGACGATAAACTTCAGCCTCCCCTAACACAGTTCACTGTTAGCTAGCCAAGCTGAATCATCCTCTAGATCTGGTTGTGCACTCACACGTTTGGGCTCTCCCTGTTTTCAAAAGCTCTTGTGCTCTGAGAGCTTGGGGAAGATGTGGAATGAGAAGGAAGAGCTTGTGTGCAGGGTGGGCTGCAAAACAGGTGGGGAAGTGGCAAGGGGGCGTGGGGAGACTTGGCTTGGAAGTGCAGGCAGTTGTAGCTTAATGTCCCACATTTAAATGACATATCCCTAGAAAGAACATCTTGGGCAAAGATCTCATTGAAACTGAAGCTGGAAGAGGCTTCTCCCTGCTTTCAGTAATGTGCTATGGCCATTTTCAGCTCTCTTTTCCCAAATAACATTGCAGTCTTTTTCTTCCATGCCTACTTTTAAATCCTCCCTTAAATTCCTACTGTGTTTCCTTATACCCTCCTCTGCCAGTCTCAGTGATTTCTTTCCAGTAGTACATGGGCTCTCCAAACAGGTTTGGATTCATAGCTTTCCAACAAACCATCTGCCAGTTACGCTGTGAATGTGTGTCAGTACTTAAGGCTTTTCTTCTAAAGCAGACCTTCCAGCTTCTTTACTGTTGCTGACTTGGTCTCTCTCTCTTTCAATTATCCTACCTAGTCAGAAGGGCAAGTCTCCAAAGAATCAGTAAAAGCCCTGACCCGGTGAGCTTTTATCTCCTCATTCAAGGCACTGTACTTAATCTAACTTGTTACTGTAGCTGCTAGAGATGACTGCTGATAGGTAGGAGAGCAGACACTGTTAAAGCGTGTGTCTGCACTGAGTCTGTAGTTCCTAGTCTTGATCCAGCAAAAGCTCCATGCTACCTAACACATGATGAGAATATGTGTATATATATTCTCCCTCCAGTTCTGAAGTCTGTTTTACTAATCCTGGCGCTCTATATTGAAACAGGCAGGAGCAAGTGAAATCAATGGGTTGTTGTTGTTGTTGTTAGGTTTTTCTTGTTAGATAGAACACGTCTGTGCCTCTGTTCCCAATCTACAAGTCAGGAGGAGGGTGAGTCATTGGATGCATGTCCTGATCCTTGAATTTCTTCTTTTCCCTGCAGATTCTGATGCCCACAGCACGACTTCGAGTGCCTCCCCAGCTCAGTCACCCTGTTACAGTAACCAGTCGGACGATGGCTCTGACACAGAGCTGAGCGCTGGGGCCAGCAGAACACCCGTGTTCTCCTTCCTAGATCTCACATACTGGAAAAGGTAAAAAGCAGCAGGCAGCAAGTTCACTTTGCATACATGCTGCTTGATTCTGCCTCTTCATCTTGATTTGGTATAAGGATATAATTTAAGTCACAGCACATTATACAACACCTGTCTGTTGACACTTGGAAAGAAGTGCCTTGTATTATTATTTTTCCCCATCTCCATTCAGTTCCCTAAACACTAAAACAGTTGCTGGGAAATATTTTTGCTGGTTTTGAGAATAGCAGATTATATTCCTGTCTGTCATTATCTCTTCTTAAAACTATGCCCTGTAGATATGATGTGTTGCTACATACAAGAGTGCTCTCAGCTTGCCAGCAAAACATAGCATTTGATTTAGTTGACCTGTGATGGTAGTCATTTGGAAAAAAAAATCAAATCCTGGAGTGGGAGGAAAACCACAAGGTTTTCTGGGAGCTGACAAGCTTGTTATCTTTTATTACATGTTGTGACACAGTAATCCCTTGTTTAGCTAATTGCTCAATTGAAATTGTTGTGACTTTGCTGCCTCCTCTCAAATAACGTTTGCAAGTGCATTGTAGTCAAGGTTAGTTCAGCCCAGATGGTTGTGTCTGAAACTTCTCTGGGAAGCAAAGTGGGAGACTTGGTTTTGTATAGAAATGTTTAGGTTTTTTTCTGTCCTTTTTTGTTTGTTTGCATTGTTATTGTTGCTGCTGTTTTTTTGGTTTTTTTCCCCTGAAGACCTGATGTGGATTTAGATACAGACTGTTTTTCTGTTTGTGAGCAGTCTTTTTGCCCCTGTCCTCTGGGCTGGAGGGTCAGTAAAATAGTGTCTGGGGTCAGACTTGCTTTTTGCATGTTTGTGAATTCTGTATATTCTAAACAGACAAAGTATCTGTCTCCCTGCCGTTTCTTCCAGGCAAAAGGTCTGCTGTGGAATTATTTACAAAGGGCGTTTTGGAGAAGTCCTCATAGACACTCATCTCTTCAAACCTTGTTGTAGCAATAAAAAGTCTGCCACTGAAAAGCCAGAACAAGAAGGACCCCAATCTCCAGCCATCTCCACCCAAGAAGAGTGGTGACTTCCTTGGATCTTTTTCCAGATCCTGGAAAAATACTAGAAAAGTGACTGTTCACTTTGGACACCTGCTATGCTGCCAAAAGACTATTCCCTAGAACTATTTTGGGTTTTACTGCTACAGTTCCACAAACTCTGAAGCCAGTTTGTATCCTTTCAGAAAGACTGTACATAATATTTAAGATGCTATGGAACATTTGGCAAAGCTGAATGCTGCTGCAAGGTTGTCTAATTTTCCCCCAAGCTCACTTCCCAAGTGAATATGAGGATGGGGTTTGTATATTAAAGTATATGTAGTTCATGTTTCTGTATTGAAAGAAGCAGTGGTTGTAAGGCTTCTGTTTTTTGGGGTTTTTTTTTTCTTTCTTTAAAAGTTGGTTGGCAAACTTCCTAAATTCCCAAGAAAAATATTTCATTCTTAGACATGTATGAGTCAATAAGATGAACTAATACGTAGAAATGTTATAAATCACCTCTCTAGTTATATAAATATATATTTTTAAAGGTGTGACGATTTCACCCTATACTACTGACATAACAAAGACAAATATCTCATCCCTCCCATGTGACACAGACTGGTAATCTGCAGACATCTCTACTTCAAATGGTAGCTATCTGAGAAGGCTTCCAGCATAAAAGTGCTCTTGAGAAGGGGTGGGAGAGCTCTCCATCTTAGCTAAGGATTAAGGTTTACCTAAGAACTGAACATAGCAAAAGGGAAGGTTACTTTGTTTTCAGCCAGCAGCAGGCACCCTGGGCTTGGTGTAATAACCTCTCCTGGTTAGAGACGGACCAAGAAACATCTTGACACCCAAGTCAGGTGTAGATGACAGCCAAAACTGAGTAATTGCTCTCTGTTGGACTAGTGCAGCTGAAATGTGACCACAAACAATATTCCTCCTGGTTTTGGACCTGACAAAGAACCAAACCCCTTGCTAAGCAAATCAGGCTCTGGTCCAGGGACATTATCTGGTTCCACCCTGGGGTCTGGATTCATAGTAACTGTTTTGAAACCCCTCCCCTGCAGTGCTTCTCTGTGTTTGGGTTGTGTTAGGTTTTTTTTTTTCCCCCTTTGTTTGTTTAAGCAACTGCCAGATCAACGCTTTTGTGAGTACTGAATCTGAAAAGTTCTGCTAAGAATGGTGCTGTGCTGAATCAAGGCAGCAGCTCTGTTTGCATATGCGATCAAAAGATAATACTTTCTGCACAGATTCCCAGACAAGCTCATGTGCATTGTGACACTCCTTCAAACTCTGCTTTGCCTGTAGGGTGGAAGCAGCTTCCTGGAAGATTGTGCTGCGGTTTTAGCTCCCAGTTGCTTCACATTCCTTTTATGAAGGTTTAACTTGTGTGAGTTGGGAATTCTGCTTTTTGTTTGATTGGGTTTTTTCCTGGTTTTAGGGGGAGGGAGGATTTTTATGTTTTTTTCTCTTACTCTGTTGGGATATCCTACAATGGATTGCTACATTGTGTGATTCTTGGGATATCCTGTGTAGGGCCAGGAATTGGAGTCAATCCTGATGGGTCCCTTCAGCTTGGCATATTCTATGATTCTGAGCTTTCATTTTTTGTGAGAGTCATTGGCATAATACTGTTGTGGGTAGGGTTTAGGGCTGGATTTCCATGTAGTCTCGGTTCCTGAAACGGGAATACTTAGCAAATAAAAATATAGGTAGGGAAAGATATGCAGGTTTTAAGAGGAGCCTCTACCCTCAAAACTTTTTTTTTTTTACTTTTTTCCTCTCCTGTTGGGTCAGCCAACCTCTGGAGAGAAAGAAAATCAGGGGAAACAGGGCTTTGACTTATCACAGCCTTACAGCTTAGAGCTTTCCTTGGACTCATTTTGCTTTTCCTAAAATCTGAAGTTCTTAAGGGAGGACAAAACTGCTTACCTTGCTTTTATTCTCAACCAAATAGAATCGTTCAGGTTGGAAAAGACCTAAGCCCCTTGAGTCCAGCCCTAGATATAATGGATACTTGATTGTATAAAGGCATAACTAGGTTGGTCATGTCTAATAAGGGCTTGAGCAAGAGTCGTCGCTGTGTTTGCAGGCACCTATTTCATGTGAATTTGTGTTTTCAGCATCAGTAATTCTGTACACCTAAGAAGGCTGCAGTGTTGGTGGTAGGATGTGCTCTGATACGGATCATCTCTTCTGTATTTATTTATTTATTGCTAGATTTCAACCGCCAACTGCTTCCCCTACTCCCTCCCACCTCTTCCATTCCCAGTAGTAATGCAAAATGAGTAGTCATGCACTTTGTATTAATGTATTAGAAATCTATGGAACCTGTTTTGTACTTTTATACTGTTCAGACACTTGTAATCCAAACTTTGTTTTTACTAGGGTAATAAATAAATTTAGACTTATTTAGAAAATAAGCAGATTCTCCTGTGTTTATTTCACTTCTGTTCTTCTGTTAATTAGATTGTATTGGACCCAGCCCAGGCAACCCATGTTCCTATTTGAACGAGACCAAGCCTTTTTTTGAGGAGGTGGGGGAGTGAGGTAATTCCTTTCCTATTTAATTTGGAAAGAGCAGAGCAAGGGAAGGAGGTGGTGTTTGTTATGACAGACAGCTGTTTCAGGGCAGAATCACAGAGCTTTCCCCTGGCACTGGGTGTGTGTCAGGCATTCCTTTACTGGGAATAGGTGGTGCTGGCATTCCACATTCTCCCAGGGGGCTTCCTCTGTCTCTGTAGTTCACCAGCATTCCTCAAAAGCCAACTGAAGTAATAGCATTGAAGGGTTGGTGCTGAGAGCACTTGGAAATATCCCTTTCCTGACCCTGAGGAGATGGTGGAAGAGACTCGTGCTCCTCTGTTGAAGCTGGATCCTGGTGTGTTCCTTCCCACGGCAGGCACAGGCAGCTGGATGAGCTCCAGCAGACTGGTGGGAGCAAGGTCTCTGGTAGGAGCTGTCAGTGAGTAACTGAGTTTAGAAGATAATGGGGGAAACATTACAACTTCAAGCACGATGGCTTGTTGCAAGAGGCTGTTTTGGACTTCAGTGGAGACCGATTTATTTCTGCTGATGCGCTGTCTGTTTTCTTACAGATTGAGCATGATTGTAGTCAGAGATAGATGTAGAAATCATTTCAGAAAGCTGTGCATAGACTGCCAGATTGTAGTGCAGTAGTATCTGGTTTTGACATATTTGCATTATGCTGTAGATGTCTAAACATACCCTGGGCATAATTCAGTTGACCTAAAATGTAAAGTCTATGTCAAGTCCCTGAAGAGAAGCAGATGTACCAAAAGGTGGATTAAAGCAGGTAGTCTACTGTGTAACTAATTTGTAACTTTCCACCCTGTTTCAAACAATTAGTTCCTTTTCTTACTCTCTCTTGGACTGCTGCTGCACACCAGCGACTACAGCTACTGTCAGGGTAACCTCTGGGTGCTGAGGACATCTGTGGATGGATAGAGGGCTTTGTGCGGCAGAAAACCTAACAGGGTTACAGCTGTGGAGGAGGAAGCTCCTCTGGGAACATCGGGGAGGCACCTTCAGAGCAATGGGAAACAAAATCTGGAAGCAAAATCCTAGATGTAAAGCCCTGTGCTTCACCTGGGTCAGCTGTTGCAATGGCAAGTGTGACATCTGCTAAAATACCTCACACTGAATGCATTATAAAGGTGCTTTACAGAGGATTGTATTGAAAGATGGGAAAAATATGGCATGGGACAAGAAGTTACATTGTTGGAGGTCACCAGTGGACAGGGAGCAGATCCATGATTTCCAAAGCCTGAGCTGGGCATCCAGTGCTGCTGCTGAAGCATGCAATGGCAAATTCTGTTGCTTTTGTGTGATGCTGTATGAGGAGTAATTTTATGCTGATTTGTACAATTTTGAAGTCTCTGTGACTTCTACAACACTGAACCTGAGACCTGCTTCCTGAGCAGATGACTGGGTCCCATCCAGTCCTGGTGACCAAAAAGTTACAGCTCTTCTGAAGTAATATAAAAACTTAATTTCAGTATAACATAAGGAAAAGGGAAACTCCTCCAAAATGTACCACTTAATGTAATTTTTTAAGTTCTCCAGATCAGGGGTAAGAGGAGTCTCACACACCTGATCCTGCAAGTGTCAACATCAGAGACACAACTAAATCCTTTTTGGCTTTAGTTTTCTGTTTCTTTCCCCTGAACACCTGTCCATGAGGAGGAAAGGGAGCATGTCCAGCTTCTCTCCAGCTCCCTTTTCTCAGACACTGGAAATGGCACCAGGGAAATGCTGCTAGCTTCCTCCATATAAACTTCCTCTATAAACTGTAGATAAAAATCTACAGTAAAGCAACACAAAACTGGTGCTCCTTTTCAAGATCACTATATGTAGCATCTGTAAAGCCATTGTGGAGCTATTTGGTCATGATGGGTATCAGGTAGCCAACCCAGCCTTTTCAGGAAACCCCATTTTGCTGCTGGTGGCATTTCTATTGGAAATTCCATGTTCGTGTTGACTAGCAGCAGCTTTGAACTCCATTAATGGAGAATAGTTAAGCTAATATTTATGTGCTTATAGAGAAGTTACACGTTCTGGGGGAGAAGTACACAGAATCCTTGTGTACTCCAGATCCTGAATGTTTGAAAGGAATGTGACACATTTCACACTATCTATCATCATGAATTTAGGTTTTGTATCTCTTTTATATATATTAATGAGACTTATTTGGAGAATACTTTCTACTGTATCCGAGAGAGAGGTTATCAGTACAGGAGTGTGGGACATCTCATTGCCATCGCCTCTGGCACAGCAGAAGAGTGACTGGAAAGGGACAGACTGCCCAGGTGTCCTAACCCTCAGTTCTGGGCGTGGGAAGGGACTGTTCATGACCCTGCTCAGCCCTTGCCCTCGCTGTTCGTGTCTCATCACCACAGACACGGCTTCATGCCTCAACTGCGAGCTTGGCCCCGCATCCCTGCAGAAGCCAGAAGGTGGGAGAGCACTGGAAATGGACTGGGAAACATGCCGTGGAATGTTTCTTGGAAAGGAATGGGGGAATCGGGAACTTTGAGGGCTGCAAAGAAGGGTGGCACGGGTGGCTCTTACTGCCGACCTCTGCAGCACGGCCTGACGATAATAGGGAGCCCACGGAGGTTTATGAGGGGATCGGAAAGCCTCAGTCCCCGATGGCCCCTCGGGAGCCATCGGCGCTGGCCGCTCCCGGAGGCCGCCAGGTGGCGATGGCCCGGTCCCGGCTGCTGCCACCGCGTCCTGGCCATTCCCGGCTGCACTTACAGCGTCCCTGGCGTGCCCAGCTGCAGTCCCAGCGTTCTGGGCATCCCGGCTGCGCTCTCGGTGTTCCTTTCCCGGCTGCGGTCCCGGGATGGAGCTGTGAGCTGCAGCGGCTCGGGCAGCTCCGGCAGCGCTGTGCGCTCCGCACTGCACCGGCACGGCCGGCGCCGCTCTCCAGCCGCAAAAACCGAGCACAGACCTCATCCCCGCCCTTCCTTGCTCACAGGAGCAGGAAACTGGGGCTCTCATTGCTTTCATTTCATCTCGGCAAAGAGTCACTGGACACATGGAAAAAAAAAAAAAAAGGGAAAAAAAGGAGGAAGTTTTTACCTGGGCAAACACAAATAATACCTGAAGTGATGGTCATGGTTGTCAGCCTGAGTAAATTTTAGGGTCACTGTCTCATCCAAGCCAGGTGGCACCAGATTTGGCCCAGTAGAAGTAGTTGGTGACTATAAGAAAGGTGTAGAGGAACTGCTGCCAGCAGGATCCCTTAGCAGGGAAAGCAGCTGCTGGGATGATGGACACATCTGTCAGCTCTCCTTGCTGCTGGAGCGTGGCGTGATGATCTGACAGCCTCAGCTACACTCACTGAGCCTGGCCCACGTGCTGCTCTTCTGAGGATGTGGCTGCCCTGCAAGGTTCTGAGAGCAGCTCTCCACTTGGCTGTCCTCCACAGCAAAGTAGGGCACAGGCCCAGCACTGCTGTGGGCTGGGACACTTGGCAGGCAATTTTCTTAGAAGCTGGGCTCAAGATACTTCCCTGCTGCCAGATCTGTTCCCAGGAATTTTAACTATGGAGCAGCATGATGCCCTGGTGCTTGGCAGTGCTGCACCTCATAAGTGTTTCACCTTCTGACATCATGCTTCCTGATCAAGGAGCTGGATCCTGGGTGTTTGCCTCCAAGTGATGATCTGTGAGCTCCCCTTCTGCCTGAAATGAGATGACCAAGGACTGTGACCTCTTCCCCACCACCTGTGATCGTGAGAGAAATAGATCTTGTATGTACTTAGAGTCTTCTTTCAACACTGCTTTAGGGAGGGCACACATCAGGTCACAAATCAGTAGGTAGGCTTTGCTGCTACATTGAGAGGCCCTGGAGTTCTACGGTGCCCCACAGCTGCTGGTATACCTTCTGTGATTTTTATCTCTAAGAAATGGAAATGCAGAACATGCAGGAGGCACACATGGCATCTATAACTTGCAGATCACAGTATCTAGGGCCAAATCCTGCTCAAAGATGCAGGCCACTGCAATAGAGTCAAAAGGCCCTGTCCTTTCATTTGAGAACAGGTGCAAATTAAATGGCTGTGAAATTTACAGCTGATTCCCAGACACTACGTAACCAGAATCAACAACTCCTGTTCCACTCCAATGAGATTTCACATCCATGTGCTCCTGCTGCTCATTACCATGCCTTAATTAGGACATGGCATTCCACAGCAGTCTGGTACTGCAGTAGAGTTCTGATCTAGTGGGAGGAGGTCTTCCACCTGCTTAAGAAACCTCACTAAGTAATTGGGAAAGTGCAGTGGATTGAATCCAGGTGGAGCATCACAGGTCAGTCACTAATGGCTCCTCACAAGGATTGCTTTCATGACGAGGCCACTTTGTGGGGAATTGGAGAGCAAACCACAGCCTTTACAGAACCCTTTACAAAAAGTCTGGCACCTGGTAATGGTGGTACAGGGAGAGTTCCTGAGGACCTAATTAGATCTATGTATATTATTAACAGTAAATGCAGCCCTTTTATATCTGATTTACTAAAATGCCCGTGATCCAACCCTTTCACAGAACCAATAGGTTGGAAGATCATGATCGTGATCATTGAGTCCAACCCATGCCCTAACACCTCAGCTAAACCTCTGGCCACCTGTGTGGCACCAAGTGCCACATCCAATCTTATTTTATAAACTTCAAGGGATGGTGACTCCACCAGCTCTCTGGGCAGACAGTTCCCTGGGGCTCAGGGGACTCTGTGCCAAAGAACGCTGCTGGGGGCCTTGGCAGGGGTTGCAGTGTTGGGCAGGATGGCTCCAGTGCCGTGTGGGTCAGCGTGACTGGGTGCACAAATCAACGTGCCTGGGGCACAGCAGTGGCATGTGTGTGCCCTGGTGCCACACAGCCAGTCCATGGGCTCCTCCTGAGCCACTCAAAGGGACAGAAATGCCAGGGGAGGAAACAAGATAGGCATTGTTCTTGAAGCTGCTGTGTACTGCAGTTATTTTATGCCCTGAAGGGGCATCAGATTTGCTGTCCCCCTTTATGTCTCACTGAAATAAAGCAGGAAAAAAGGAACGTGTTTACTCCTTCCCCCCTCCCCCCCAATTCTTTCTGTTATTTTTCATCTTCTAAAGTTACAGGGCTTCTACAAATTTCAAAATAGTCATGAACAGAGGTTAAGGTACCCTAAAAGGAAAAACAGTAAAATCTAATCATGTCGTATACTAACTCTCCTAAGTAACATCACCTGCTTAGTCTGATCCTGTCCCCTGCTTTCCTCCTTTCTCTCTGCTTTGTCTCTTTTAACATTTCTATAATTTTTGTCTAGCCTGTGTGACACACTTTTGAAGTCTGAGTGATAACTAATCATCCTGGGTTTGCTGCTGACTCTGCACCTTTGTGGGTAGATGGCAGTCCTGGCACAAGTTGAGTGTTTGAGACAAAGATCATATGGAAAATGGGGACATGGATTTCACAGGAAGACTAAGCAAACGTGCCTCTTAAAAAGAAACAGAAAAGAGTGAGTTTTCTAAATGAAGGAAAAGATGTTTTTTCTAGATGTAAACGGTAGTATAATGCATGTTCCTATGGCAGGTGAGGAATGTGCCTTTTAGGAAGGGAATGAGAGAGAACGTGGAACTATGTGGGAATATTGAATAGGAGGAGAGCTGAGAAGCATCAGGACCCGAACAGCTTTTTAGTAGCGTTCGCACACAGTAACCATCTGCTGTCTCCCGTGCTTCTGGAAGGCCCCTGTCAGCAGCCAGGAGGCAGGAGCATGCCCTCGTCTGTGTTCGCAGCTTTCCGAGCGGGACAGGCTGTTTGCTGGCCAGGCACTTTCCCCGCTGTGCAAGTGAGCGCAGAGCCCACCCCCTCCGCAGCACCTCCGCTGGTTTACACAAGCTAACCCTCGGCTATTGTCTGTGTCTCTGTGAATAGCGCTCTGTGCAGCTCCCGGGCTGCCGCGGAAGCTGCGGATGGCAGCCCGGGAGCAGCGAGGGGCTCCGGGCAAGGCGCGATCCTGCGGGAGCAGCGCGGGGTCACGGCTGGCTCGTCCCCCCTCCAGAGGAATCCCCAGCCGCGGGGATGGGACATCCCTCACACCCGGTCTCACCTGCGGGCTAAACAGAAAGGGAGCTAAAACCAAACAGGACTGATTTAACATGCACGAGGGAAAGTGTAGTGCAGAGCTTTGTAGGCTTGGAGGGGCTACGGAGAAGTTATAGAGGTGAAATTTTTGCCGTGTGGTCTGGAAGGTGATTCTGGCCCTGGATACATAGTGAGATTTGATTTTGATTTTCTAACACAGAAATCTCGGGAAAGTCATGCCCTCTCCTTTCACATTAGTGCTTTCCTGTTTCCTACATCTCCTGAATTAGGTTAAAAGCAGCAATGTTGGTGAGCTGTGAACCGTGAGGAAGATTTCTCCTAATTTTCTGATGTGGAGATTGGCCAAAGTAAAAGGGCAGTGTTTGTACAAGGGATTATGCTTTCTGCCTGCCTGTGGCTGCAGGGGAACCCACTCCATTACCCAGGATGGGTGCCCTCACAGTCCTGTGTTCTGTAATGAGTGTTGAAATGGTATTTTAAACTGTGTAGATTATTGCCTGTCCCCTTGTTTAGAGGAGTTTGGCCAGTTACTTCCAAGTTATTGGCTAAACCTAGTGAGAAGGGAGTACAAAAATTATGCTGTCAGGTCTGCTTTTGTCTCAAAAAAAGTGAAAACTGCACCTTTTTGTTTCAGCCTTTTCTCTGATTTATATTGTAGCAAGAGGGCAAGTTATATGTGTATGTGCATGAGATGGGGTTTTACCTAGGCTCCTTGCTAACTTTATAAAGCTGTCCCTTCCCCTTGGAATTTCCACCTAATTTCAAATTTTTTTTAAACTTCAGGTTTTCAAAAAACTTGTTCATTTGGGTTTTTTTAGAATAAAAACCACAAACAAACAAACAAGCAAAAAACCAAACCAAACCAAAAAACTCTACCAAAGCTAGACAGCAAAACCAACATGCAAATTAATTGTGGATATTAGCTGACCACTACTCCTTGTTTTCAGCCATAGCCCTTTTAAGTACAGTAGTTGATGTGAGCAACAGAAAGGAAACCAAGATTCCTGTTTTTAGCACTGTCTTTCTGTCATCTCTTGTAAACTGTAAATTCATTTAAATTTTCAAGATAGTTGAAAACCTATGTCCAACAGAATAAGTACATTTGGCTTAAAAAAATCCCACACATTCATCATTACTTCTACCTACCTTAGTGTCTAGGTAGCAATAAAAATAACAAATTATTGAGTCTTCAGTACATTCATTTTATAATTATAATCATTCACTGGCCTAAAAGGATTCAAAAGAAATTAAATGTGCAAGTAACAAGCTGCATGACTATGCAACACAGTGGGAAATTTTCAAATCACGGTTTTAAAGCATGTGTATGAGTTCACTGTTCTCTATTATCTATTTAGAAAACACTGCCACAACTCTCTTATTGATGTATGAGGTAGAACCCAAATGTATAATAATTTCAATCACCTTTGTAATTTTTTTAAAGCATTGCTATAAAACTCTCCATTATAATATGCAAAACGGCAAAGTCAATTCCACTTAATTTATCTCATATGTTACTCCAGCAGCATCACAAACAGTTCATTGTTAAGCATCTCTCCAAATAATGAGTTCAAGACATCCTTTCCTTCCCACCACTTCACGCTGCACATTTCATCCTGTGTAATTGTCTGATGGAGGAGGAAAGCAGGTAGCCTGGGGCTATGAGAAAGAAGCAGCATCAATAAAGAAGTGTTAGACAGAGGTCTTATAACCCCTAAAGACCATGGAATATTTGGGGGATGGATAAAAAAAGGAAACAGGATGACACTAATCAACAGATGATTAAAAAACATGGTTTAACTTTCCTCTCTCATCAGAATGCTATCCATCATCACAGATGTTCTTTCCTAGGATGGGAAACTTCCAGACAACCATGAGATTCCCATAAAAGGTGCTGGATAAAACTAACTAAGCTCTGCCTGAATGCTGCACTTACAGTACTTGCTGGAACAGTTAACACGACTCTAACAAACCACTTGTTAGCTAATCAGTATATTTTAAAAAGCATAAATAAACTAAAAAAAAATAAATCACATAATGGTGCTAAATTAAATTGGAGTAAATTAATTTCTTGTGCACATAAGCCTGTGCTTTGCTGGACTGGCAACATACTAATCACATAAAATGCATCTATTTAGAAACACTCCCATTTCTTCTCAATCTGCAAAATGTAAACACCCCCTGTTCCTACACACACACACAGAGTGAAGCACATGCTTCTCTTCTGATAATTGTGATATAAAAGTACAGCAGCTTCTTCTTCCTTTGTATATTTGGGGCCACAGGCTGTTTGTAAGGCAGAGAAAGCATCTGGTCAATTTGCTAAAATTCAATCTGCTACTTGACACATTTTTTTTTTTTTATTCTTGATGCCAGTTTTCAAGGGAAGTTTTCATGTAAAGTTCTACTCAACTGCACCTGCTGCCTCAAATAAGTTCCTGATAGCAAGAGTAACATCAGCTAAACATGAAAAAAAAAGAGCTTAGAAATGTTTTGTAGCCCATTAAATTGCTATAATTTTTCTACTTGAAGTCTGTATATATAATTTCAGTGCAAATAATCACATAATTGTTTGGCTGTGAGAAAGGTCGTTTGCTGTGAGGCTGGAGGGGCAGAAGTTTCATAAGGATATTTTCTTTAAGTTGCATTGGAAATTTAGGCAACTAATTTATATTCCACCCTAAGGTCCTTGATGAAGTTTGGGGTTTGATATATTGGGTTTTCCTGCTACATCCCACCATGTAAAGCAAAGAGCAGAAGAGGAGCTGAGCAGTATTGAACTACCCTGTGTAGAGTCATTTCACTCCTGGGGATGTTCCAGGTCTGTGGATCCCGTGTCATTTGAAAAAAAACAAACTCACAGCTATTAAGTGAGTCTAAGGCTCAGCCCATGATCCACTGAAGGAAGACAAATAATAACTGCCAAAAGAACAGTTATGAATTATATTGGCATTTCATATGACCATCACACCTGAGTATCTTTATAAATCAGGAACAATGCAGTTTCTAGGTAATTTTCAAGATCCTCTGAGTTTTTACTGTATGTTTCCCTGCAGGGAGCAGAAACATCCACCTAACTGCAGTCAGGCATTGCTTGAGGGACTTTTTTGTAAAGGTACAAGAAACTTGAACCACACAGCAAAAGAAACTTTCCACAGGAGCAAATTAAAATACAAACCTGAAACTGGTAAACCTTTGGAAATGTGAAGCTAACAGCAACATCATGTGTAGGCATTGTGGCAAGATAAGGGGGAATGTGGATATTTTTAATTTAAAATCTTTCTCTAAAAGATATCCAGACATTCAGGGTGAGGATTTGTTTGTTTGTTTGTTTGCTTTGGTTTGGGCTTTTTTTGTGAGCACAGAAGTCAAATTTTGGTTTCCACTGAATACATAAGTACAGAGGGAGTGAGGGGCAAAATACTGACTAGTGAGAAGCCCATGGCAAAATTCCCAGTGCCTTCAATGAAGGCTGGGTGGTGTCTTGCAGTATTATTTATGTACTTCAACATAAACTTGTGAACAAGTACTTGCAGACCATTGGGCTTTTGGTTTAATTTTCAGAGTGGCTGGACCTTTCTGATTTCTGATTACTTCTGAGGTCAGAAGAAGCTATAGGTTGTTCAGCATTTCTGGAAGTGGAGACTTTTGGCTACGGAGTCTGCTGGGTCTTAGGGCTACTGGGGGTCCTATCTACCCCAGGGGTCTTGAAAGTTGTTAAGATGGAATGGCTCCTGGTTCTGCATCCCAGCTCTGATCCACTCACCAGTCACACAGGGGAATTTTTTTCAGTTTATGTTAATAATCCTGTGTATCCTCACACTGTTGACTATTGAATCCATCCAGGGTGTTCTATGCTGTGAAATGAATACATATTTATTTATATATAGAAACATGAAGATCTGTTCATGCTGCCTTTCAGCACCACTGTAAGAGAAGATTCGTGCTTTGTTGTGGTTTTTATAGTTTTCCTGGTAAGCTGTAGGATGGTCACTAAATCTCTATCTCCCTCCCAAGTTCACTCCTGGCTCTTTGTTATCAGCAGTCCCTGTTATCAGCAGGGACAAGACAACTCTTCTGAGGATCTGAAGATACTCTGCTGCTGTTACCTTGTCTGGAGGCTGAAGGCTCTCACTGTTTCACAGGTTATTTATCTAGTATGCAGCCTGTTGAAAACTGGGAAAAATTAATTATTGTCCTATATCTAGTCAAGTTTCAGAGATGGTTCTCTCTCCTTTTTTTTTTTTTTTTTTTTTAACCAGAAAATGTTCCTGGTATTCCATTGGTTGTAGGAGCTATAAGAGCAGTATGATTTTGATAACATCATCATTGCTTTTTTATAACTACATGCCTGCATGCTCAAAGTGCTGCAGAATCACTAAGGGGTTTTGTTTTTGTTTTGGGGTTTTTTTGTTGTGTTGTGTTTTGTTTTTTTAACAGGATGTCTGAATTGACCAGCATGCATAACCATTAAAACATAATAATACATATGTATCTGAATTAGATGAAAGAATAGTACCAAGAAGAAATAATTATGCATAAACACTTTAAGTAAAGTTATTTCATGTAACTTTTTCACTAGCATCCTAATACTGTCCTGGAAAGCTGTCAATTTTTATCTCAAGGAAGCACTTGCTACTTTAAGAAGATGAACCATCCCATGAAAATCACAACTCTTGTGAGCAGGAAAAACAGCAAAGGCAAAAACCCCCATGTTTTTCAATATGAATTTTTAATAAAAATGAAACTTTCATATTGTCTTAATGAAGTCAGTGGGATTAGTCAATTGCTCAGAGTTAAACATGGGCTTACGCAGATGGCCAATAAGGGTCCTGAATAAAAAACAATTTGCAGGTTCAGCTGCAGTTTATACTCCCTGTGGTTCCATGTTCTGACACTCGTGTGAATGACCACACTTACATCAACATAAAATATGTAAAGTACTTAATCAAAATGTATGAAGCATACTTAGATTTTACTTAATCAAGTTGTTTCAAGTGAAAGCTTCCTTCTTGTGGCAAAACTTATTAAGGTAAGAGAAAATCAGGTTAGTTTCTATGCAGACATTTTAAGACAGAGCTTTCTTTGTAACAGATACTGAGAGTAAATGAAAATGGGAGCTAGATGAGACAGGGGTTTAAATCAATGGCCAATACTGAATTATTTTTAATAGTATACAAAATATTAAGACCCAACATGTCAGAATCCCTGGACAAATGCATGCTGCTCTCTGAGATGTTTATGAAATTGTTGGGATGGTTTCAGCTGTGTTAAAAATTGTCAACAATATTCTTATTTCTCATAAAAATTGATGGCTATTTTTATAAACATCTGATAGATTTAGGAGTAATTTGTTTGCTGGTGAGTCCAAGAAAATAATGGTTGCAGGATGAGATATTTTTAGAACATAAATTAATGAAGAGCCTGGATTTTATTAACAAGTAGAAAAACAAGGGATTATTATCAAAATTGGTTTTCATACTTTGAATTCTGCAAGGAATCATTGGAAGTCTTTGAGAAAGACAGGTCCTATTCTATAAATCTTGAATGTGTTTATTTGCATTCATGTGTTCAGTATTGTTTTATATTGTGACAAAATGGCCAAAATAAAATGACACATATGCACATACATATTTAGAAAACACTTCTCTGCTTTATAAAAGTACCAGAGAGATGCTTTGGGTCTCCACTTTGTGATTTTTCCTTATAATTTCTATTTAACATTCATGTTAAACTTTTGTCAACATTTTCCCCATAAAAATACCATGTTATTTCATGTAAAATTTAACTATTTACAGGAGCACAGATGAAGGAAATAAGTTAACTGATAATAAAAATCTCTACAATCTTCAAGCTTTGTTCACTAATAATTTTAGATCTTTTTTTTTCCTCCTGACTGAATCCCACAATAGCACTTTGTGAAGCGGCCAAATTTTGCCCCTCATTTTATTCAATTACATACAGATGCAAAAAATTTTGCATATTAAATTGCTCAGAACTTGAAGAAGAAAAAAAATGAAGCCACAGAAATTGAGTCCTGAATTTAGGTCACAGAGAGATTTCAGGAATGTCAATTGTCTACCACTCATCCTTTCTTCCTAATGAGAAAAAAATCAGAATGTGGGGCCTATTTTTCCCTTTCCTCTGAACTTATTGGGTAATGATGCAGAGGAAACTACCAAATTGCAGAGATAATCTGCAATGGTTTGAAATCAGACTTTTAAATTAATTTTAATTGAGTCCCAGAATGCATCAGTGCCACAGTAGGATTCAAAGGGAAACACAGGTGAAAACATTTTTCACAGGTCCACCTGAAAAGCCTGAGATCAAAGGTGTTTAGGTGGCAATAAGAAGGAAATAAATCTGTCATTAGAATTTCCCTGGGGATAATAAAAATCCATTAGCCTCTCTGGAGCAGTCAGATTATTGGTTGTGGAGTAAAAGACATGAAAACTGTCCAACTCCTTACTATCTAAACCATACTTAAGATGATTAACTGGATCAAAAGCCAAGCAAGTCAGGCTGTTATATTTTTAACACCCATTTAACTTAAATATTTCTGACCTATGAATGGTGGTTCTAAGGGTACAGCCAGTCTGGGATTCATGCTTGTGAGATGCCAGGAGATAGCCTGTAACACAGAGACCAGAGCCATAAGCATTAAGGATCCTTCCGCTGTGTCAGTGGACAAGGAAACCAAATTCTGGGAGAAGAAAATGTGATCGCATAAGAACTCATGAATCTAAAAAAGAAGGACCTGAGAAAGGTTTTTTAAAACAGCTGGGAAGCTACTTTAATGGAAGTGAAAACCAGAGCAAAAAAGCAGTACTGCAGCAGAGTAATATTTTAATAGAAACTTGCAGCATCCAAGGGCTCTTCAGGGCTGTGATGGAAGGACAAGGACACCAAGCAATTCATAGGCACTTCTTGGGAAGCAAAGAATCCCTGGATCTGGGTTCTGCCAGAGGAGAAGATGAAGGTAGCACACCCAGTATCTCAGTATCATGTGCAGAACTGTGAGCATCTGCAGTTCTATAGTTCCTCTTTTCAATAAACTCTTTCCACCACAGAACTCTCCTTTCCTTTAGGAAAAATAAAACATTTCTCCAAGACTAACAAAACTAAATACTAAAGATCTCTTTTGGAGACACTGTTGGTTTCAAATATCCAGGGCAGTCCTTTATCAGCATTCCTGTGAATGGTGGAGGTGGGGTAATCCCCCTTTTCTACAGGCAAAAGTCACAGATGCTACTAAATTTGTGTACATAATTCAAGACATAATTCCTCAATCTCCAGGATATCTTTATTTAAAGGACCATATTATGCTCAAAGCATCCCCTTTGTTTACGCTAATTGCAGCCGTGAATGCTCTGTACCTTCAATCAGATACTAATTCATCTAGAAAATGAAGAACACATCCATGTAAAATCCTTCAGAAGTTTGTAGCAGAGATAGCCTAATTTAGCTTAAAGGTCAATGTTCACTTGCATTATCCATAAAAATATATTTTCCTGCAGTTATTTTACACATTGACTGTAAATCTTCTAAATCCTTCAAAACCTAAGAATGTTTCCTGAACTCAACTGTTAAAATGCACAGCCCAGCTTTGTTCTAAGACCACATCCATGTCTGGCTCATATAAAAGGGGATAGGAGAGGTGGTGTGGAGAAAGTAATACTCCACGTGTGTTCATGTATCATTTTATCAGAAAGAAATGTTTCTGACATAAAAACAAATCCACTTTCATGGGCTGGTCTGTATTTTGAAGCATTTACAGGCACATGACTCTTTAATACCACAGCTGAAAACCAGTGACATTTTTTAAAAAGTATTTCCTCATGCACATACAATAAAAAAATCCCATATGAATGCTTGCTATGCAACATTTCCCCTTTTGCAACTGAGGTTTGATTAAGTCCTAAGCAAGGACAGAGACATTAAAAGAGGCAGGTGCTGCTGCTTCCACTGCTCAGATCACATCATCTTTCTGCTTGGCTGGGCCCTCTTTTCACTAAGCTTGCCCAGCACTTCTAAAATTTGCTTTTGCTTTAAGAGTTTTTCAATTCCAAATGAACTCTTCCATTCTGAGTGAATGCTTCAAAACTGAGTTGAGATGCACTAGGGTTTGGATTAAGTGAGCTTTAGATGTCCCATCCAACCCAAATCATTCAGTGATTCCAGGTGGGACTGGAAAAACAAGCAGTTCACAGGATTCTTTCTGCACTTTCACTGAAATTGCAGAAACCCACAGCCTGGAAACAGGAATTACAGCTTCTGCCAGGGAGCAAAACTCCATTTTGTTGCAGATCTTATAGGTGTTAACAAGGACTTTAATTAAACACATGCTGTTTTGCCTGGAGCTACATCGGTAAAATTTGGCTAAGCTTGTAATGGCTGCTCCCAGGCACAGTAACTATTTCTGTTTAATTTTGTTGTTCCCTTTCTTCTTTCCCTTGAAAATTTTGGGAGAATTTTTCTGTTGAAAACACAGACAGTGAGTGAAAAAAAGAAAAAGTGAAAAAAAAGAAATGAGAGGAATGAAACAGAATCACTGTTTTTTTTCATGGTGATGTGAGAAGTGAGCCAGGCAAATGGAACTTGCTGGGAATTGGAAAGGGTGCCTGGCACTGGTTGCATGGGAAGAGCAGGAACATGAACCAGTTTGCTAGGCAGGATTGAACATGGAGGCAAAAAAGGAGGAAAATTTTCTATACAAGGAAACTGAAATCAGCATCCTCTGATGAAAACACAGGAGACAAGGAGCTAGAGTGTGAAGGAAGAAGTATATGTTTAAGAAGCACTTCCGAAGTTAGAAATCACTAACAGCAGCAGCTTGTGTAAGGCAGTGGTGGACACTGCGTGGAGTAACCTTTCTCCAGACCCTTTGGCTCTGAGTTCTGCACAGCAGACAGGCAGCCACAGGGTTCATATGTGGAAAAAAAACCCTTGCAGCATAAAACTGCCTTGTAGCAAAGTATTTCTTCCAGGTTTTTCCAATAAATTTGGTGCAATACTGAATAACAATCCTCTTTGTGAGACCTAATGTATTTATCTCATGTTGGATTCTGAATTCCTTCGCCTTCCTGTCTGAAATATGTTCCATGACTCAAATAGGTTTCTCTCGTCCATCAGTGGATAATATTTGCAACATCTTCTCTGTCTGTCTTTCTCTCCTAAACTTAACAAACAGCTGATCTTATTCTATATATCGACTTCCCAGAGTTTCACAGTGCAGTAACAGAAGGGATGGCAGGGAATGAAAATGGGAACCTGGTCTCAGTGCTCACCACAACTGGCTGTGGGTTGGCCCGCTGCAGTTGGAGTGACACAGCTGATGTTGAACATGACTAGGATTAGGAAGGGGTTTAGTGGGCTGGATAAAGAGTCAGGTGTGGAAAACTGGAAGTGGTTGGGCAAAGGGTTGGAGTTGGGTGCAAAGGAGATCCTCCTTCTCAAAGGAGCCTGTGACCTGGACATGCAGAACTGGGGAGAAAGACTGAGCCTGGGGCTCAGGAATGGAAAATGGAATCTGAGAAAAAGGAGAGCAGGATAAATTTCTGGGACTGGGAAAAATCAGGGCAGTCCTAGTGGGAGAGGATAAGCAGAACCAGTCAAACATGGCAAAAAGAACAGAACACTTTTCTGCAGTCATTAGAGTGTATTCCCCATCTGATCCTGGACTAAAAGGCACAGATCCCCATGACTATGATTGATGCATGGCTAGACTATCATAACCTATGATCATCTACTTAGAGATGATCTCATTATGGATCTGCAAAATGGCATTAAACTCATTAATTAAGACTGTGCTTAATCCTGGCATTTCCTAACTTCACTGGGCTTGACCTCACCACACTAATACACTCTTTACAGTGCTCTAGAAACCACAGATATACTATAAATGTATATAGCATTAGTCTCAGATACTCTCTACTTTTTAAAAATGAAAATATCCTTTGATTTTAAATATGGATTTAGCTTGTATGAATTTTCCTTCTGATTTTGCCTCTTTTATACAAATAATTGTAAAAGTGCATTATAAAGCAGTTTGTCAGCAGTAATTACCACTTACAGAATAGTCCCAGGTGTATGAATGTTAATTATGACTTCTTATTAATAAATGCATTAGCTGATCATTCATTTTATAATTACTTTTCAAGGATCTAGCCCATCCGTGTTAGCTTTGAAAAAAACCCAGAGAAATCTACTGGAAGGACTCTCAGAGCACACTGCTGATCCTAGACACAAGCTGTGTCTTACTCATTAGCATTTCTTTTCAGTCATGAAAACTGCCTCACAAAGCAACCTCAATCTAGGAGCCAGGGCTTAAAAAAAATGAAAACTTTTGAGACACATGATTAAAGTTTGAAACATTGAAAAGTGGCAAGATTGTGGATGCTACAGGTGGTTGCATACAAGTGAATCTGATTCTGTGATACTCTGTGAATTCACCTTATTGTTTAAATCATGTATAATTTTCTTGTTTTACTTTTAAAAGCAATCTTTCTTACGTATAACCTTTCCTCCCCAGTTATCTCATTCATGCCATGCACTACATAAATACTCGTGTTCTGTAAAACCTGTCTTTGCAATCCTTCCTCACTGACTCACTTATCTCTTTCAAAATGTCTCTGCTTTCATTACTTTCACAACTTTCAGGATTGCTATGAACTTGCCATATGGTTTATTTATTCTTCCTGGTAATGGCCACAAAAACAGAAACACAGAAAACAGATTTCCAGCTTAGTCCTCTGATCTTTGGAAGGTCTTTTCCCTTGTCTTCCAGCCTTTGATACCTTCTGTGGCACTGATTGCTAGGGATTAAAAGAAGTTTGTTTGTGATTACTTTATTGTGTGTATTCAATTCACTTCAAGTGCTTTTACTCGTTATCAAGAGTTTCCATGGTTAGGAGGCATTGGCTTGTCCTGTGGAGAGTGGCTGAGGGAGCTGGGGGTGTTCAGCCTGGAGAAAAGGAGACCTTATCACTATCTATAATCACCTGAAAGGAGTCTGTAGCCAGGTTGGGGAGTTAGGTTCTCTCTAGTAACAAGGGATAAGATGAGAGGACAGTCCTAAACTGCACCAGGGAAGGTTTAGGTTGGACATTAGGAAGAGTTTCTTCACAGCAGGGGTGATTAGACATTGGAATGGGCTTCCCAGGGAGGTGGTAGAGTCAATGTCCCTGAAGGTGTTTAAGGAAGGACGGCACGTGGCACTCAGTGCCTTGGTCTAGTGTACAGCTCAGTCATAGGCTGGACTCCAGTCTAACCGATTCTGTGATTATTAGAGGACTGTCGCCTTGAAAACTCAGCTTCTGAGCTTGCTGACATAGTTTTCTAAAGACTTTCCCAGGACAGTAACTGTAAACATAGATATGTGTACATTCTTTCTGTTACACGAGTTCTGATGGACATCTCTCATGGCCAGTGCTGTGGCAAAGTGTTATCCTCACCATCCAATCCCTGGCTGTGGTCAGAAACCTATAAATCCTGGGAGGAAAAATAAACTTTCTCTTCCTTTCACCACACCTCGACCTGTGTCTGTGTGATCTATTCAGCACCAGCGGCAACAGAGGACATTCACGTTTTTTGTTACATAAGGTGACCCACAGTCCTGCAAGTCTCCTCCAGGACCTTTGCACGGGCCCAGAGGAGCCCTGCAGCTGGTTTACAGGCACAGACCAACACTGTTTCTGTCTCACGGCCGCACCAGCCAAAGGGTGTGACTGAACAGTGGGCTGCGAAGGGCTGGAGGCCGAGGGGATCCCCCTGCACTGGGAGGATGGAGCCCTTCTCCTGGGGGTGTTCAGAGAGGCAGCCTGCCCCGGGCTGACTGTCGTGAGCGGCTGCTGCGATACAAGCGATGCGGCAGCGCATCGTGGCTTTGCCAGGGCCCTGTGCCAAGCCTCTCCCTCACGGACGGCACATGGCGGAGTGTCACACCTGACGTCCCTTCCCCACGAAGCGGGTGGCAACGCCACTGTTCCCGCACGTCCCGTTCCCCGCCAGGGCCGTCACTCGGGTCCCTGCAGGAGCACCCGATCCCAGCGGAGAGATTGACGTTCCACTCCCACAGCAGCCCAGCTGTGGGGCGGCGCCCGGGCGGGACGCCTCGACCTTCACGGGAGCCGCCCCGCGGGCCCGCCCTCAGGCCCGGCGCAGGGCGGGCGGGTGAGGCGGCGCCGGCCATTGGGAGGCGGGCGGTGACCGGCGCCGAGGCGCCCCGCCCCGCCGCTATATGAGGCGGGGGGGCGGGCGGTGGGGCGGGCCAGAGTGTGTGCGGGCACCGAGGTGAGCGGGGAGGCGGGAGCGAGCGAGGCGGTGCGAGGCCGGCGGACCGCGGGCCCCCGCAGCGCGGCGGCCGCCGCAGGCGCGGGAGGCGGAGGAGGTGAATCCCCCGGCAGGGAGGAGCCGCTGCTTCTCTCTTCTTTCCCGGTCCGCCGCCCCGCTCGGGGAGCGGTGGCGGCCGTGCCCTTCTCCTCCCGGGAGGAGCTTCCTGCCCATCCCTGGCAAGGACGCGATGGAGGGCTCGCCCCGGCTCCCCCGGCGGCGGGGGCTGTCCCGGAGAAAGGCGGGTTCTGCCCTGGTCGCCCACTGGGGCGATGTGGTGCGGCCTCCCCGGCGGCGGGCAGGCAGAATTGTGGTGTCATTGCTTTCCAGGAGCAGGTGTTCGTAAGTAGTTGAAGCTGAAGGTGGCCGAGCATCTCTTGCAGAAACTCTCTGCTCAAGGTTACAGCCCCTCCCATGGAAGCCGGTGTCTTGCCGTGACACAGGCACGTCTTTTGGATGGGTGTAGGCAGGGACATTCTCCTCGCGAAGAATGATGCTCTAAGCTAGCTGTTTACTTTATCAAACATTTTCCTTTTTCCCCCCCCCTTTTTTATTTATTTGTTTTTATTGATTTGTTTTTAAGTTCTCGGTTGGATTGCTTCGGAGGTCATGAAAGGGTAAAATCGATTTAATGGGAGTGAGAAGAGGGGCTGTACCTTCAGGCATGCCACTTCTAAATATTCATTCAGGCTGCAGCCCGGATGCCAGGCTGGCGGCGTGATTTGCAATTGCTTGCTTGCAGTTTTTTTCCCCTGTGGGTGATGTGTGCAGGAAACCTGCCTAGTTTTATATGGTCACTATATTGGGTTTCTGGAACCGTCCCCCGTACTGTTTAATTCTGCCTATGTAAAGGATTTTTGGTGTTTGGATGGGTGGGGAGGCTTCGAACAATACGAAGTTTGCCTTGCTTTGAAATTCTTGCTACAGATATTTTGAAAGGAAGAGAGAAGCGTGGAAAAATTGCGTTCGGTCCTTCCCGAGGCTCAGTTTTGTGGCTACGTGTCTTAGTACGTGATGTGACAAGAAAAGCTGTAACTTGAAAAGGGGGTGCAGGGTGTGAGAGAGCTAAATAAAAGAGTTTCTTCGCAGCTCCATCCATTTCAATGGTGCAGCTTTCCCAGGCCCCTTTCCATCGTCCATCATCACCTTCAGGCCGGTCGGAGGAAGGGGAGGAGAAGAGGATGAAGGCGGCCAAGCAGCAGGTGACCCCGACTGGGGAGAGCCCGGCTCCCGCCAGCCCCCTGCAGTCCGCGCTGAGCACGGCGGCCTCTCCTTCCCAAGCGTATGAGACCTACATCGACAACGGGCTCATCTGCCTCAAACACAAGATCAGGAACATCGAGAAAAAGAAGGTAACTTGGCTTTCTTGCCCATGGCACCTATTTAAGCTGTTGATAGTAAAGCTCATTGCCTTTAAAATAACATTTCCTGTTATTTCCATTATTTTTAATGGCTGGAATAAGGTTATGTGTGTCTATTGAGAGCAAATGTGCGTTGATCAAAACAGAAGATGCTTCTCCGGAGAAAATCAGTTCAGAACAAACTTGGATCTGATTTAAATGTGGTTTATAGTTTTGCAGAAACCTTTCACCAATTACATGCATCTGATACTAATTTAGATGTAAATTGTTTGTAAAATTGGAAGTTAGAACAAGTGTTCCCTCTGACAGTGGAAATATTTATATAATTATAAAATATGTATTGCCCTTTACCTAAGTATCTAAGTATATTTTAAATACAGGCAAATGTTACTTACTAGAAAACCTTCATGCAGAAATCCTCCAAAATTTGATCTCCTGTTTTGACCTCTGCTTTTCTGAGGTTGGGGGCACAGAACAGTGTTAGTAAGAATAATAACTGAGATAATGATACGCCTAAAATGTTGTCACTGTGCTAGTCAGACTTCTGCAGTCTAAGGCTTTTCAGATGATTGGCAGGTGACCGAAGGCTTAGTGCTTGGTTTTGAATTGAGAGAATAATATTTTTGTAGGATAAAAGATATAATGGTGCTGTTGCTCTCAGTGCTGGATCAGGATTACAAGTAAAGCAATTGTGTCAATATATTGTGCTACTCTGAATGTCTGAAAAGCTTTTAGTTATGTCTTAGGGCAAGGAGAGAAAGTAGATCAGACATCTGGCCATGTGCTTAGGGGACCTGATCCTCCTGCAGGAGATGCTGTATTACTGCTGTCTCATGTCATGCATCATGCTGTAGTTTTGAATAACATCAGACAAGTATGTTTCCTTTGTGTGATTAAACAACTTTGTGTTGTATTCTATTTCTGTCCAAGGAAGCTTTTTGTTGTGAATTTCTCTAGTACCTTTGATTTTCACGAGAATTACTATGTGGCCTCATCAGCAAAGAGGTGTGACTTAATAAAATGAGTAGAAAGTATTCTTAGTCTTATGGTCCTATATGTATGCTCCTGTGTCAGTGAAGCTCTAGATACACAAATGGAATAGTATTTGACTTCATGGCAGTGAAGTCACCTTTTTTCCATAAAGATGTTTGCAATACCAAATAGTTTAGTTTTGTATTGTTTACATCAGCATTTAAAGACTGCTTTGGTATATTGGAAGTAAATCTTATTTCTTCCCTGAGTACACTTGTCTGCTTTTTCAGGGAACAGGGCTATAAATTTTTGATGTAACTAAAGCCAAATTTTTTCAAAGACATAACAAGGATTATTCAAGGAAAATATAAGTAAATTTTAGCATTGACTTGGTAAAGCTAAACAAGCTGAACTTAAATGAGGTCACTGGGTGTATTTGAAGCCACTTAAAGATCTTGGATCAATGCATTAATAGTTCTTAAATAAAACAAAATGAGCAAGTAAGAACTGAAAGATCAGTGGTAGTGGAAGGAAATAGACAGTCCTGCAGACTGAAATTGCCAAATCAAAGGCATAGCAAAAGCTGTGTTCCTTTCTCCAGAAACAAGAGGAAGTAGGAGGGTTTATGTTGTGTTGCAGTATTTCACTCATACTCTTTACTTAATTTATGTATTGATTTCTGTATAATGTTTACTTTGAATTTTCTGCAGCTCAAACTAGAAGACTATAAAGATCGTCTGAAGAAGGGAGAAACCCTCAATCAAGACCAATTGGTAAGCTTGCTTTTTTTGCAGGAGTGAAAGGCCTCAAAACCTGATGTGGCAGGAAGGATGGGTTGCTGAAGGAGATGAGGGTGTTTTTACAGAAGCAGTGCCTACAGGCTAGTGAAGGTATTTTTCACAAAACCAAATTAACAAATTGTTGGTAATCAGGCTGAATGTTGAGCCCACAAGCTCGGTCTCCTGTTTTAACCTTCATGGTGTTCCCTGAAGTAAAAGAAGATTCCTGTTTATCTTTGTTCTGTAGACTTTCAGCTTCAGTGCTCCTGCACCTGTTTCTTAATGAGGTAACTGTGTGCAGCTGAAATATATGGCAATGCAGTGTTAGAACCCAAGCCTCAAGAATTTGGAGGTGGCTAATTAATCCTCATGATTTCTTCAGTAGCAGCTATTACTTGAAATTGCCTGTTGTCTGCACAGTACTGTTGGTTACAAGTAGCTGTTAATATAACTGACAGTCCTGGCTTTTTTTTTTGTCTTGGTCTAGAATGGATTCTAGATCTGAAACCAAGTTTCTGTAATATGAAAGCTTTAGCAAAGCTGAGTAGTGTCACATAATCCAAAGAGTTTATTGCTCTAGTAATCTAGGAGTCACATTTTAAAAATGTAGTGGACATGCTAAAGAGTAATTGTTGGATGAGGGGTACTGACACTTCAGTGATAGTGCTGATCCTGCTAATGAACCACCTGGAAAAATGTCATTGATTACAAACTTTATCACAGTACAGCAGTGTGAGAATACAAATTCTATTTTCTTACTGTGAATCACTTAAAAGAGTTAGATGTAAATGGGATAAGAGGGGGAAATGGTAACTTCTTAGAAGTAAACATTTTGGAGAAAATTGTCATTTAGTACTTAACTGCAAATTCTGATGTGATCTCTTGCCATTTCAAGTGCAAAAGTAAATTAATTAAATCTGATGGTTTGGAGTAGGTTGATGACCTTTCAATTCCTCTCAACTCAATCTGGAATCAGGTGGGCAAGAACTATTTGTGTTTAGATCATAAGTGTTCTTCACAATCTGTTGGCTGCCATGATCAATGGGACTATTGAACAATGTTCTGTAAGTTGGAATGGTCTTGAATATATTGAATACTTTGGTATATGTCCTGGACTGCAAAACAGTCCAGGACATATACCAAATATGTCCTGGACATATACTGTTAGATGACAGTGTTTGGAAGAGGGCATGAACTTGGTTACTGGATTTTAGTATTCCTAGCTGGGCTTCATTTTTTAAATTTTAGTATCTTCATCCTAGTTTCTGGAGCTTCTTAGGCTACTAAAATGAAGAATTAGATTCAGTCTTCATAGTGAACTGACAAGTGGTAGTTAGACTGTTCAGTTGACTATTGTAGAAGCCCATATACACTCAATATTTAATTAGTCTTGTGCAGTGCCTTGCTTTGGTGGTGAAGATACAGAAATACTGCATTTATAACTTTCAGATGCAAATTTGTGCTGTATATATAAATTGAATCTGGAGTAGAGTTGAATAGATCTTATCACCTAAAGAAACCAACTGCCTATAATACAGTGTGGTGCTCTAATATAACTTGATGTCATCTATAGTTTTAATTTTCTCACACAGAAGTCCATGTCTGGTGATGAACTTGTTTTGCAAGCAGTTTGGATTAAACTGTAATTACTTATGGTGCATGCCTGCCAGACCTAATGTGTGTGCTAGCCTTACATTAGGGAACATTTGTTTCAAAAATGAGGAGCTCCCAGCAAATTAAATGCTCTTGCTGTGCTGTTTTGCAAGCTGAGCAGATTTTCCTCGGTACTTTTCTTCCAACATGCTGTTAATGAATGTTAATAACAGGTGTTACAGAACAAAGCTATTGCTTTTCCTGTGGGCTGAGGTACAGCTCGTCATGAGAGCAGTGGTAGCTGTTCTTGATGCTTTCAGGTGGGGAGTTTTACTCTGCAATTTGTGTTGTTAAAAGCACAATTACTATGACCTGACTAGTCAATTGTTGGTGCTAATTGTGAGTCTTCCTCAAATATGTGGGCACTGGATTCTTAGAAGTCATTCTCTGAAGTGCTAAGTGAATTGCTAAATAGTACTTCAAAACAGCTTGGTAAATTTTATGAAAACAACCCAAACTACCAGCTGAGAGCTTGCACTTTGTGTTGGAGTAGCATTAGGTCCTGGTAGCATCTAGTATACCACAAATAAGGGAATAAAAGTAAGTGAGCAATTAAACTGAACAAATGAACATATAACTTGTTTTCCAGTTGCTTAGGAACATATATGGAATTTGCAGATGTCCCAAATCTTATTGGGACAGTAGATTAAGCTTTTGTCACTGCACTGGTGAAACACTAACACTGCTGTGAAAGAGCTTTATATTAGACTGATGGGCCTGTTCTAGAAAAGCCTGTGATATTGTGTCAAGAGCATAAACCAAACTGAGTGTAAAGCACATGTGAACAACTGGAATTAAATTTACTTCACACCATGTGGTGTGAAGATATGGGCAGCATGTCTGAACTACAGCATTTTGCTATCTCCAGAGCTGTCAAGGGAACTTAAGAGATTAACTGACTCATTAAAAATGGGGTATATCAAAATGCAATTAATAATCTACTGCAGTTAGTAATTTTGAAGACTAGCCAGTAAAATACTGGCTAAAGCCATTAGTGAAGACAGGAATGTGGCTTCTTTTGTCGAAACTAAATTCAAAGAGTTTTTTTCTGGAATTATGATATATTGTATGCAATAATATTGTATATTTCTAAAATTGGTACAATTTTTTTATAAAGACATTCAGTTAAGCAAAAAGGTAGAAGATCTGTACTGAACTTCTCCTGTTTTCATCTCAGGCTTTCTGACCAGTTTGATTTTAAACAGCTGTTTAGTTCTGATTGCCAAGAACTATATAGGCAAACTTGTAGGATATCTGTCTGGTGGTGTGAGCTGGCTTTGCACTGCATCTCAGACAGTTACGGGTGAATGATATTTACAGCTAAAGTACCAGTTACAGTATCTTAAAAAAGCTACAGTTTCATAAAAGTACACACTAAATTACTGCTTCACAATGAGAATTTAAGTATGAGGCAATTGAGTTGCAGTCAGTAGCCTTAAGAAAGAAAAATAGATTTTTATCTATTCCTTTGTAGGAGGCAGTAGAGAAATATGATGAAGTGGTGCACAACCTGGAATTTGCCAAGGAGCTTCAGAAGACTTTTTCGGGACTTAGCCAAGATGTAAGTATAACTGTCCTTCTCTATATTGACAAGAAGTAACTGCAAAACTTGTGCTGCTCCTTTAATGGCTACACTTCTATTCCAGTACAGCCTATAATAGGAAGTTCCTGTCTTATATCCCTGAAGCAGTGAAGCCTTAGGCAGAGACTAAGGAGCAGGAGATTAAGGAGAACTGATTGGTACTTGTTAACCAGTTGTCTTTTTCTGATCACTTGGTAGCCAAAGGCTAGAGGAGCTTCAGTGACTCCAGTGGTGGGTCCCTGAATGGCTGGTGCTGGGGAAATGAGACCTGTGAGGAGAGCCTGGAATAGCTGGGCTTGCTGGGCCTGGTAAAGTGAAGGCTTGCCAGGAGAGATGGACTTTTATCCTTCATACAGCAAATAGTGAAAGAGTGGAGCTAGGATTTTTGATGAGAGATGTAGGAGAAACAATGATCATTGCTTGAAATAGACTACAACCAGGTAGGAGGAAATGGTCACTCAGTGGGTGATTAAATATTGGAAGCAGGCTTCCAAGTGAAGTGGTAAAATCTGTCCTTGGATTTCTTCAACACCTGACTGCACAAAGCTCTAGGCAACCTGGTCTTGATTCACTGTAGCCTTTCTGGAGGCAGGGTTAGACAGTGTCCCAAGATCTCTTCCAAATCTTTTTTAATGCTTCTGGTGAAGGAAAGTGCTGGTATTAAATCACTTTGACTTCAATGAGAAGTGCATCCCTCAGTAAAATTTAACTGAAGCTTGTGGAGTTTGCTGCTTAATCTGCCACAGATGTCTCTAATTGTGGTAAATCACAGATTTAGTGCTTTATTTAGGTCTTTGTTCAGGATTTAAAGCACTATATACATTATTTTTGTGCAAGCAAGTGTTTTGTCTTTGGAGAAACTGGTCTCCTGGCTCAAGCAAATTTTACACTTACAGAGGATTTGATCCAAGGTGGTGGCAGGGAAGCTAAACATGATTAGTCACTGCTCTGGCCTTATTTCTCTGCCTCCTTACAGAATGCTCAAGGGCTGTTTCCTTGTGACCCAGTGTATCTTTGTGCAGGTGTTTTTAGTAATCCAGCATTAGCTTCTACCAGTTCACGTTTGTTCTTGAATTTATGCTGTATTTAAAGGCCAACCCACCTTGTTCTTAACATCTGCTGATATGGATTCTACAGCCAGTAGCCATTACTGTAACACTAGGGGCCATTATGGCAACAGCATCCTTGCATCTTTTGCAGTGTATTGTAGGGAACAAAATTTTCATAGGTCTTGACACATATTGAGGCATTTTAAATCCTGCATTTATTTGGATAGCTTCTGGGTAGTTCTATTAGTACATGATGAGAAAATTGAATGCATATTCTGTATGTGTTCTGTAACTCATGTTGTTGCTTATTTAATGAGTATTTCAGTCTTCTGCCAACACAAATAATTATAGGATTCTGCTGTATCCTTTAAACTGGAGTACTCAGAAGTGAAGAGCTGTTGTCTTACTAGGAGAAACTTGAGCCAACTGCCTCTTTAACTCTGTGATAAGTGTTAAAGGTCAGCTAGGCCTGGATTGATGAATTGGTGTCAGTTCTATTAATTTTTATAAGCTGTTACAATAAAACAACTAGCAGGCATAATCAGGGTCTAGATATCACAAAGGCATCCACTTGGACTGAAAGTTTGATGTGTAGACAATTAGTAGATGAATGGGGAGCTCTTGCAAAGGAGGTGCTTAAAAGATTCTGGATAGCTGAAGAGTTAGGAGCTTCTGTTATCTAACCAAAATTAATAATAGTTGATTTATCCATTCTAGCATAATTGATACTAGAAGTCAATGTTTTATCCTAGAATCTAGATAGTAAACAGTGTTCAACACAGTAAAATGTGTTTAATTGTTGAATTTTGCATTAAAATAGCTGCTGAAAGCACAGAAGAAGGCTCAGCGGAGAGAGAGTCTATTGAAGCTTGAAGCAGAAAAGAAAAAGCTGCGTACAATACTTCAAGTCCAGTATGTGCTGCAGAACTTCACTCAAGAACATGTTCAGAAAGATTTCAAAGGTGGTGTGAATGGTGCAATATACTTGCCTTCTAAAGAATTAGACTACCTCATAAGATTTGCAAAACTGACGTGTCCAGAGAGAAATGAGAACTTGCGGTAAGTTCAGGGCTTTTTGGCTAATAAAGTATGCTACATTTGTTGTGGCAAATGTCCTCTGCTTGACACTGGCGTGTCTTCAAATACTGTGTTTTGGAACATTACTTAAAATTCTCTTCAGTACACTTGGTTTAGTCTGAGATTAGGAATGTAACAGATTTACCTCACTTGGAGCATTAGAGGGAAGCTGCAGTAATTACAGCCTCAGGTGCAGGTTACAGACTTTGCCATTTTATGACTTCCTGTGGGACTGTGGGGACATAGTCCAATACCATCCTTAGCAGGGAGGCTGGGGATGTGCTGCTTCTCTTCACTGTTCATGAAGTGAAAAAGTGCAGTGAAATCAGAACTCTTTCTGTAATCCATTTACATTGATGATTTAGATGTGCTTCTTTATTCTGGAGTAATGCAAGATAGTGCTCCTGAGACACTCCTGCTGTTGGCTTCAAAGTGGTTTTCAGAAGTTTTTGATACATCTGCACTAAATGTCATGCATGTTACCAGGTTGTCAACAAAGGTAATGCCAGTATCAGTGCTCATGTGGCACTGTTCTGGTGCTGTGATGGCTCATGCTTACTGTGACTGCCTGTCTGGTAGGGTAGTGCAGCAAGAATTGTATTTGAATATGGAATAAGTAGTTATTAGGTGGTATGTTGAGACACTTTATGAATAAGTCATGTTTGAATATGGACTGATTCTTGAAGTGCCTCAAAATTCTAGCACTTATCATACACTAGACTTTCCTAGTCTTTGCTCTTTAATTAACTGCTTCCAAAAAACAGCTGCTTTTAAAAAGCTACACAACAGGAGTGTCTCATCCTAATGAAGTAACTTTGTTTCTAGTTTACTCTTATGGTATACTTCTACAAGAAGCATAATCCTTTCCT
Organism: Parus major; assembly: GCF_001522545.3. Lineage (NCBI taxonomy): Eukaryota > Metazoa > Chordata > Aves > Passeriformes > Paridae > Parus > Parus major. The sequence goes on along the minus strand of NC_031773.1, from coordinate 54,415,883 downwards.
TTGGGATACTGTTTCATCACAGTGGACTGCAAATTTCATTTTCTGGAGGAGATAGATCCTGGACCTATAGCCAAGTTTTCCCAGGAGCTGCTAGTTAGTGAGAGTGGCAGCTATTGTTGGTTGCACCTGTACAATATCATCCAGTAAATGTGACCAGCTGATTAAACAGGAATTGTTACCCTGATTTGGGAATCCTGGCTTGGAATGAAATTCAGCCATGTGGTCTTGTGGGGCAGTGCTTAGAATCTCTATTCTGACCAACAAAAGAAGTTGGGTTTGCTGGGTTAAATCTTGTGCAGACAGACAGATTAATTGGATTAATTGCTTCCAGAGATTTCAGGGCTTACTGTTGACTCCATATATACAGCCTTGGTTTGGAAAGCTGGACATCAGTGAATGTCATAAAATGAGGGGTATTGGGATAATGCAGCACTTGATCTTGGCTATGATTCTACCTGGTGAAGCTGTCATGTGTTTTAGTGTCGAAGACCAGATGGAACAATCATCTCTTTACTTCTGGGACCTTCTAGAAGGAAGTGAGAAACCTGTGGTTGGAACAACATGTGAGTATCTAATCTAGAGCAATAACTTAAAGATCTAAAATTTGTGTGCTTGTTAAATGTCTTAAAACACATGGAAGGCTACCAAATTAAGCACTTGCAAGTGATATGTGTATCTCAATTATCCAAGGTTCAATGGATGTTCCTAGTTCAGTTGCGTGCAGGTCAATCACAATGCCACATGCTTTCATTTTCAAGTCAAGACAGTCTTCAATCAGCGTACTAGAATATTTTTGAGGAATAATGATGGTAGCAACTCAAAACCTGATGCATGAATACCTTACAGAACAGTGGGAAGCGTTTTCTATAGTTACATGCAAATGGCTTAAGCTTGGAACAGTTCCCAGCTGTGAAATGCTTAGTTGAGTACACTGATGTGTTCCAAAGCTTCATTTGCCCTGGGCTGAAGGTTCCACAGCATTGAAGAGTCTTCTTTGTAGGAATTCTAGACTCATACCTGTTGTCTCCCTCCAGTGGCAGACACCACACTAGGGAAAGGTAGTCATTAATGGAATTCGCTGGGATCTCATCATGCACAGTGCAGTCTTTCTTTGATGTAATGCAAGTGTCCTTACTTTTCAAGCATACCAAAATCTGTGGGACTCTATAGATCTTGCATTTGTGTCACAGTTCCAAAATCCCTGGTTGTAAGCCAACATATACATTGTGCTCCTATTTACAACTTGCTTGTGAGGAAACTCCCCTTAATTGAGTTGTAGTGTCCTTTCTATTGCAAACATCCCTTGCTTGTTGTGTTTTACCAATCTTGTAGCAGCTGTGTGGCAGGAATCTTTCATTTGTTACTGACAATGATGCTGAAACTGTTAGAACAGAGCATTAGTGTGCCCTGTTTAATTTCCAGATACAGTTAGCTGAACTGACAACTAGGTATTAAATCTTTCCATGTATTTCTGAACAAACTGCAGACTTGGATTGCTACAGGCTGGTAACCTTAGCCTTGTATCTGTTGACATGAATAGATTGTTTATCGGTATCTCAATCCCTTTAGTGTCAGTCTTAAGTCCCTTTGTGTGCAAGTTTGACTTCAGATAAAGCTGTTAAGTTGTTTTATTAGTGTTCATTGCTTTGGAAGACAGTTTTTTATAGCCATATTAAATTCTAGCTACAACTCTTGCTTGTGTGGTTGTCGCTGATAGGAGTGATCTTTCACTGAATGTTCTTCCTCTTCTCAAGGCTCCCCTGTTTCCAGCTCCTTTGAAACAATTTCTAGAATCACTGTTACTTCTGAGGTCTTACTTTCTACTCTAAGCTGCTGTCTCTTGTTTACACAGAGGAGCAAACTGGACAGTGCTTCTCAGAGTACACAGTTAAGCTTTTGTTCAACCATGTCAGCTCTGAATCTTTTCCAGCTTCAGAGGAGTAAGCTCAGCCTGGGAGCAGTCCCTTGCATTTCCCCTGCTTGTTCATACAGTTCTTAACTTTTCTTTGAGATGCCATCCTGTTACCAGCAAGAGTGTCTTATAGAGTAGTTCCATTGTGACTGTTTCACTTGACCTCTGTTGGAGTCTCACATGGTTTTAGTATCAATGCTGGCTAGCTTACACATGGTAATCAAAGCCCTCTCTAAGAATGTGGGAGACCTGGTGGCTCTGTGTTTACCTTCTGGGGATTTAAACACAAGTTGCAGTCTTGCATGGGATTGTAAAGATGTTTCCAACTGCATTAAATTAAACAGTCAAATAATTTCCTTTACTAAAACATTTCATTGCTATAGGTTGGTGAGATGTGTGAACTCGGAGAAACTCCAGTTCATATAAAGGGAGGAAGTAACAAGTCTTAATCTGTAATCTGAATACCCCTTAATTTCAGATTTTGCTATTTTAACTTTGTGGATTTTTATTCTTTAGATAAACACATGAAGGACCTGTTATCCAAACTTCTAGACTCTGGCTACTTTGAAAGTATTCCAACTCCTCGCACCACTGTGCCAGTTAAAGAATTGGAAGAAGTAAATAGAAAACCTGAGAAAACAAGACAGCTGTCAAAGGGAGAGTCTGCCAAAGAACCAGGTGGAGTATTACAGGGTTCAATTTTTATCAGTGTTGGGAAAGGCTTGAACTGAGCATCGACTTTGCATAGCTTGATGCTAAATCTAATGCTGTGCTGTAGCTTACTTGCAATGTAGTAGCTGAAATGGAACCTGCAGGGCTTGCAGCCCTATCTTAGCTAATAGCATAGAAAAAATACTAAATCATAGTAATAGAATGCTTTTGCCTTCTGAGCAAGTTGAAGGTGTGGGAAGTGTCTGGTGTTACATATTGGGGAATGTTACTTATTAGGATAACAAAATTATGAATACTATAAAATGTTTTTTGTTTAATTCTAAACTGCTGCAGCTGTAAAACAGTCAGAAAATAAAAGCTTGTCAACGAATAGCATGTTGAATGGCAAGCTAAGCTTTCAGAATATTTGGTCTAGCAAATTTGTACTACTATTTAAAGAGACTTAGAGTTACTAGTGTTTGATCTACCTTTCTGCATTTGATCAGTTGAAACAAATTAACATCCTTTCTCTAGAATCCATTATGGAGCTTATGAAATCTGAAATACAGCCACAGGAGGTAAGATACTCTACTGTTAATTACTTGCCTTTAGTATTGTGGTTTATCAGACATAAATGCTTTTCTGCAGCCCTTTTTTAAACTTAAAAAGGGAATCAGAACAGCAATCTAAGTATTGCTAGATGTAGGAAGCATTAAAGACTTGGTTGCCTTTCTATTTTTAACCCTAAATTTATGGCATCTGGGGTTTTATTTTGGGGTAAATGGAACAGGATTCCATGAAGCAGTATAGTACTTTAATGCTCTGGTGCTTTCCTGAATAAAACAAAGCATCAGCCTTTAGAGTGGGAACACTGATCTTTTGTGTACTGTGGAATAGAGAAAATACACATCTACTAAAGCTGTCTATAAGAGCTATGCTTGTTGCAGTAGGCTTGATATTGGTAGGGTTGAGAATATTGGTCTTACTCTGATTTGTCAAGAAAGTAGGAAACCCAAGACAGACTTTTGTGCACAGGGGTGTGTAGATCTGTTTCAGCAGCTCTTCAGCCTGCTGAATTCTGGCTTTGACTGTCAGTAGAATAGAAATCCTGGTTCAAAAATTATGAAAGAGGGTGTCTTTTCCAGGTGGAAATACTAGTTCTTAAAATGCTGAATCCCTGTTTCCTGTGTATCCCACTAGAGGGTGTACTCTAGAACAAGGTTTTGTAACTTACTGGTAGCACTGTTACCTGACTCTCATCTGGTGTCTAGCCAGAAAAAAGATCTCAGCCAGTGAGCCTTGTACATTCTTCACTTCATGTATTTGCTTCCTGTTCATGACCAAGTGGTAACTTAGAAAAATTTAGGATATCATCATTAAACTCTGACTTACTGACACTAAACACAGCCTGCAGTTGAAGTCCAGTGGTACTAAATCTGAGAATCTAGTGACAATTTAGTATAAAAACTACACTAAGAATGAGGGTTATACTTAGTTTCTGGATCTAATATATTGGGGTGCTTATCAGAATGTCTGCTAATATAGTACCTGAGCTTTTTAGGTGCTTAGAAGGATAGCTACCTTTATAAAGATCACAATTGAACTTGACATTGTTACTGCCTAGGAACATGAGGTAGCATTGAGGATAAGGGCAGTAGATTCACTCAGCTGGGTTTTACTTGTGCTGTTCAGCACTGTTCCCTGTCTCTCTATGGCATGCCAAGCAAAGCTAGTCTGCAGTGTTGTAGGATAAAGCCATGGCCACATAGTTTCTATGACTAGTGCTTAGACTGTCTAGGCTCTGCTTTTAGTCAGCAGTTTTCAATAAATGGGTGACCTAATTTAACTGACCTGAACTGTAGTAGCAAAATGTGTTCTTGGGAGCCATTAAGTTTCTTTGGTCTATATAGTTTCTCAACAGGCGTTATTTGCCTGAAGCAGAATACTCTGTCAAGAAGAAGCCAGAAGAGCCCAGATCTTGGGAAGCCGAGTGTGCTAAAAAAAAAGAACCTCCAAAGTCCTGGGAGATGCTTGTTGATATTAAAGAGCAGGAGCAGAAACAAGAGACCTTAAAGCCTTGGGAAGCTCGTGCTAAAGAGGAGGAACAGAAGCGTCAGTCTGCCAAGTCCTGGGAGACCCGTGTGGAGGAGGAACAACAAAAGAAGCTGGACGCTCCAAAGGCATGGGTAGCACGTGTCCAAGAGGAGCAGGAGTCTCCCAAACCCTGGGTAGCAAAGGTCAGGGAAGAGCAGGACCTGAAGAAACAGGAATCACCTAAGCCATGGGTAACAAAAGTTAGGGAAGAGCAGGAACAGAAAAAGCAGGAGTCCTCAAAACCTTGGGTAACCAAAGCTAAGGAAGAACCAGAAGAAAAGCAGGAATCTCCAAAACCTTGGGTAACCCAAACTAGGGAGCAACCAGAACAAAAGAAGCCAGACCCTATGAAAACATGGGAAGTGCCTGTTAGGGAAGAGCCAGAGCAAAAGAAGCAGGAGCCTATGAAGGCTTGGGCTGCACATGTTAGGGAGGAGCCAGAACAAAAGAAGCAGGAGACTCGAGAGGCTTGGGAAAAAGCTGACAGGCAGCAGCAAGTGTCATCACCGCAGTTACAGAACCCTCCGAAGTCCTGGGCAGCTGCCAGTATGGGGCCAAAGGAACAGATGGGGCCAAAGAAGTTTGATATGGAACCCAAAGAAGTGAGTTGGCATATGTAGTATTATCTGTCATAAGCTTTTGACATTAGCATATTGGAATAAAGCCACCTATTAGCAGAGGTGTCTAAGGTGTATTTTGTAGGCCAATATTTAGACTCCCATTTCATTCTTTCTTGGGGGACATAATTCTGGCGGCTAAAGTTTATATCTGAATAGCAAGATAGTCTGCTTTGCTTTTTACATCAGCACAGTATTTCTGTGTTTGAACCTTGAATAACTGGTTTATGCATAAGACAGGAGAATTAACTTGGTTCATCTGTAGCTATTGGCACTGGCCACTGTTACCAATACAAAGCAGGTATGACTCATCCAGGGATCAAATACTTTGTGGCTGTATGCAAATAACACTTCAGTAATTTTTAGGCTTTTGATTAAAATAGCTGCTGATTCAAGAGAGATCTAATGTCTAGATCAAGCAACACCAACTGTACAGGGGCTTAAATATGTATTTCCAGATGAATGCATAAACCATATTGCTGTCCTGGGAGTTTAACAGTTGCATAGTGTTACAAATGTAAAATGAAAGCCATTGCATGGCTTATAGCTGAACAGGCTGCTACCCTTTGGTCACATTACCTTCTTTCTCACCTGTGCTTGGGTAGCAACACAGCTGACCACTGTCAAAACAGAAAACTGAGCTCTGCCATGTCTGCCTTAGGTCACTAAGAGAAATGTTGATCTAAAGGTAGACTTCAGGAAGAAAATATGGGGAATTGAGCAGTTCTCTGTATGTGGTATTGTCACCATTACTATCTTCCTGCAAGAAAGCAGGAGGCAGTACATCCCATGTTACTTCTGGCAAGTGATTGAGCTTGTATCTTGTCGGTAAACCTGGCATAACTGGAAAATGAATGTTCTTGTGCCTAGAAGCGGGACCGCAAACCGAAGGTTGAATACAAGATTAAAAAAGTATGTAACAGTGCAGCACTGGGTAACAACATGGGATTAAGGTGTTTCAGATTGATCCATCTTTACACTCAAGATGAGTAGAATCTTGTGTCCACTGGTGGTGGTACAGGTGGAAAATCTAGTTGCTTTACTAAGTAACTCTGAGTACAAATAGGTGTTTTACATCCAACTATGCACAGTATTCCTATAACTGAAACTAAGCTCTGCATTAGTCATGAGCACTGGTAAGGTGCCTTGGAATTTCTGGTGTCAGGTTGTCTTAAATGCAAGATGCTTCCTAATGAGAAGATGCTTCCTCTTATTTTTATATGGGATGGATAGATGGATGGCTTAAGTGGTTGAGAACTGCTGCAATGAGTAAAGAGGAGGGTCTCCAGTCATCTGGAGAAACTTGCAAACTGCTTCAGAATCTCCCTAGTAGTGTACAGGTGCGCAGTATACTGGCAAAATTAAACTAAATGCTGGAATGTGAGGTCACTGAAGGGGGGTTTCTGAACTAAGTAAACAAAACATATTTTAAAGTGTTCAGACTTGGGTTTATATAGACCATAGGAAAGCATCAGCTGGCTTTATTTTTGCTTAGTTGCTATTGAGAAATCCTAATACCAAAAATATATTGAATGAGTAGAAAACAATGTACTGTCAACATAACTAGTTCCCATAACCAGTTTTTAAAAAATTATATCTTTGACTTGAGGTGCATAAAAAGAACAATTAAAATCATGGTCAACTTTTGAGATAACAATTTTTCTTGCCCTTGCTTATGTAAAAAAGAGACAATGCAGTGCTGTAGCTGGATCTGTGTGTTTCTGAGAATCTATAAATGCTCTTGTGCAGAGACATGGGCATGGCAGATGAAAGACCTGTGCCATTGCTGCTGCCCTCTGAGCTGAAACTAACTCTTAAAACTCTGAGGTCTTTAAAAAAACTGTTTTGAGATATTAAAATATGCTTGTTTAACTTAACATACCTTAAGGTGCAATACTGTAGGAAGCTGAGCCTAAGATAGCAGGGTGAGCTGATATGCAGACCTGTTTTAACTCTTGTTCTGTTTAAATGTTTGTGCAACCTGTGGACCAGCAAATTTGATTAGAGCTGAATTTGTGGCCTGGTATGGGAAAGCAAAACAGTTTGGCTTGTGCTGTCATCCACCATGTCATTTAATTCATACCTGCTGTGAATGCTGCTCTGAGTAGAAAGCAGATTTTAATTGTGTATCTACATGGCAATCACTGCTTACAGCTTAGGTATCACCATTCCACCTTGTTGAGTACTCCATAACTAACAAACCTAAAGAGGAATTGAAGTCCTGTTTCATAGAATGAAGTTTCAGTAGTAAATGAGATGGTATGAAATGAGGTGGTATGTTAGTGTTTGCATGTAAGTAGACATTGTCTCTAAAATTCCAGCTTTAACAGGAGTCCCCTTATATAGGCATTCTGACTTGCCAAATTCCAGAGTGGCCATTGGTTTATTTGCAATGGTTTAACAGGTCCTAGAACAAATTCTAGATGTTTTGCCTCTACTTTCAGTCAATTCTCTGAATGGAAGTCAAGATGCATTCTGCTGAATGTATAAGTAGTGTTGAAGTTAGATTTCAGAAACAGTTCTTATGACAAAATAGACTCTGAATATATCAATGCTGTTCAACTCTAGTGGTTCAAGCAACATTCAGGTTAGTGCTAACTGATCTTAGCATGTACAGGTTTGATCTGAGCCAGACTAATAGATCAGAGTCTGATGCTAGTTTTTAATGACTACTAGAAACAGCACCTAGTTGTAGGCTAGAAAGACAACATCTTTAGAATGTCAAGTACCTGCTCTTCTTCAAAGCATCTTTTTATAAAAAGCATAAAAACTGAAATACTTTAATTTCATGATACCTTTGTGTATATGATCTTATTTTGCACTTAAATATTGTAGCTTTGAGCCCCTAAGTACCAGCAAAGCGGCAAATCAATATGAGGAAACTTCACTGCAGCTTCTTCTGGCTAGTGTATTTTAATATCTATATGAACTAGAAAATAAATTATATGGAATGAAAAGTCTGTTTCAGTCCTAGCTGAAAGCCCCGGTATAATACATGTAACCCAGCATTCTTGAACTCCTTGAAGTAAAGAATGCTACCAACAGAATGCATAGAGTATGAGCTAGGAAAGGAGATAAATGCTCTGAAAAATTGGAAAAGCATAAAGGAATTTTATCATATTTGGAAGCAAAAGTGACAAGTCTTTTTTGCCTCCGTGCTCTTTGGGCTTTTTCAACTCTTTTTGTGTTTAACGTACAAGTCTCACTTACATAGCTAATGGACTATCTTAAGAACTTTAGAACCTACCAGGCTGACTTAGTTGGGTCTCCTAAAGTTGGAAAGCTTCTGTTACCCATTTTCAAACATGCAGAACCAGTACTATCCTTCTGTCTTAGTAGAAATGGTAATGAGGAGGAAGAGGGTAAAGCATGAATCAGTTTAACCCATAATGGATTTACTATGACAAAGTGCTGTAAATGTAAGACTTTTTTGTAAGTGAGGACTAAAAGTGATGGACAGAAAGATCCAGATTGCCAGTAACTGAATCTATAGCTCGCTGAGATTAACTTAATGCAACAGTAGCTTTTGTCCTACACTTATATCTTTAAAAGCTGTAGTAGCTGTAGTTATTGTTCATTATTGGAAGCTATAGCAATATAAACTTGTATTTAACTGGTAGTTAAATGTAGTGCTTGTGCAGCAGTATTTCTAATTAAGATAGAGCTGTGCAAAGATGCGCTCTTAACTATAGAATCAAATAAAACTTCTCACAGCTCCTCAAGCAGCTATCATGTGGGCTACATAAATACTAGAAACTGAGTCCTCCAGTGTTAATCATGTGCTGTAAGCTTCTTGCCTGTGCATGGTATTGGAATTTCTGCAAAGGCCAGAGATTAGCTTCAGAAAACTGTTAAAAAGGAAATGCAAGAGTGTTCTTAGGCTTGTACTAAAAGTGGACAAGAGAGCACGTTTTTTTTTGGTTGTGGTGGATTTAGTGTGATAATTGTCATCATAACACAAATACATTTCTGCCATATATTGTCCAATGACTTCATGCAAATGCTCAATAACACTGCTGTACAATAAATTGAAGTTGTAACCTCCTGCTAGAAACATAGCTGTCCCATAAGGAAAAGAAAGGCTTTCACATGTTCCTGCATATCTCAACATTTGGGCCAGTTGAAATAATGCAATTAAATATTTTCAGGTTTGCCTCCCTCTAGCTGCACAGACAAAGATAAGAACAGTAAAACTTTTGAGAACCACAAAAAATTGTTTTAAAATACTGCTAATGAGCCTACCTCTTCTCCATGCTGCTTTCAAAAGTCATGTTAGACTACCTAGACAGTTCAATATTATTGTCACCCTATAAATAACAGGGCTTCTGCTGCTTTAGGAGATTACTATTATGATTTTTCTGTTACCTTAGGCTGACTTGTTCTCTGACAAAACATATCCTTCTTTTAAAGTGGAGTGAGAACCATTTGGGATGGACAAGAGTTAAGGAGCCAGCTAAAATAATCAAGGAGTAATAAAGCCCTGCAAAAGTCCCTGTTAAGCTCTTGTGTGGGGGAGCACAGGTATATTTATGCCAAGTGTGGACGTAATACTTTCTGCAGGAGGTGGTGCATTGAGACTATGGCTTTTTACTAGAAACACTTTGGTCTCATCCTGAATTATTTGCTTGCAATTTATCTCTTAAGTGCAATTTCTTCAGAATGTCTGGAAAAGCCCTCCTAATAAAAGATCTGTACTTATTGGTGTAGGCTCTACTGGGGGGAAATAAACCTTGAGTGATATGACTTTGATTTTTAAGTTTGTTCTGGCCCTCAACTGAGAAGTGAGTTTCCTTAGAAGGAAGTGCCTAATTTTGCACTAGATGCAGGCAACTTCTTTACATTTGACTCTAAGAAACTGAAGTGAATTAATCTGTGAAAGGTGTTCCTGCCCATGGCAGGGGAGTTGGAACTAGATAATCTTCAAGCTGTCTTCCAACCCAAACCATTCTATGAATTCTATGGCTTAACTAATTGTAGCAACAGGAAGCCAATTTTTTTTTAGTAAAGTGAAAACTTGGTTCAGGAAATATCAATAAGTGCACAGAATTCCTTGGCCCACAGTGTCTGACACCTCTAGCTTAGCCTGGAAGTACATTGGGATAAGACAGCTTGTCTTGCTTCCAGTATTAGATTTAATATAATTTCTCCTTATTAGGTGCCTAAACCTGTACATCAGCCAGCTGCAGAATTTTGTTCTACTTCAACTCTTCCAAAAGATCCAGTATTGAGAAGGGAAAAACTTCAGGATCTGATGACTCAGATACAAGGGACTTACAACTTCATGCAAGTATGTTTTTCCCTGCTGTTGTAGGCACAGAGCTCCAGTTCCTACTGAGTTAGGGAAAACAGTGCTGACTGTTTGCTGACAGTGTGTTGGCACTGAATGAATGAATTTAGCCCTAAATGGCTAAAAGCAGCTTGTCAAGTGATAATGTTTCATTTATACCTGGAGTTTAATGATTTTTCTACCCAATGGTGATTTTTTTTTGAAAGGAGTCCATTCTGGATTTTGATAAAGCTTCACCAAGTGCCATTGGTTCATCCCAACCTCCTTCAGTTACTCCAGCAAGTAGTCCTGTAGGTAAGTGATACTCTAAGTGTAAATGCTATGTAGAATTTTACGAGCACTAACAGGGTTTGATTGGGCTGTAGATCAGTAGTCCTGGTGAAGACAGCTTATTTAAATATAAAGAACAGACAATGCTAAAAGATTGGGTGCATCTTGGGCTGTATAACTCAATTACCTGGTTTATTAATTTTTTCTTAATCTGGTAAGTGGATATCTTTTTTGTGATTAAAATATTTTTGTCATTTTATACCTGTCCTCTTTTACCAAAAATCTGAAGTTTTCAATTCGGTGTAGCTTACTAATGCTAGGTTTAAATATTTGCAGTCTGTATGGTAAAAACACTTTGCATCTTCACATACCATGAAATGTTTTAAAAAAAGAGAACTGTACATCAAAACTATATGTAGTGTTTGAATTTACAAGTAAATTTTGCTTAACGCATTCTATTTTTACAGCTTCAAAAGAGCAGAAACTGCCAAGTCAGAGTGATTTTCTTCAACAGCCCCTTAAGGTAAGTTGAAGTTGGGACTAACCTGAAGAGGTAGATAGGTTTCTTACCAGCATGGACTTAATACCCGAGTTGTTTTTCTTGCTAGTAGTTTTGTATTTCATACAGTGTAGTAGCTTGTGAGTCTAAGATCACTCAAATCATGACAATGCTGGCTGCTCTACTGGTTGAAAAGGGGCAATAAATGCTTGAAGTCTCTTGAAGTATGTTGAAGACATTCTGAAATAGTTTGCATATTTTACCTGTAAATTCAGGTCATAGCCAGTAGTTGTGTGCAGAAGTGCAGCTAGTTTCTTTCCTAGAATAGTGTGTTTTCATCTAAAAGATCCTTAAACCAAAGGCTGTATCTCAAGCTTTGGTAGTTGTGGTTAAATGAAGCTTAAATTCAGTAACTGTGCTTGTGTGTCTTGTGGCTTTTGCTTTCCAATGTGTTCCCTTGCCATGAACAAGAATTGCTAAAAGACTGACTGGTTGAAATGCTTCAGTCCCTGCATTATGCTGAGGTTTACTTGGACATACTGAGGGTGTGAGTTTTAGTGAAACCAAACACTCTTGCATTCAATATTTTCAAAACCTTATCTGCTTTCTCTTCTTGCAAGGCTGCTGCTTCATCCATGGTGCTGCATGGTTCAAACACTTCCCTGGCATCTGCTGATCATGCTCTTTCTGGCTCTGAAACTGAAGACTTGGTGACACCACAGGTACCATACCCTGGGGCTCACTGGCATTCAGATCTATGTGACAGCCAGCTCTAACAGACAGCTGAGATGGGGCCCTTCTGAGTAACTGTACTTGAACAACATACAAGTAACAGCAGTAGTATAGCCTACAGTCTGGAATTCTTAAAGATGGGTGGAAAAGTCTTGCTAATACTGCATGAATGCAGAGTGAACAGTCTGCTTCTTGACATAGGAAGGGTGTGGGGTGAAAGATTCTCACTAAAAAGTGTAGTGCACATTCTTGTGGGAACATGGGAGCAGCATAAATATTTGCTTTGGTTACAGTGTAGAATATTCCCTCTAAACATGAAGAAGAGGTTGCATAAATTGGGATGGGTATTGTCATGAAATAGAAGAACCTGTGTGTAACCTGAAGACTGAAATAGCTGAACATCAAAAAGTCAGATTCTCAGCATTTCTTCAGTTAGTGTTTGAGAGACTAGGACGTAAAACTTTGCTTGCTTAATTGTATTTATGTACAGTTAAACATTCAAATACTGTTTAGAGCTAAAAGTTTAGATTTATGCAGATCACTGTCTTAAAAATCTCTTGTGAATTGTGTTGCTGTGTTCATGAACACAGCTGTCTCTTTCCTGTTAGATTCTAATTCAGAGTGTGTGGATTATAATGGGAAATGTTCTTGCTTTTTACATTTGTTTTGCTGATGTACATGTTATCAGCATACTGTGTATGTAGTAGTTAATTTATTTCTTAATATACTATATACTGATATGGCTATTAGTCTTACGTCCTCTTGAATCAGCAGTTTTGTCCCAATTCTTGACACCTTTTATCCCTTCTACAGTGCATGAGACTCCTTGTGTTGACAGAATTCAATAATTTTGCTGTTCAATATGCATCCAGAAGGCTTGTGCTGTGCTATAAAGTAGAACATCTGATTTATTAGAATGCTAACTTATTGTTTGGAATTAGGGTTGCTTATTCCCAGTGTATCTCTAGTCCCTTTAGCTTGAAGTCTAGTGTCTGTTCTTTTCCAGGGAAAGCAGTAGTTAAGTTTTGGTCCCAGCACAGCCAGGGAATACGCTCCATGGTGACAGTGCTCCCCCTGGTGTGCAAGTACACCCCAGTGCTGTCTGTGGCACTCTGATGTGTACATGGTGAGCACAGCACTGGTACTCTTTAGCCCTAGGCTCTGTATTTAAGTACTAAGCAACTCCTAAGCTTAGTGTTACAAGTGCAAGCTAACTATAGAACGTGCAGGCTTTGCACAGCCTTGTTCAACAGAGCTTACCAAAGGCACAACGTAGCTTTCCATTTAATTCAGTGAGACAGGTGTGTGTGTAGCAGACTTGACTGCAAGTACTTGAAGCAATCCATGGTTCTTAAAATGTTCTGACTTTGCAGGGCTGGTTGTGCAACCAGTTGTGTAAGAAGAGTAATCTAAATCTGAATCTCTAAAGCTAATTACTTGAAGCTTTGGTTAAGATGACTATTTAATGCTTTGGCTTTTGAATTAACATTTGTCCTGGTCTTTCAAAATCCGTTTGTTTCAACTTTTGCACTGGTGTTTCATAGCTTTACCAGGACTCTGTAGTACTCCTTGTAATAGCAGGTGCATTATGGCTTCTTGTAGGCATCAACACCACTTTCTCAAGAGAATGAGAAATATACTCTGTATCAGACAAGTTCACGTATTTCTGAGCCACTGATGCCTAAAAAGATTGAAATTGCCCAGGTGAGCTATTAAAAATAAGGTAAATATTTATGTTGCTGAAATGGTAAGGCTCCAGACATGTTCCTTTTGACTTCTGATTCCTATAAATACTGGTACAAACACTTCATTTGGCCATCTGCACAGCTGAGGCCTAATGCTGGTTAATACTTTGTCTGGACAAGTCAGCATTGTTTCTAATCTGAAACATAATTAAGTTGGAAAGTGGGGAAAAAAAATTAGACCCCCTAAATTTCTTAAGTTCCTCCAGAAAATAGAAGTAATTTTTAATATCAGCCAAATAATCTTTTTACTAAATGGAACAGAAAGCATTGTGTGCCCTTAGTGATAGGGAAAAATACCTAATGTCTCTTTATAGTGATATTATTCCAAAGAATGGTATGTATAGTAGCTCATAGGCACATTTCACTTAATCAGCAGAGACTGCAATAGAAGTACTGTTTGCTGAGGATGCACAGCAAGATTTGAAATTGTAAGCAAAAGCTATTTTGTAGCTCTACTATGTCCAAATGTCATCCTGCAAAAACTGCTGACTTCTGTCAGTCTAGGCTTTAGAACAAATTAACTGCTTCTGTTACTGCCTGATAATTATCAAGTGACCTTTCATTACATTTGTTCTTCCCCCAGGCAACTGTTCCCCTCCCAAGTGAGCCACAGTCACCATTGCCTACTTCAAGCACCCCTGTGCCATCAGTGCCACCAGCACAAAGCTTTCAGTCTCCTCCAGCAAGCAGCAGTTCTGTCACAATAACAGCAGCTCCCTTTCAGGCTATGCAGACTGTAAGTATGCAACACACTGAGTTCACAACAATGTGAGTAACTGGGACTTACACTGAGGAACTGGCTTCTCTTGGAATAGTACAGAATTTGATAGATCATTTTGTTTTAACAGAAAAACCTCGATTAGTCCTCTGGTTCTGATTTCTTCAGAACTTGAGATCATCTAAGAACAAAGATCCTGGTTTTGCTCTGTATAGTGCCAAGAAAGTAATACTAGGATATCTTAGTAGCCTCAAGGAACTAAGAGGGAGAAGTCAGGCCTGAAATCAACAGATTGATAGCTGTGCCCTTAAAGGACACTTGCAGTGTTCTTGGGAAAAGATTTCAAATCCAACAGACTTTGTTGGAGAATGGGAATTCTGAAGCATAGAGATATTAGGACAGAATGCTTCCAGAAGCCCGAGTTTGTCTTGTTATACTGTTTGCTTCAGTGGGGTAAAACATCAGTCTACTGGAATCATGGAAAATGTGTTTTTGGAAGACTGGTGTTGCTCATTATCCTATGCTGCTAACAAGTAGTCAGTGTACAAAGCACAGAGTCCGAGATGTTCACTGCAAATATAGAACATCAGTAATGGTGCGTGGCCTGAAAAAATAGTAACAAACATTGCTACTTCCTGGTAATCTGCAGTGCAGGCTTAGAGAGATTCAGAGGAAGGGTCTCCATTTCATTAAGTAAAGGGAAGGCAACACTTACTCCTCTGGTACATTCTTCAGAAGATGATAGGAACATTGATTTAATGTTTTTCTCAAAAGCAAGATTTAGGTTCTTCAGAGGCATTCTCCATTTTAACAGAAATGCCGTTCATAACTTGCTGGACAATCTGTCTTGCAATATTGAGATATGTATGTGGTAGGAACTGGTGGAAGAAGGTTATCTAACAGTGTTTTAGATCTCAGGAGTTAACAACTAAAACTTCTGTGACCTCCTGGTGTGGTGTGTAGTAAAATCACTTTTTCTGCTTGATTTTCTGTATTGGTAGAAGAGGTTCAAGTTGAACTTACCTCAGAGGCACAGAATTGTGACACACATAAATAAGGCAATTTGTGGTAGGGAGGTGGTTTTTTCTAAGCTAGATGTCCTTAAATTATGCTGAGTGATAGCACAGTAAGGTGGTGATTTTTCCTGAAAGTGGAGAAGTGGCAGCATGCTGTGATGAAGGAATCCAGAGCCTTTTGGGTACTCAGTGGTCTATACCACTCTTGCCATGGTATAAATATGGAGTCTTGCTCTCCGTCATTCTAATTATGTTTGAACTTGCTGCCTGTGTTCACAGTGCTTTGATCATAACAATACCACTGAAAGCTCACTTGAACTAATACAATTTTTTTAGAGATGTTAAATGTCTGAGATTGCTCTTGGGATTTTTGGGTAAACCTGGCAAATATAAGTCATGAGGATGTTAATTCTTATTGCTGCCAGAAAAGCACAGCCACTGGACTTGAGTAGCTAGCCAGGATGACTTCTTGCCAAGTAGCGTATTGCAGTGACAGTAATGGAAATATCTGATTACAGGTCCTTAAGCATCCTATTGCTGCTATTGTGCTTATGGAAGCTTGAAGGCAGGCTTGACCTGTAGCCCTAGTCCTTGATTTGAATTCTACCTGTAACCCTCACTGTGGGAAAAAGCAGACCACTTGCTACAAATACTTCAGGATTGTGGGTGTTGATAGCCTGACTTCATTCTCAAATTTCTTTTAGAAAAAGGAGAGCTTTGGATCACTTTATTTACCAGATGAAGTGATCAAAAATTAGAAAAAAACTCCCAAAATAAAAAAAAACAAACCCAAAGCTTGTTTTATTTTACAATGATATTAAATTTATGCTCAACACTTGAGTATTATGAAGTGCTTCCATGCTGCCTCTTAGAGGCAATACTGGGTTTCTTGACCCTTAAAAAGGTATTCTTTTTTTTTTCTAAAATTAATAGGGCATCTGCAAATGGCAAGAATTGTCAAGCTGTGAAGCTGTTTCTTGCATCATCTAGCTGTTTCTTTTGCCTAAGTCTGTCTTCAGACAGTTTATAGTCTGGGAAAATGTTAGATACACCTGTAGACTCAGTGCCAGTATTGTTGATAGCTCTTTATGTGAAATTTGGATTCTTTTAATCAAAAAGGCCTATTTGATGTTGATACTGGTTGTCACTTTTGACAGCATTATTTCTGGTAATTGTGTTATTTGCTATAAAGTAATGCAGTCACTGGACTGACTGAAGTGTGGGTTATTAGATTGAGCTGACAGTAATATCTGCTCATCATTGTACTGCCCAGACCATAACATTTGAATGACAGGACTCACTTAGGTTAAGTGTTTACTCTTGGGGAGCTTTAAATGAGTAGGAAAGATGAAGCTGCATTTACTGAAGGGGCAAATTATGTCTAATATGGTGTTTGAGAGGATGGCAGTTACATCAGGTTCCAAGTCATGCAGTAAGACCCATATTATTTCCAAATGTGAATATCCCATCTCAGGATAGGCTGTCCCAGCTTCAGCTTGAGCTGTAGGACAGGTCATCAGTGAATTTCCCATAGAAGGAAAATAGCTTGTTGTATGGTAATTGTTCTGCTGACAAAGTACAGTAGGTATGGTCAATCAAGCTGTTCCTTGGGCAGTAGCTACATGAACAGGAGTGTGTTCTGTAAGTTTGCAGAGGGAAAAGGATGGGTTGATATATGGCGTTTTTGGTTATTTCTAAGAAACAGCTGGTGTTCTAAAAAGCATATGGATTCAAACCACAGCATAGCAGGGTGGTGGCATTAGGCAGAGACTTTAGCTGGTAGCATTAAGCTCTTATTTTCAAATATATTTTAGGTATTTAAAGTGAACGCACCATTGCCTCCACGTAAAGACCAAGAAGTTAAAGAGGATTCTTTATCAGCGGGATATAATCAGAGTTTCTCCACAGCAAGTACACAGACTCCTCCTCAATGCCAGTTGCAGTCTTCTCATGTTGCAGAACAAACCTCTCTTTCACAAGAATCTCTGTCTTCAGGTGACAACTGCACTTGCATCTGTATTTCAAGTAGTCTTTAAATATGTTTGGTTTATAATAGTATTTAAATTCCTTATGTGCTGTGAGTACTTCTAACCCAGTGAAATTCTTAAAAGGTGCTATGTAATGTCTAATATTAGGCATACATCAAATCTAATGTAGTTGATAGTACGTAAACTTAATTTCAAAGCTGCTAGCAGGATGAAAGGCTAGTTCAAACTTGGTTTTGTATTAGATGAATAGACATGTGCCTGAATTTCCCAGTAGGTGGGAAATTCAAGTATGCAGTGATACTTGCCAGTCAAACAATCATTTGCTTGGAATAGTAGCAATGATGAAATACTCTTATTTGGAACCACTAATTTGGTCTCTAGTAGTACTGCAGTCAGTGCTGGGACTTGCTGAACGCTAAGTAAGGAATCTGGGATAAGTTTTCAAATTGACCTGGGAAATACTGAGTTTGTAAGTGGTCTTGACCTGTTGCATTCAACACAAACCTGACTTACTTGATCATCAGGTAGCGCAAGAGGTGGATTTTTATAGCTGACACTAAATATGACATGAAACTGACCCCTAAACATCTTGAGGTTTTAGGATGAAAGAAGGCTACAACTAGGGACCTGTATTCATAAGGCCATCTAATGAAACAGCTCAAGGTCATTTACAACTGCTGGGTTTTTTTTTTGCCAGAGTGATTTTCACAGGTCTTAGTCTAGAAACAGACTGATTGTATGTAAAGTCAGTGAGACATTAAAAATCCAAAGTACAGTGTAAATGTAGCAGTTGGGAAAGCATGTTCAACTTCAATGCTCCTTTTCATCACTGAGACTATAGGTGATAAGCCTTTGGGATTTCTTTTATGGAAAAATAATAATTTTATTAGCCTTGTGCAGTGGCTCTGCACAGATGTCACATAGGTGTTTATCCTGTTGTTCTGGATCAATTTAAAGCTTTTTGGATTGAAATATAGCATGGTCTTGTGGAAGTACATTCATAGTTGCAAGGTTTGTGTTTAAAGCTAGCCACTCACCCTTGTGGGTGAATAGCATTCTTGAATACCTTTTGCTTTGGAGCTGAACTATCTGGTATGTGTTAGGAATGCCTATTGAAGATACTAAACCCAAGTATCTGCTTTCCATAGTTATCCTATTGCTAACTAGGTGTGATGGAGTTTCTAGCTGTTTTGAGGGATGTCAATACTGAGGTGACATATTTTCAGTGCAAACTCTTAATCAAATGTTACTTGATTTTAACCTAGATTGGGTATTTTCATGCTGCTGGCAAACTTGTTCTCACCTGTGCAACTGACTCTTGTTGAATGCATTAGAGGCTTACACTGAGAGCCTGTGCTGTCTACAGTAGATTTTAACAAGCACTACACTTTACAAAACAAAGGGAAGGATCCAATCACGTAAATGAAGTAATGAAGGGACAGAAGAGCAGAATGTTCAGAGCAGCTTAATTTGTCTCTTGAATGTCCTAATATCACCCTTGTGTCTGTGTGTGGTAACTTAGTGTAGTTATAAAAAGCTTTGACTTATTGGTGCCTTCTGTTTTAAGCAGTGAACTATCAACCTGATGGAGCTGTTCCTGTAAGCAATGGTAGCCTTGCCTTTTATCCAGCACAGGCTAATGTTATTCCCAGACCCCCACAGCCTTACCTCAACAGTCGTGGGTCTGTCAGAGGGTCTGCTAGAGGTGGAAGGTCACTGGCTAATTCATACCGCTCCCCTGGTGGTTACAAAGGTATGTCTGTATTTACTATCATCCTAAAGGAGATCTCATGTACTGCCAGTAGAATGGGATTTAACACAACAGTATTAATGTTCCATGTGTGAAATGTTTCAAAACAAGACTTTAAGGGCAATGTGCAGAGAATGGGGCCCTCTGTTGTAGCATTTAAGGAAGTTCAATCTGACTTTTATTGGGGGTTTCTGTACTTGAGATGTCAGGCCAAATGGCACAGCAATTTCATAGCTTGCCTAATTATGAAGATAGAAACTTTCACTAATAGCTTATTAGATTATCATCAGCTGCAGGTTGTGGCCTTTTCCCCTTTGAAGTGGAAGGGCACTTAGTCTGTGATAGGTGCTTCAGTTGTTGGGCTGAGCCTGCTCAGTACCTTGTTGGAACATGTACCAGATGATGAGTTTTATAGTTCTGGCTTAACAGCAGTTCAGGATTTGGTGGTGTCAGGTATGAAATTACTTGCAGCTCTGCTTTGGTAGTTAAATAATAGCTTGAGTTAATAAGTTAATAGCTAAAAAACCAAAAAAGTATAGTATAAATAATAATGTATAAAATAGAAATATAAATGTATACCAGTAATAGCTGACAAGTAAGTTTTTCTTAATCCCATTTCTGGATTTAGCAAGCTTTTCAGCTGTTCTGTGACATGCCATTAGTATTACAGGCAATGGATAGGGCCTGATGCTGATATATTTAAATACACCATTTTGATATAGCCACAGTGTGTAAGTTATGAGTAGCTAATGAAATGCATTTGTTATAGGAGTAGCAAGGTTCCTAGACAATGCCAAATATAAGAATAGCTCTATTACTCCATAACTTAATGTATATAATTGCCAAAAAAAGAGCTGTAGTTATATTCTGGACTTGTACTGTAAATCAAACAATGAATGATACTAATAATCAACTTTATTTGAACAGGTTTTGATGTTTACAGAGGTTCACCTTCATTACCTAATGGCAACTATGGCCAGCTACAGTTTCCTGGTAGAGATTATGCTGGAATGCCATATTCTCAGAGGGTGAGTATTGACTTTATTTCCAGTAGCCTTCCACTGTACAGGAGCCAAATCTTCTAACAGGGCCATTTTTCATTATCTAAACAGGTGAACTATTACTTACAAGCTAGAGCTTAGTTTTGTTTCACTTTTTTGGAATGGTAGACAGCAGCTGAAACAAGTCAGTTCAGACAGGTAATATCTCTGTATGACAGGTTGATTTTAGTCTGAAAGGGATCTTTGAAATGCAAATAGGTGGTAAATAACATAGTACGAGTCTGGTCTATTATTTTAAAAGTTGGTTCACTAAAATGCCTCTGTAATGTAAAATAAGGAACTCTTAAATGGACTGGCTGACAATGTGGTTAGAGAAAACAACTCCATAAATAAAAAGTAAGAAGGCAAAGGTTCCTAGTGAGAGGAATGTCTGTCAATGTCTTCTGTGCTGGCTCAGAACAGACTGGAACAGACTTGAGATTTAAAGGTATTGCTCAGCATGGACTAGTTGAGTCCATGCTGAGCAATACCTTTATGAGTATTAACTATGGACTATGAGTCCATAGTTCAGAAGCTCAGTTGCTACAACAGTCATCAATGTAGATCTTTAATTTCATACAAACTATCATAAAAGTGATTTTTCTACAAGTAAAGCTGTTTATCTACACCTTGCTTCTGAACTGTCATTTTCTATTCTAGAGACTGAATTCATTGTGCAAAAAAGTGTATTTGCTTCACATGAGTTCAGATTTGCTTATAGCCATATTCCTAACACTTCTCTTTTAGGATGTTAATTACCAGCAGTGCTATAAACGAGGTGGGATAAGTAGTGGTCCTCGAGCAAATTCAAGAGGTAAGGCCAACATCAGGCCCCTAGTAGTCCAAAATGTGCTTGGGCATTGCAGCTGGGGTTACAGGGAACAGTGTGAAAAACAGAATACCATCACCCACCTAACAGATCAAGCTTGGTGTAAGTTACCCAAGCTAAGCTGGGGACTGACCTGAGTGCTGTTCTTCCAGAGCATTGCACAGCAGGAGATTTAATTGCACTATTCTCAGTCTGGAGTCTTCATGTCAAAATTTTGACACAATGGTACCTGATTGAACTTCACAAATAACCTGGCTAGGAAAATACACATGGGGTGCTTCCCTGTGTTCAAGGAGGATGCACTGGTTTTCTCTCATTAATTTTCTCTCCCTTATTCTGTATAGGTTATCACATCACAGGGACTTTGTAAAATATTTTTTTCTGTAAAAATTTACTTGGTAATACAGGTTTACTCTGTATTTCCATAGCGGATGATAAAACCTAAAGAAATAAATAAGGCTAGTTGAGTCCAAGCACGAATAGCATGTGTTTTGAAGAGTTGGAAACAAAATGAATTGTTTCTACTGTATGTGCTGGAAGAAGATAGGCTTTCAGTGCTACAGGTGAGAAGTGAGATGAAGAGTAGCTGTACATCACTATTTTAAGGATTAAAGGGAGTTTATGGTATATTGTGGAAGCAGTTTTAGGATAAAGCAGGTCATATACTAGCTTGAGGGATGATTCATAGAGTATACTTCAGAAGGGAACTAAATATAAGATCATGGTGAATTAACAGCTGATGGAAGTACTCATTAGCATTAGCATTTCACAGCAATTTCACATATTTTATTCTGTCTTAAGGTGGTTTTTTTCCAGTGGAAATAACAATGGTTTGAAACTTGAGTGTGACTGCTCTAAATTTCTCAGCTCTATTAATGTTTTCATTCTAGATCCTTTTAACTTGGATATTTGAAAAGATTAACAGCTTTATTTTGGGAAGTGAGGTGCGGAAAACTTAAAAGCAACTCTAGTTTGTCAGACTTAAAATATTCTAGAATCATAAGTTGAAAAGGTCTACTAGAAATGCAGCTACAGAACAGTGTTGAGTAACGCAAAGCAAAAATTGACATCTTGAAGATGATTTGGTTCTAACTTTCAGTGTTTTCAGCAGTTACATTTTGTTTTCTCTCAAAAGGTAGAGGTTAGTATAAGCTTTTTAAGCTGGCATGTGATAGACTAAAGTGAAAAATATTGCAACCTACTACCCTGTCCTACTTGGAAGTATAAGAAGTAATTTTTCATAGCCCAGTTATGTCCCTTCCTGCTCAATGCAAGTGTGATGAATGTAAGCCATCCTCAAAGTTTTCTTCTCACTGGGGCCCTTTGACAACTTGCTGTGGCTCAAAGATCAATCTGCTGTGCAAAGCTGTACACTTGCTGCTTAAGATTATGTCCAGAGGCTTAAGGGTATCCTTCTGTTATAATACTTATCACTGCTAATGGTTCTTAACAGCAGGGTGGAGCGACTCCTCCCAGGTGAGCAGCCCAGAACGAGATAATGAGACCTTTAACAGTGGGGACTCTGGGCAGGGAGACTCCCGCAGCATCACCCCTGTGGATATGCCAGTGACCAGCCAGGCTGCCACCATACTCCCAGTGCACGTCTACCCACTCCCACAGCAGATGAGGGTTGCCTTCTCTGCAGCTCGAACATCCAACCTGGCCCCTGGAACTCTAGACCAGCCCATTGTGTTTGACCTGTTGCTGAACAACCTTGGAGAAACTTTTGATATCCAGCTTGGTAGGTTCAACTGTCCGGTGAATGGTACCTATGTCTTCATCTTCCACATGCTGAAACTGGCTGTAAATGTCCCTCTGTATGTGAATCTCATGAAGAATGAAGAGGTCCTTGTGTCAGCATATGCAAATGATGGGGCTCCTGACCATGAAACAGCCAGTAACCATGCAGTCCTGCAGCTGTTCCAGGGAGATCAGATCTGGCTACGGCTGCATCGGGGAGCCATCTATGGAAGTAGCTGGAAATACTCCACCTTTTCGGGATACCTCCTTTATCAGGACTAAAATCCAGTGCAATGTTTACAAAAGAGCTGCTCCAAACACCTTGGTGAGGGGGGTGGGACTAGCTTTGCACTTACTACTGACTTTATAGAGGATATGTGATTCCATTATTGGGGGAAATGGTGGTCCTGTTTTGCAAGGTGAAATCATGGAGTTGGGGTACTGAATCAGCACTAATTTGGCACTTTATCAGTTGTGATGTAGCCTTGCTAATAAAGCTGTGAATGTATATTGTTTGCACTTACCCTAAACTGTATTAATGTCCAGCTTACTACACTATTGATTGCCTCAAGTATGGGCTATTCACAATGCCTTGTTGTGCCTCAATAAAACAAGTTAATATGCATTTTAGTATTAATCTTGCCTGTGGTTTTAATTTTAAGACATATCACTGACCTTTTTCCTGGTGTGGGGTGTACATGAATATTACATGGAACTGGTCTCCAAGTTTCAATAATTTAGGGTAATTTGTATTTAACTGGGATTGTTTTTAGTTCCTGCTTAATGCCATTCTCAAAGGTGCTACCTTGATCAAAATGAATTCAAGAGTTAGCTACCTTTTCTCTTCCTAAAGGTCAAGAAATTACAAGTGCAATGCCTACATACTTCTAATGAAGTACTTTTAAATACATGCCCTGTCAAAATCTAGCATGGTCATAACATCAATCCTTCAGCAGTGAATGAAATTCTTAAACCTGTAAACAGTCACTGAAGGGGCTGGCTTACACTAGTATTCAGCTGCAATAAATTTTTAAGTTAAAATTCAGCTTCATGAAGCATAAATGTCTATGGATTCCCCCCTACATGAGACTTGAATCAGATTTTAGTACAGATTATTTCCTCATTTCACAGAACTGCTGAGGAACTTGGTATTCATAGTTGAAGCCCGGTGCTTGCATTTTACATCAAACCTGAATACAAATGCTAGGAAGTGTTTCTGAAATCCCTTTCTTAAAGCTCTTGGGGTTTTTGACCAGACTTCAGCACTCTTGTGGCCTGAGAACTGAATAGCCATGATGTATGTCCTTGTTCAAATACTAGAAATAGTTTCAGGGTTTAAAATGGTTATATGATCTAGCAAGAAGGTAGGTCACTGCTTTCAAAAGCTTCAGCAAATTGTTTTAACAGTAGAAAGCATGTGATCTGAGTGTACTAATTTAGCCAGTGCACAAGCCTGACTGGTCTATCTAAGACTGCATAGCTCTGCTTCAAAGTGAAAACAGCTGAGCTATCTGCTTATTTAAATAGAAGTAAAAACTTAAACTGAGTAAACTTCAGACCTGGTATAAAGCTGTTGTTTCTAGCTAAGTGGTTTCACAGCTTCCAAAACAAGTCTGGCATGACTTCATACATTTACTGGCATAAAGATCTTGATTTTGTTCCAAGCTCAGCTTTATTTTTCATACAGATTTTGAGGGCGATCATATTTCAAGTCTGGGTTTAATTCCTGTAGCAAATTTTGAGAGAAGCTGAGGTAGGACAAGCTTTGGGAAATCTAGTTTTTACCATTACAAGAATGTCAAGCCTTAACTATTGTACACTAAGCCTAGATTTTGTAGTTTTAAACATGCTAGTTCTGACTTTAGCCAACAAAGAGGCTTATTTCTAGAATACCCACTACAGATTAAATGGCAATTTAGCTAGATATGAGGTAAACATTTCATTTTCAGAGCTGTATCTTGTATAAGATGGATTTTTTACATTCCTAGCTAAAAAGAGTACACAGTTACAGCCAGAATTGTGCAGGTAAGATGAAATAGAAAATCTAATGTAATTCCATGACCATAGGTCATGTAATGGATTTTTTTTTTTGAAAAGTGAAGATTTTTAGCCTGAATCACAATAATCTCTATAGTAGTAGCTACTTGAAAATAAAATGTCTGGTTTTGTCCTGCTATTTTTTATTGAAAAGAACACATAGCTTGGAGAAATCTCGTCCTTGGAATAATGAAAAAAATACGATTGATTTAATCTTGTGGGTTTCTCACATAGTCCTTTTTAGTTAGAACTGTTGGTTTTCACTGTGTTTTTAGCCAGATGTCAAGACAGGTTTTACTAGCCTCTGTTATGAAAAGGAGAGTAAGTACAACTGAGCAGGTACTGTCCTAAAGAAGGTTTCAGACTAGAAGCAATTCAAAAGGCTATAACTGCTTAAGTGCTAAGACTGTGTTTAAAAAAACTATGCAGAAGACCTAGCCAAGCACTGTTTTTCCATATCCATGGCTGTCCAAAATCCACTGGTAGAAAGTTGCTATTTTGATCTCCAAAATAGCTAAAAATGTTGTCATGTGATTTTTCCATGATGATAAACACTAGTGTAGGGCTATCCTATTATGCTTCTAGACTAATAATAGTTTTTGAAAGCTTCTCAAATGACTTCAGAATATTTCAGTGCATTTTCTAGTGACAGTTTTAGTCTAGTTAGTATGTCCAGACCAATGACCTAGTTCTTTATTCTGTTTCTGAGCAAAGCATTTAACAGGTGAGTTTCACAACCTGGAAATACTTTACTGTGTAGTTTTCATGTAAATACTGTCTGACAGTGTAAGTTGCATTTACACTCCCTTTTCCTCAGTAATTGTAAATAAAGTTAATTGAATCATAGCATTAGGAAAAATGCCTTAACTATATAAGGATTATAATTGGGTCTAATTAAAACATACAAAGGGGCATCATTGTTCTGATAAATTTCCTATTACTGTCTGCTGTTCAAATTGGATACAACCTAAATGCTCTCTGATTTACTTCTCTCATGCAGCCTGCTGAAGGTAAACTTTAGAAGTAAGAAACACTGTGTTTTCATAGTGAGGAAATTTCTGTTTCCTTCACTTGACATCAATGAAATACTGGAACTGCCCTGAAATGGAGGGTGTAATGCTTTAGCTAGGAGAGAGTTAATCAGAATAACTGGTATAGTGCTGTGTTTTGGATTTGTGACCAAAACAGTGTTGATAACCCCGGGATGTTTTGGTTATTGCCCAGTGGGCCTTGCACAGAGTCAAGGCGTTTCCTGCCTGTCACACTGCCCCACCAGAGAGTGGGCTGGGGAAGTACATGGGTTTGGGAGGGGTTAAAGCCAGGACAGCTGATCCCAAATGACCCAAGGGATACCCCAGAGCATTAGGAATACCCCAGTGTTTAGTAATACAAGCTGGGGGAAGGAGGAGGATAGGGGGCCTTTTGGGTTAAGGTGTCTGACATCTGAAGTCACTATTACATGTGATGGAGCCCTGCTCTCCTGGAAATGGCTGAACCACCTGCCTGCCCACGGGAAGTGGAGAATGAATTCCTTGCTTGGCTTTGCTTGAGCTTCTGCTTTACCTGTTAAATTGTCTTTATCTAAACCCACAGGCTTTCTCACTTCTGCCTTTCCAGCTCTTTTCCCTGTCCCTGTGTGGGGCTGAGCTGCCAGCTCAGGGGGGGTTCAACTGTGACAAAGGCTTTCTTGAAGTTTTCAAAATTCTAATGGACTTGTGACTTTTGTGGGGTTTTTTCCAGGTCATGGAAGTGAGAGGAGACAATGAATAATCTCCCAGAACTGCCATGGCTGAATTCCAGCAGCTAAGGAAACCTCCATCCTGCAGGCTGCAGTGGTGGTGCAGAGAATATCACTGCTCTGTCCTGCTGGTTAAATTTAGGTACCTTTTTGTCCCTGACTGCTTTGTTATCTACAGCTACTCCAACAAAACAGTCAGTGTGGGAGATGGCTTTGGAATTTTAACTGTGGTCAAGGGCTTGTGTCTGGAGGATTGGAATACATTTGGATCTGTTGCAGATCATCCTTGATAGTTCTTTAATTAAACCTATACATGTCTTGTGAAGGATATGAAAAGTCTGTTGTGTATTATAATTGGAGAGATGCCACAGTACCATTACCAGGTAAAAAGGAAGTTATGCACTTGTTCACAAGTCTCTGATCAACTTAATTTTCTCCCAACTTTCAACTACTAAGAATGAAAAAGCCTTATGCATTTGTATTTGTGAATTGAAAATTTCCTGGCAGTGTTGTATTTGAAAAAATAATATTGTGAAGTACTAATCTGTCTGGAAAGTATTAATTCATACAACTTTTGAGCCCTAGAGTAAGGTTTGAGATGTGGTTGCTGTGGAATGAAGGCTTTATGCTAAGCACAAATCCAATCACATTGTGATCATCAGTTATTGTTTAGTCATTAGTTTACTACAACAAATTAAACCAGGCTTTGAAAACAGCGGTTTGCTTATAGCCTGTAGCACATCACCCAGAGGAGCGCTGTTTTCTTTCTCATGCTTTTTCAGGAGTGTGTTATTAACTACAACTTACAACCAGGTGCTGTCCTAAAGGGACTTGGTTGTCATGAAAAGAGAGGGGTTGTTCCATGCCAGCAGAAATTGTTAGGTGCAGCTGAGACCTCACCAGAGTGCATTTCAAAACCACCAAAAGTCAAAGGACTAATTGTAGGCAACCTGTAAGATTTAAGGCTTTTCAAGTTTTTCCCAAAGTTCTTGAATTTAATAGAGTTATCGTGATGGCAACTCTGTAAAGAACCAGGTCTAATTTTTGTTCAGGTCAAACTGGTTACATTGAAAATCCTTGGTTTCACAACTGAGTTTTAAAATAAGATTGTTTGTTCTAACAATTTTACAAAACTGTTACAGCACATCTGGAAAGCTTTGGAGCTTTAAAAAACCCACATCTTTGCTTTGCATTATATCCCTATCTCCCTAGTACTGTATTTTTTTTCCCCGTACTTGCATATTGGTGCAACTTTGATTTAATTTGCTTTAGTTTTTTTTAGTCTCTCACTTGTTCCTTCACATTGTATCTTCAGTCACCAGCAGTTAGAGAACTGACATGAAAAATCTCTGAATTTTACATCAGATTCTTTATTTTCAGAGTAGCAGAACAGATTTAGAAAACCAAACCAAAACATTCATTGTAAGTAGATGAAACACCAAATATTAACAGAATCTTTGCTCTAACAAAAAAGGCATATGAGTTCTTGCTTACAAGTAGTTGCTTTCATCCTGAAGTTTTCAAAGTCACATGAAAATATTTCAGTTAATGACTAAACTTATTTTTAGAATAACATAGTAACTGGTATCTGTGAAGGTTTGTGTTGTACAGAAAGAAGTACTGGGCATCCAACAAACCCAGGAAACAGGTAGACTACAATGCTTGCAACACTAAAAGCACCATTTTAAATGCAAGAGATAAGTGCAATACAATTCTGAAAAACATTTTAGGAAGATGTTATAATACCCTTTAAATATATTCTGTTCTTTATTGATAGTGTTTTACATCACTAGCTCTACAGAGGTGCTTTAATAAATAAATTTAATCACTTTTAAGTTCACCTATCATGGATGAATACACAGAAATGGAATGAAACAGAACTGCTCTTAAACTGTCCATAACATGCTAATTTGGGAAAAGGGAATAGAGATACACCACTACAAATCCTATAAAACAATTTGGATTTTCTATGATATGGAATCCAAGATTTTTAAATGGGCAGTTTTCCCAGGACAGTTTATTAACTCAATAAAAATGGGACAGCAACAATGACCATAGTTAATAATATATACTTTTTACACTAAAGTTTTTGTTTGATTTTTATGATTACTGAGCATACTCTCATCTGCTTTTAAGAAGAAATGGAAAGGTCAGTGAAAGTGCCTACAATTTATTGCTAGATGCTGTAGAGCTGCATCACAGGAGAAAGGAAAGATAATGATCAGGTGTTCTGCAACACTTCAAAAGGTGATGAAAACCACAAGAGAGCGCAAACTCCATGTGTCAGGTAGGTGCAATTTATTGTGACAGCTAGATTCCTTTTTAATTAGAGGCAAAGTTACTAAGGGACATTTTAAAAATGATTATTAAATTACTGCAGTGCCAGCTGCTTTAACGTTTTGGTTTATACTGTAATTACAATGAACAAATGACATGTCGTCCAACTATATTATTAAGGCACCTATATAATGGGATGATCTTGTAATTGCCATTGTGTTTGATTCCTCATAAGCACAGCAAATAGTCTTTCTGTTCTTCCTCCCAGTTAATCACAAGTCTCTGGTTTGTAAATGTTATGTAAAACATCACCTGCAGAAGTAACCAAAGGATTTGGCTCACCAAAACCATATTAGAGGTTTTTCTGGTCTGTTTACCTGAGATTAGACCTTTGACAGACATCTTTCTTACACTTGTACGGATGCTTAAATCTTACTTTGGTTCACTTGCATGTTCTAGGATTTAAGGGGGGAAATAATAGGCAAGAGATGGAGAACCAGGTTGGGGCAAGTGTTTCGAGTTTTGTAGTGTTGGAGGTGGGGTTTGTATATTCCTGACAGCCTGAGGGGTAAGCATCTCCCAACCCTCTCACACACAAACAACATTAAGATAAGCAAACCCTTTCCACGTTTTACTAACCTACATAATGATGAGGACAAGTATCACACAGAAACCTGCTCAGAAGCAGAGCAGGAATTATGACGTGTGACCCAACTGTGCATTTTAGTAAGCTCCTTGCAGAAAATTTGACTTCCTGTATGTTGTCTGTCGTTCTTGTGCAGGGAACATCCCTGAGGCATCTGGATAAGTGTGACCAATGTCAATTCTCTTCCATGGACCTGACCTCACCACCTCTTTCAGTCCCCTTGTTTTCACTCTCAGTTCTTGTGCGAACGACTCCGCCGGGTAACAAATACAGAACACCCAAGTCTGGCATGAAAGCTGAAAAGCTACCTAGAAAAACAGACTAAAGTATTAAGATAGAAAAATGTGATTTTAAAATCCTAATTTAAAAATAACCCGTGCAGGGCGCGGCGGGAGCCACCCCCGGCGTTCCGTACAGCGACATGGCCGCCCCCATGGAGTCACGGCCTGCAGCCCCGCCCCCTGCGTGCCCTCCACACTGACTCCTATCCGTACAGCAAGATGGCGGCCACCTCTCGCCGACCCCTTCCCGAAGCCAGAAGGCGGCGCCGCGGCCGTAAAGCAGCGCCCGTTTCCCGATATCCAGCTGTCGCAAACCGGTGAATGGCTGTGGAGAGGGGCCGGGGGGGGTGGGGGACGCGGGCCCGCGCTGGTGGCACGGGGGGGCGGCGGCGCTAGCGGCGGCTGCTCCGCGTCCTGCCGCCCCGGGGAAGCGCTGCCTGCCGGCGGTCGAAGGCCAAGATGGATCCCAACAGGATCATCCAGGCGCTGAAGGGCACCATAGACCCCAAGCTGCGCGTCGCCGCTGAGAACGAGCTCAACCAGGTGAGGGGGGACCCGCGGGCGGCCCGCCCCACGCGCGGCACGGGGGCGTCCCTCCCCGCCGGCAGGGGCAGGGGCGGGGGGCGACCCCTACTCCGCGGCGGGACCGCCCGCCCTCAGCGGGGCCGCGGCTGGGGACGGGCGGGTCGCTGCCCTCGCTCGGCGGTGGCCGCGGTGCTGGGACTCCAGGGCGGGCGCTCCCGAGTGCGGCAGCCCGGAGCTCGGCGTGGCCGGGGCGCTGCCGCTCGGTGTTGGAAAGGATGACATTGATGTGGCCCTGCGCGGGTCGCGCCCTGGCGCTCACGGGGGACGGGCGGCAGTGACGCTCGGGGGGGCGTTCTGTCCCGTTCAGCAGCACGACAAGGGAAAGTTGGAGGAAGGCGCGTTGGGTTGCATGGGCAGTATATGTTCTGGCATCCTAGAAATAGAATAAATCATAAAATTATAGAATATGCAGAGTTGGAAGGGACCCATCAGGATCATCGAGTCCAACTTCTGGCCCTGCCCAGCACCATTCCCAGAATCCCACCATGTGCCTGAGAGACTCGAACTCTGTCAGGCTTAGTGCTGTGACCGCTTCCCTGGGGAGCCTGTTCCAGTGCCCAGCCACTCTGTGGGAAAAACCTTTTTCTAGAGTAGCGGCAGTATGCGCTGAATGAAACTGTGACCCCAACCTTTGAACGTTCGAGAAAAGAGAAAGTTCCCTTGCACAGCATTAGTTGAGCTTTGATTTCTATGCTTTGATGGAATATTTGATCAATTCCCTTCGAGGACTTGGGATTTTTTTGGTTGTGTTTGTGTGTTAACAAAACAGTCAGTGAGAATTGACTGTCAGGAATTATGCTATTCAGGATTGCTCCTCCAGCTTAGTTTTATATTTAGACAACTTAAAACTCCTTCTGAATTAGATATAGCTAATCCTTGCTTTAGCAGTTCGTAAATTCCTTTAGTGAATCAGTGGATTAAGTGTTGGACATTGAAAATGCTGTTGTGAATATTTAGATAAGGATGCAAGGCTTCTTTTCTCTTTTTGGCATAGTTACTTTAAAAATCCATCAATATCTGTTTTTATGCCTACTCTTAAGGGCTGAGAAGGAAATGACAAATATTTGTCAGCAGCCTGTTGCACAGCAGTCGAAACAACAATAAAAACCACTGCTACTTCAGTGTTCTGTTCAGAACAAAGAGGCAGCTTCTGGTGTCCTGGGTCCTGCTCCTAATACTGTCATCACCAGTAAATACTGTGAAGCTCAGGAACACTCTTGAAAGCATTTGAAGATGGAGAGCTGTAAAGTGTTCTAAGTTTAAGTGATGGATAGTGTAATTCTCATGGAAGACACAGGTTTTAGATTCAAGAGCGCAAGCAGGCTTATTGAGAACAGGTTGAGATGCAGATTTTTCTTTTAAAATACTTGATGCATTTTCTTTTTTCCAACTATTGTGAAGAATGAGTCCTGGAATTGAGATATACCTATTTTTGTGTAGGCTTCCTGTTACTAGGTGAAGCATGATGTATCTGACATAATGTACTGATGCAGTGCTGGGTTTGACATGACTCTTTGGATGAGAGGAACAAAAGTGCTTCTGAGCAATGTTGCTTGACGTGGGACTTTGACATCTTGAAGCTTTTTAGTGCTTTTGAAGCAAGGCCTCAAAGCGACATGTCAGACTCCCCTGCCATGTATCTGATGGCAGTGTTGACATGCCCCTGTGTTCCTGCAAGTGCTGGAATCCCGGTGCTGTTCTAGCATTTACCATGTTCTAGCAAAGGGACCAATCCACCAACCAAACAGAAAACTCTCTGGCAATAAGTACCTGAAGTGGTGATGGAGCCACTGGCCTCCAAGAGTCACCTTTATTCTGTGTGTCATAGTTATACAAATGCTTCTGTCGAGACAGGTTCAGGAGTGTTGAGGTAAAGCTTGGCCATGTTAGTTCATGTGCAGTGTATGTTGGCATTTGGCTTTGAATCCAGGTAGTGCTATGAGCTTCCCAGACACTGCAAATCCTACTTGTGCACCAAGACAGTGCCTGGCTGTAGGCACCTCAGCGCTGTACCAGTACAGTCTTTTAGAACAATATCCTAATAATCCTGACTCCATCGTTTGCTTACAGTGTAGGACACAGCTAACAGAGTTTACATGGATGAAAGCTTTTGTGCCTGTAAGAAGACCCAGCATGTTTGAAAATTATTCTTTCTTCTTTGTATGTTCCGGCACCTAAGTAAAGATACACCCAAATCAATGAATTTGCTGTCTGCATTCAGAAATGGAATCAGGATTCTTTTCCCTTTTTTTTTTTGTCCTTTTTATATCTATTAGAAGGCTGCTTGTGAATTTTCTTCCTCTTGCAGCTAGAAACAAGTGTTGGTTTTCAGACAGAATTAGTTTATGGTTCATTTATATCCATTTGTGCCAATCTTCTTAACTAGGACAGGTTTCTTGGTACCCTCTCTGACAGATTTCTTTTCAAAGGTACATCCCCTAGAGGCCTGTTTTCCTAGCCTCAGCAGGCTATGTTTCCTATGCCATATCAAAAAACTGAATTTTTGAAATCTAGTAATAGGAGCACAGCTCTTCTCTGCACTGGCTTCTCTTTGAAATAATCTTTCTTGTGGAATCTGGTCATTTGTGTTTGCAGTGTTCAGAAAGTGTTGTGTTCAATGCTGCTAATACCTCATTAAATACTAAATCTACAATTATCTTCGTGTCCAACATATACATGTTTCTTATCACTCAATATACCAAACCTGTTACTCTGTTGTTCTTCCCTCAGAAACCTCAAGTTTTTAGGAGAAATTCTGTCATCCTCGAGTATCTGACTGTGTACTTTGGCCTCTTACAGCACTCCATTTTTGTTGGTGCAGTTCTGTAGATCATTCAGTTGTTAGATTTTTCTGATCTTTCTCCTTGGTTGATGTAGCTTCTGAATCATCAACAAACTTCACTTCTCTCTGTGATCTGAACACAGCTCTAAGTGTGGGATTTGTTTGAATTCTGATTCTTGCTAAACTGGAGCAGTAATTTCTTGCCAGGTCAGTGTCTATGTCATATAATTTCTGCCATTTCTCTTTTAGCCTCTTGGGTTTCTAAGTGCACATGTCTTTCCATCCCCCTCTATTTCTTTTGCCCACCTGCCCTGCCTTTTTTTACTTCAGCCCTGTAATTAGTGTGCACTTGATGATGATATTTATCACTCACACTGTACTTAGTAGAACAGTTAGTTATCATACCAAGAAATATACTCATTTTCTGCATATCATTTGTCAATATCTGTTCTAGGCTATTACTCCTGTTACATCTGTCTCATGGACTTCGAGGACTTCTGCTGGGTTCATTTATTTATTTATATTAGGGTTATATACTGCTTTCATGTGACAATTCTTGGAGGGCTGTGAAAGTTACTGTCTGATTACTGAACACACAGAGTCTTTCTAATTCCAGTTCAGGTAGGATTTCCATACAGTTTTTATGCATTAATCTTCAGTGGCTCAACATGCTGTAACACATTCCTTTGGCCTGTAGCAAAGGAGGAAACAAGAACTCAATTGCAGAAATACAGTTGGGCTTTTTAAATATTGAGTAGGAGTTACATAATTTGGCTTTGACAGCAACTGAGTAGCAGCGCTGGAAGAAGTGTGAAAAGATTACCCAAAAGCAGAAGAGTCCAGAATAAAGTTTGGCTTCCTTCTATATCTTTCCATGTCTTTGTTAAGCTCACTGCCATAGTAGGCAGGGATCTTAAGGCTGCTCTGAAAGTACCAGTGAGCATCTCATGATACCTAGAGGGAGAAATATGAGACCAATTTGATGAGGAAGTTGACTTGGATAATTAAAAATTATGTGGAAAGTGAAGTTTCTTTAATACTCCATACAGGAAAGAAATTCAGGTGGGTTCTTACACAAGCTTATTTTCACTCTCTGTGGAAACATTGTGTTTTCCCCTTCTCAAATTAATACCTTGGTACATAGGCAGGGAAAGAAAAAAGTGTCTTTTCAAGTTCTGATTTGTTTTCACAACTTTCTGTGACTGACAGTGTGAAAAAAACAAGAGTTAGAATGTTATTAACAACTACAGAAATACTCCTAAGTTTTCCGATGGAATTTCTAAGCATGCATTTTCAGTACTCAGAAACAGAAAATAAGACTTGGTAAACCAGGTAGCTGAGCTTTTGGATCAGATGTATCTAAGCCTTGAAATTACCTTTGTACAAAGTTAATTGCTTGTGAATTCAAGATATAAATTCCTTTTGTGTCTTTTTGCAAAGATGCAGTGCCTTGTTTTTTCAGAGGTTTTTCTGTGCCATAGTTGTATTCAGAGGTATAAAAATGATGTTTACTACTGGTGGAGAAGGATCTTGGCTTGCAGAACCTGAAGGAAGGCTTCCAGATTTCCCATATCCATTGTCCTAGAGCATTCTGATGTTTTGCAGGGGAAGAAGCACCTTTCAGTGTCATTCTGCACTTGGACACTGTGGTTGACTTCAGTACAGTGGGAAGGTTACTGGCTCTTGTGGTTCTGGGGCAGTTTTGGTCTTTGAATATGACAGCAAGCAAGACACAAGAGTAAAGCTTTGTGAAATGAGTTTAATAGTGTATGATGTGTGAGAAACTGGGAGCCAAATCTGAACATTAGATGTGAGAACTATTTGCTTCAGTAGAATAAATTTGGCGAGATTTTAATGTATTTTTTCCTACTTATCTCTTCTTGTATTCTAGCCCTTTGCAAGTGATGGTTGCATTTGATGTTTTCAGTGGCCCCTCTGAGGCTCACTTGGATGTCATATGTTATGTACCTAATCAAATGGGGGAGGAGATAGGCAGAAAAAGATGTGTTCTCTGACCTTTTGAGGCCTGGAGCTGTGATGGTGATGCAGGGAAGGATACATCAGGCCAAAGGCGAAGGAACAGTGCAAAAAGCTGTGCAGCTGCAGTGCACAGATCCTGAGACAGTGGACACAGATGGAACAACATGCATGGGTCATATGCATCTCTTCTCCATGGCTGTAAATTTACCCAGTTAATACCTTCCTGATGCTGTATGCTTCTCCCAGTATAGCTGCTAGCCTTGCACACTGCTGTATCACATCCTCTTAATCCTAGTGGAAATTAAGTGAGCTTCTCTTTTAACATAAATTCTATGATCTGGGATTCATACAAGAAGAGCCTGTAAGTGTTTTATACAGCTTTAAAAGAATTGCTCTTTGTAATTACTCAGTGAAAGTTTATTTTTCAAAAACTTTCACTTTCAAATTAAACATATGCCCTAATGGATCAGCACTTTCAGAAAGTTTTACCAGATCGCAACAAAGTGGGTTCAAGGCAGTGTAATTATTCACCAAGTGCACAAAGCACCGTGCTGTGTTGTGGGAGTTGTGCTGAAGGTCTCTTTCAGCCATCTGGTGCCTCCCTGCGGCTCCTGGGCACAGCTCTTCACAATCAGCAGATAGTTTTGTGTTCCTTCTGTGGCGCTGACAATATTCCTGCTCTCCTTTTGTCAAGGTGCAGCTGCAGTGATATAAAGAACTGTCTTGTTGAACTCATCCAGCTCCAAGGTCTCTTCCATGTCCATTTCCATGTCACAGCGTACACCTGACAATTGCTCTGCTCCTGTGATGGGTTCAGCTTTGTTTGCTGATGTCCGGAGCGAAGAAGGGAAGGGACACATCCCAAGATCACGATTAGCATGACAACTAAACAAACGAGAATGTGCTGGTATAGGAAAAATGTTGCTGCATGCAGCTTTTTAAAAAGTCCTTCTTTCTAAAAACTGCAAACAGCATGTAGTTTTCCTGACAGGGGTTTGTTGCTGCACAAACGAGCAGGATGTAATTTGAGCTTCACAAATACAACAGAATGGTGTGTCTTGTTTCTAACGTGGGCTCACAGTCTCTGTTGAGCTCTACAGTCTTCTTGTTTCTGATAACGAGTAGTAAACAGAGCTATGTAAAAATGTAAATCACGGGCACGACAATAATAGGGAACAGAAGGATTTAATGGGCCTGGCGATGTCTGTAGGGGCGGTGGTGTGTGAAGTGTAAAGACACGCAGATAGCGCTGTGCTGGTGGGGATGGGCGCCCCTCGGGGACACTGTGCCTTCGTCTGTGTAACAGGACTTTTGTCACTCTGGGTGCTTGCTGAGCGGCTCTGGCACGGAGGCAAATAACCATATTTGTGTAGGTTCTGGCAAAACTTCAGGGAGAGCAGCTGGACACCAGCACAAGTGGTACCCATAAAGTTTCCTGAAGAAGCAATGATTTTAATGTAGATTCAGTGAAAACTGG
This sequence comes from Parus major, assembly GCF_001522545.3. NCBI lineage: Eukaryota > Metazoa > Chordata > Aves > Passeriformes > Paridae > Parus > Parus major. The sequence continues at coordinate 54,379,192 of NC_031773.1, read as the reverse complement.
ACAGGGAATAATATTGTTAGCACTGTGTCCAGCCTAAATGTGGTACTGTGGGATTGCAGCAGGAAGCCACCACCAACAAAACAACCCCCAAAGCCGTGTCTTGAATTGGTGTGTTTATAGTAGTAACAGCTTTGTAGATTGGGTCTAAGAACAGTATACAAGCACTGAACAAAAACAAGAACAAAAAGGACGATTAGAGCTCATGCATCCCATGTGCTGCTGGGATTTCTCATGCTTTTCTTATCTCTGTGCAACTTGGGTGTTTAGTGCTGGTGGATGCTCTGTACAACTGTGGCCCCATCAGAACCCACCAATGTTGTCCAGTAGTGACTGAAGGGCAAGCTTGGTACTCCAGGATACTGGATTAAAAGGTGATCTTTGGAATCTAGTATGCTTCAACCAGTTCAGCATGTCTGTAGATAAATAGAGTTCCTGTGCTGGATGTTACAGTTTTTACTTTATTTGGAGCATTTCTTAGGGATAATTAAAGTTTATAGAGGAGGAAATTGCAGGAGAGTATGCTTTTGATTTGCCACTACTGCTTTTATCTCAGATCTCAGATTACTCTATAAACATCAAATGAGTCTGTGAGTTAGAATTACACTGTCATTACAGTGAATAAAATGAGGGCCAGAAAGTTAAGTCATTTGGTAAAATTATCAAATGATAGTGTAGCGATGCAGCTGGGACACGTAGACATCATGAAAGCAGTGTAATTTTACCTTGTTATGGATATGGAGATCAAAGAACTGGGGACATGAAGGGCAGAAAGTATCTTTTATTTCACGCTTTGAATGAGGCAGAGTTTATGGGAGGATGTTCTATGCTCGTGCTTAAAGCTCAGCTCTGGGAAAAACCACAGAACTGCCAGGCATAATCTAGTGGGAAGAAATACTATAAAAGGTGAAATACAGAAAGCTGCTGCCATCTAGCCCCAAGAAACCTCTCTCTTTGAACATAAAACACATGGATCCAAGGGATGAAAGATCTGACCTACCAGTACTGATCTGCCAAGGCTTAGTAGTAACTACACCACGCTGAGTCAGCGATTCCTCGCTGGAGGAGCCCTGGTGGATGGCAGCAGGATAATGCTATCAGATTGTCACATCTTTTAAATCTGGTGTGCTTTGCTCTGAAGTTCACTGAGCATTGTTTTCTCTTTGAAATTCTTCAGCTGCATGGCTGATGTAGTGTTTGAAAAGTTCCCATGAAGGCTGTGGGCTTTGAAGTGTTATCTGCCTACACTTGATTTTGATTGAACATGTTTGTCCCACTGTTTGCCCAGTTTTTATTGAGATGCACTATATATCTAGTTTGCTAAAAGATAGTTGTATATGGCTAATGCAGATGCTGTTTACATCTGAAAACAATTCTAAATTAATTTTTTTAATTTCTTTGTTATTGCTGTTCTATGACAAACTATTTTGCAAATAAATGGCATGTACTGATGAAGCTTGTCAATATCCATTTGACTTATGGGGCTAAGTTGAATAAATCAAAGGGAAATATCTAGTGCTTTTCACTATGTATTCTTAGAATCATTTAAATATTCATTATCACTAATCTCTAATTGAGAACCTTTTCATATTACTTATTCCACCCATATGCTGTGACATGCTTTGCTTTTACAAGTAATTATTTGGATTTTTGCAGATCTGGGTAAATTCAAGTCCTGAAACCTTCCGTATGTTATGAGGAGGATGCAAAAGCAGTGCAAAATCCTTAGTTTGTATTTCTCATTCAGCATTTGCTAATACAGTCTACTTTAAACATAGTGACTTACTAACTGTGTTGTCTATGTATTTCAGTCCTATAAGATCATCAACTTTGCTCCAAGTCTCCTGCAAATCATAGTATCCGATCAAGTTGAATTTCCAGTGCGTCAAGCAGGTGAGATAAAATCCCTTCCATTTTCTTTCAGTGAGTCTCTTGCTTGAACAGACTCTTGAACTGCTGCCGTGTAAGTCAGTCCAGGTTTGTTCTGAAGGAGGAAATGAAAAGGATCTATCTTTGCTATTGCTTTCCTTCATGAGGGTCAGATAAAACCATGGGTATAGGATGGAGTCCTGCTTTGGTTTTCCCTGTGTGTATAGTGATCCCTACTGGATTGCTGTGATACTGATGTGAAAAAAAGCATGATTTCTACTCAAAACTGAGAACCCTTAGGTATTATTTCTCCTCATGGTGAAGAAGTAATGATGCCAAGACAAGTGTGAATTTAAAAATAGAAAAGGGTATCACGTTTGAGTACATGTTTCTCTGTTTGAATCTCTTTTTCCCTGGAAAGGTGAAAATTTCTGAAAAATGGAAATAACTCCTTAGTTCATAGATGAGGGATAGCCACATACATTTAGTCAATATCTTGGTGACTTATTTAAGTAGATATAAAGGAAGGTCACATCGCTGATAAGTTGCACAGTTACAGTCTGAGCATGTCTGGAAGGATTGCTCAGCTCTGTGTGCGAGTTCAGGTGCAGTGGTGCAGATAACTTTAGGGTATGCATTTGTGGAGGATCAGATTCTAAATTCTGATAATCCATTTTAACTAGTCCTGTGTAGTATTTTTGTCAGATACAGAGACTGTTGAGGTCTTTCAGTAAATTAATTAATACTGTTTCATTCACAGCTGTGTTTTTATTCTGTGGAACAGCATTTCCCATAGAAGCACTGTTGGGGTTTTTTTGTACAGATCCCATTAATCCCCTGAGTGCTTTGGGGCGTGCTGACATATTCTGTTTGTCATGCTGGCCTTTATTTTTTCAAAGATAATCCAACTTTGAATGGTGTTGTTAGTCCATTCTGTAGAAAAGTTTGAGGCTTAATCTAAACTCCATACGGTCATTTTTATAAATTAATCTCTCATTTCAGTATCATTCAGGGAAAAAAACCAACTGTGTAGAATGTAATTTTTTTTCTTTTTTTTTTTTAGAATAGGGGTGTAAAATGGAAAATCACATTTAAGTCATATTTGCAAGCCAACAGACTTCCCTGGGAATTTTTTAAAAGCCATGAATTTGTTTAACAACAAGATCTGTGGACAAAATAAATTAAAGTCTTAGGCTGGTCTTTCAGGACGTGTTTCTTGTCTGACTAGTCTGGCATGTATAGACAAAGAGCTGTTTTTCCTTTTGCTCCTATAAAATATTTTACACACTACATGTTTTCATACTTTGCTATTTGTAATCACCAAAATATATCACCAAGGATATCTTATTTATACTTTAAAACCCTAGCTAGCAATCCACCAAAATAGTGTACAGGCATTAGAGTTTATTAAGAACATTCCTTTAATGCCTCATACCATATTTCCTATGTTTCCTGAAGAATGCCTTCAGGCATTTTAGTACTGATGCATAAATGCTTTATTTTCTGTTGAAGATTAACTTTATTTTTCTTGTTTTTTTCATGTGAAACAGAAGGGAACAATTTGAAGGGATTATGGGAAATCCTAATAGTGAAATAAAGCTTAGGGAATTCACAACAAACATTTCTGTCTGAATAGAAGGAAGGCCACGTGCCAGTTTCATACTGGGCATTTCCCCAAGCTGTGTGTCCCATCTGTGTGCGCAGTGATTTGTTTATATGAGCCTTCCAAAACTTCACTTACTGAGCTTGAGTCGTTGTTTTAGGGATGAGTGAAAACACAAATAAGTAGATTTTTGTTGGCTTGTTTAGAATGATAGGATATTATGTTCATATAGAAGACTGCTGTAGTAAAAAATGTACCTGGATAGATACTGATGGAAATATTATCCTGTTCTGCTCTGATCAGGTGTTTGAACCTGATCTTGTGTGAAATCATAAGAAAGATGTTTTTCTGACTGAGCTGTGCTCAGTGCCCATAATTGTTAAGAATTCAGGTGGTGGTTTTCAGTTGCCTTTTCAACTCTTTATTCTACTTTTAGCTGTTCTACATTTTGAGCACTGGGCAATGTGTAGAATTAAACTATTCTTTCCCCACTGTCTATACTTAGCTGCCATTTACCTGAAGAACATGGTGACACAGTACTGGCCAGACCGTGAGCCACCTCCTGGAGAAGCGGTTTTTCCATTTAATATTCATGAAAATGATCGTCAGCAGATTCGGGATAACATTGTAGAAGGAATAATTCGTTCTCCTGACTTAGTGAGGTACTTTACATTGCACAGAGATGTTTCTGTTGCTTAGGTGTTCAGACCTGCTGGTCTGGATGTTGTTGATGAGAGAATCTCGATATTTTGGGAGATGAGACCAATACGTTTTTTGCAAAAGTAATAATAATGTGTTTACACTTATTCATATGTGATTGTTTTTCAGAAAAGTAGTAACCTGGCCACGAGCCCTGTGATGTGATTTATCCTCTAAGAGTGTTGTCAAAGTATCTTGTTAACACTTGTTGTAGTGACAGCCTGTCTGTTTGGCTGATTCAAGGCAGATAGTATATACAGGGCTGTCTGCAATATAGAGTTAACCATTCAGGGAAATACTGTCCAAGATTCCTTTTTTCTAGTAGCCCTTTTCTTAATTATGTTATTAATTTTTATATGTAACCCCAGTGTTTAACTATGTATTAAAGTTCTTGGTTTTAAGATGTTAAAAGAATGAAGAATTGCGGTTCTTCTGTTGCTGGAAGAATACTTAAGAATCACAGATTCTTAATACTACAGTCTGTGATTGTTCACCCCTTTAATTAAAATGAGGTTTATAAGATGGGAACTGATATTTTCTGCAGGCCTTGTTTTTTCATTGCTTAGCAGAACCAAAAGTATTTCTGCACAGGTTCTAGTTCAGTGCTGCTCAGCTTTTTTAGTCACACCTCAGTTTAGTCAAGTCAACAGTTCTGCCTTGTCTCACCATTGAGTGGCATCTAAAAGTGTGTGGCAGGAGAAACAGTTGTTCTTTAACTAATTGGCTCTGCCATATGCTTGGAGGCTGAGAAAGTGCTGTTCTAGAAGATCCCAGGAAAACTGTAATTTCTTGAAACTGTGGCTTGGATCATAACACAGGCCATTATTCTTTAATGAAAACATACAAATTTGTGGTTGCTTTCAGCTTGATAAGTAAGTATAAACATTCATTTTCAAAGCACAAAGCTAGCTGGTTTAATGAGCAATTAATTCTTTTAAAATACTGCTTGATACATGTGAGGAGGGAGGGAGAAAAGTAGCTAAAATATTCTGAAATTAGTTTATTCTTTCAAGTTAAATCCTATCAGATCTTTTTCTTGCTTTTCCCTTGCTACTTCCCAGAACTCTTCAATGCTGTCAAAATATGTACGATACTTATGACATAGTATAGATATTGTAGCCAATAAAGCAATATTTGGGATTTATCCTTTAATTTAAACGCTGTGCCACTACCTTATTCACTTATTTTTTTTCTCCCCCCTGCATTAGAGCCCAGCTAACAATGTGCCTCCGTGCTATCATAAAACATGACTTCCCTGGCCATTGGACAGCTGTGGTAGACAAGATAGGATACTACCTGCAGTCTCCAAACAGTGGGAGCTGGCTTGGGAGCCTCCTGTGTCTCTATCAGCTGGTGAAGACTTATGAGTAAGTTGATGTCCATCAGTAGATGAGGAATTGGTACTTTCAGTCTAAGCTGATTACTGAAAATGACATTATTAAAAACACTGGCAGTTCTGCAAGGGAATTCAGATAGAAAATGGGAATTAATGATTATCATATGCTTCCTTTCTTGCAAATAAATTAAAAATATTCATCATCTTTGTATGATTAGTGAATTGAAAGCAGAGTTGCCAGCAATAATCTGTATTCATTTAGTGAGGCTTTTTTCATGGGACTTTGTATTTTTGATCTGGCTGTAAAAAAAAGTCCTTAGGTTTATAACTTCTTTTGTTTGAAGATACCCCAAATTCTAGATGTATGAATGCAAATTATTTTCTGCTTTTATGTCATGAATACAGTGCTGTCATTGGCATATACTATTATTGCATATTGTTACCTGTGGCATCTTCCTGGTAGTCTAAATCCACAAAGCATAAATTAGGAGCAGTGTAGTGGGGCTTATCACTCTATTTCTTTTTTTTTTTTTCTTTTTTTTTTTAATTGCCTGCTGTTAGAAACATAGGCAAACCACACAAAACGAATGTAAATGGAGAAAAAGTATCTTTTCCAAAGCAAAGAATTACCTTTCCTTTTCAATGGCTATTCACTCCCATTTGTTCATCACCCGACTTGAGTTTGGCATTGGTATGAACAGCAGAGAAATTCAAGTCCCTGCTCCTGTGAGGTGACAGTTCAGTAGTAAACAACAGTACTTCTACCTCTCAGTAACTGTCTTTGTGTAAGGCAATGTTTGTTGTTTTCCATTTTTTTTAATAGGTATTTTTAGTGAATTTGCACAAAGGTTCAGATGGGGATTAGAGGAGGGGAGAGTGATTGAGTGAGGGCTAGATATTCTTTTTTTGGTTTTTTTTTAGGGCACAGAAATTAAATTGTTGGTGGGGAATAGGCACTAGAATCTCCAGTGTGTAGATCCTGGACCAACATTTTTGTTTCTTTTGCAGGTACAAAAAGGCAGAGGAGCGAGATCCTCTCATAGCAGCCATGCAAATATTTCTGCCTCGGATTCAGCAGCAGATGATTCAGCTTCTGCCTGATAACTCCCATTACTCTGTACTGCTTCAGAAACAAATCTTAAAAATCTTCTATGCTCTTGTTCAGGTTGGCATCTGTGTAGAGGAAAACCAAACTTCTACTTTGCTGGGCACAATTACCCCTTTCAGTACATTCAGAGGTGTGATTGAATAAGAATACCCTTTAGGATGTGAAAAGTCACATACAATAAGCAGCTGTTATAGAAATAGGATATTTATAGATTTTTCTACTTTGAAGCTGGTCACATGATCACCCAGATTAAATTTTTAATGAATGTAGGGTGCTTCTGCATATGGTATCTGTAAGCTCACTAGAGAAATGTTCCTATTTTTATAAAGTTGCACATAGCCTGATATGAACTGCATGGATACCTAGACTGTGTGGTTGGCTTCTGAAGGTGTCAGTAATGAATATTGTAGTGTAATTGTCAAATGCTGCACTAGGAGCAATCAAATACTTCTCTAGGAGGCATTCTCATTATCTGCTGAAAATCTGGCAGATAGTATGTATTGAGAGATAAGTTTGGCTTTTACTGGGATGACTTTGGTGAAGGAGTACTTAAAGAGAACTAGAAACCAAACCAGATCCTTCTTAAGCAACAGCCTGAAAATTTGTAAATTAACTTAAAATAGTTAAAGTAACTAAAGTTTCTTTAAAGTAACTTAAAGTAACTTTAACTAAACTTCAACTTAAGTTAAAATTAACTAAACTTTAAGTTAAAGTTACTTTAAAGTTACTTTGTAACTTCAAGGTACTTAAAGTAACTAGTTTGTTACTAAATGGATGGACCATTTAAAAAATACCAAGATCCTATTTTTCTTTTCAGTAACTTGCCTGAATATCTTCACTTTTCTTTGGATTTTCTAGAGAAGGGAGATTTACTGGATAGTAGCTAGCTAGGTAGTAGTAGTGAATCACAGAATCACTAGGTTGGAAGAGACCTTCTAGATCATTGAGTCCAGCCTCAACTAAACCATGGCGCTGAGTTCACCACCCAGTGTTTTTTTTAACATGTCCAGGGATGGTGGTTCCATCATCTACCTGGGCAGACAATTCCAGTACTTTATCACTCTTTCAGTAAAAAGCCTTTTCTTATTATCCAACCTTTATTTCCCTTGGAGCAGCTTAAGACTGTGTCCTCTCTTTCTGTCAGTAGTGAATACATTTTGTTTGCTAAAATGCTATTGGTTTGCCCAAACCCTGTAATATGGATACTGCTGTGGTCCTAAAAGGTACCTGGGCTGTGAAGAAATTAAACAGAGTTGAGTTCTTAGACTAAGGAACTTTGCTCAAATTATGTCTGCTCAGAAATTCCTCTTCAAGTTTTACCAAGACAGATGCAATTAGACTAGTGTTGATATGTAACTTAATTTGTTTTAATTTTACTTATAACCTCATCTTCCTTAGAATGTAACTACTGCAGAAATATCTGTCTTTTACAGAGAAAAATAGTATTTCATACCTGCTTTTTTTTCTCTTATTGCAGTATGCATTGCCCCTCCAATTGGTGAATAACCAGACTATGACTCAGTGGATGGAGATCTTCCGGACTATCATTGATAGAAATGTACCACTGGTGAGTTTTGGCATTGTAAAGACCTCTGATACTCGTGTGTTGACATTTGAGGAAGCGTCAGTGTAAAGATTTTCTAAGTATTCTTATCCTTGGATTTTTGAGCCAGAGTGATGTAGTATTCAAGTGTATCTGAGAATTTGCATTTTTTAAATATGCATAATTTTATGTACAGTACATAAAGCACAGACATTGTGCAGGTATTGCACATACACATTATACTGGCTAATTAAGATAATTCCGAGTTCCTGAGTGTCACATAACTGTTAGCAGAATCAAAGCTATAGTCTATGCTGTGTGTTTATATTAGTTTATTCAGCAAGGAATGTTTAAAGCATAATTGCTCTCAAAAAAATGACATAACTAATTTTAAATAAATGTTTGTAGGAGACTTTGCAAATTGATGAAGATGATAGACCGGAGCTGGTGTGGTGGAAATGCAAGAAATGGGCATTGCATATTGTAGCTCGTCTCTTTGAACGGTAACAAATTGATTAAAACCTAAAACCTTGGGTTATAAGTCTGTACCATTTCTTGAGATGCAAGTAGAGAGGACAGTTTGATCCATTAGACAGCTCATGGTCACAGAAGAGATTTTCCTGCTGCTGTCCTCCGCCTTGCACTGGCACAGCCGCTGGTCTCAGCTCTTAGTGAAATGATTTGACTCGCTTAAGATGGCAAGAAACTTGCCCCACAGGAAAAGTAAATCTATCTAGTTACTTATTTATTTTACTACACCCAGCTAGAAGTGTTTATATTCTCAAACATAAAAGCAGGGGAAAATTTGAAAAGAAATCCATAAACATGAAGATTACAGAGCTTGTGACAAAAAGTCAGCCATGTTGACTTGAGTATAATATTTTACCTTAGGATAATTTAAGAAATAAAAAGGGAAGTGAGATGTTATGTGGGAAAGGATGGCTTAGCAGGAACCTGTGGTAAAGTTTTCCTTTGCTGATGCAAGACTACTCAGGGTCCTTTATGGTTTAGAATGTACTTTATTTTCCTGACACCACAGATTTCTCACAGTGTAAATATCTGTGTCCTTTTCCTTTTAAAGATATGGAAGTCCTGGAAATGTTACTAAAGAATACTTTGAATTCTCAGACTTCTTCTTAAAAACCTATGCTGTGGGCATACAACAGGTAAGCACAGTTCATTTTTTATGAATTGCATTATTTTGACTGAAGAAATGTATTACTTTTTAACAGTGTGCTTGTACTGATTTACTAATTTATTAAATAAAAATGAAGAGAGTCTGGCAGGCTTTCCTTGTAGTGATTGAGAAGTTCTTTAGAACTCAGTGCCATACAGCTGAGGTATAATAACACAAATTTTCAGCAGCTCAAAAAACCCTGCAGGAAAACTCTCAGAAAAGGTGAGTGCTGATAAAATGGTGTTATTGTCGTGTATAAGCACTCTAGATACAGCTGAGAGTAACACTTTTGGTGCAGAGGCCTCATTTCATAGAAGGGTGTATTTTCAGGCCTGTCTTTCCCAAGTGCTTTTGCTGCAAAAAACTTAGGCCCACTAATCCAATGATACTGTTTTATTTCAGGAAGATACAAGCAGGTTAGAAGATGTCTGGAGAACAGCAATGAATGTTATTTTATATCTGGAAAGCTTATTATGTGAAAATATAGCCTAAATTCACCATTTGCAAGGACATTGTTTTTGTTAGGGAATGCTGATTATTTGTGTTTAACATGGTGTATGGAGACAGTTCAGTTCTGATAAAGTTGCTAAACAAAATTACTTTTCTTCATCCAGTCTGAAAACAGAATAGTTTATCCATCAGGAAGAGCTAAGGAGGGGAATGATTGTGGTAAGCCTGTAACTTAAATGAAAAGGGAAATAGCCTTATTTCTATCTATTAATATCTATTCTGAATTCCTTGTGATCTGTAACTCCTGAGTGGAAAAATAGTCTCCCATAGGCAGTTATAATTTGAAATACTTAAAGTTTGTCTGTTAAGGTGTTTAACTATGTTATAGAGGGGACAGTTTAGCTTCCAAGATAAATGTACTGGATGGTGTGCACATTTCTTCAATTTCTGACTCTTAAATAGTGATTTATCATGATTCCTTGCAGAGTTAGTTAGAATTCTGTTGTATTACATTACTAAGGCTTTGTTACTTACTCATCAATTGGTAAGTGCTGACATTGTGCTGGAGTCTGTATAAGATATAGACAATTCTCGTCCTTGGAGCATTTCATATAAAAGTCTTAACGTCAAACTTAGTATTTCTAATGAAGGAACTATATTCAAAATAAAATTTATTATGATCTGTTCTGAGGAATTACGAAGCAGAATTGTTCTGCTGAAAGCATATGACACAAAATTTTGTTGTGCGTTGCCCTTGATTTTTATTGTTATTCATGTGTATGCCACTTCTTTGCACTTACTAATAATTCCCCTGCCATTACTTCAGATTAGTAGCTTTGTACGGTGGTTTTTTCCCCTTAGTAGAGGAAACTTTTATACCAAGGAAGCTTTGTGTGATAAGAGTTTGTAATAGCATGCCAGGTGATAATATCTGATGGCTACAATAGGTAATTGAAGTTAAAGGGTTTGCAGCTTTTCTGATTCAGAGGCTTAGGTGAACCTATTTTTCTTTTCTGGTTTAGTATTTCTATTCTCATCCCTGTTCTTCCAATGTAATTTGTCTTCTTTAGGGACTTGTCATTAAATATGAATGCAGACACCGCTTAACAGGTATAAAAGCCACCAGTTTGAAAATCTCACGGTGCCTTTTCCTCTAACTATTTAAAATTTTGCAGAGGCCTCTGTAAACTGTGAGCCTCTCGCTATCAAGGTGTATCTTTGGTTTATAATCACAAGTGATCACATGGTAGGGCTAGTAGTAAAGGTGGACATCTGCATAAATGTTTGCAGGATTAGAACCTTGATATTTAAGTTATTTATGATTTTTGGATCAAAGGCATTATAATGATTTCTAATGCTAGAACATCTGCTGTAAAACTACTTCATCTGTTCATGTATATTCACTAAGGAAGTGCACTGCATGTTTATGCATGAGACAGAATTTTCAGTCTTCATTTAAAAATACCAATTTGTCATTTCTTTAGGTTCTCTTAAGAATCTTAGACCAGTACAGGCAAAAGGACTATGTTGCGCCACGTGTTCTTCAGCAAACATTGAATTACTTGAACCAAGGGGTGATTCACTCTATAACATGGAAGCAAATGAAGCCACACATACAGGTCAGTGCTTAAAACCCAGTCATAAACAATGCATGTCATCAGAGGAGTTGAAAAACACCCCCAGCACCCCAAGTTTTATGTTTTTAAGGAAGGTTTCATGAATCATTCAGCAATTGATCTGGAAAATAAAATAGTATTTCTACACAAATGTGTTTGTGTTTTGCAATATATGACTACCTTTTGTTGCATATAATGTTAACTCAATCAAAGATTCTGTTCCATAAGTTCTTCATTTTAATTTTTACAGTCTGCTAGAAAATCACAATGTTCTGGCTTATATTAGTTACTGGTGTTCAGCACTGTCATAGATTTTTGATTGTAGTACAAAGACAGTGCACAAAGAGAACATTAAGAGGAGCTAAACCCTCTTTTAAGGATATGTTTTGCAAGTGAACTAAAGAACAAATGAAAAGTGATTTTACTGCTCTTTCTTTTTTTCATATCATAAGATCCCTTTGTAGTTAATTAATTCCATGACTTTTAGGGGAAAGGACTCTGAAATCCATTCTCATGTTAAATATTGCATTGGCGAGATCCTTCTGCAGAATGTAATATTCTGCTGTGTACAGACTATGTCTTGAAGTGTGTTTTGTGCATGGTAAAGTAATATTATAAAACTAGATTGTATAATTACTGCTGCTGTCTGGGACTGTTTCAAAAGGAAAGTACCTTTAATACTGTGAATTTGTTTCTGGCAGACAAAATAAAAGAGTGCTGCTTACAGGAATGTAACTCTCTAGAAGAGTAAGTCTAATAAATTAGTGCATGGTGGAGGGCAACTGTACTGGAATTTGATTCTACGTGTACTTACGTGTATTTGGCTTTTCTAAAATTAGACTATCACAGAAGAGGTGATATTCTCTCTAATGTGCTACAAAGATGAGGATGAGGAGCTCTGGCAAGAGGATCCATATGAATATATCCGCATGAAATTTGGTAATTTGGCTTTATTTTTTGCTTTCATCATAACTGTGTCCTGTAGTTCCAGTGATCAGCATGGCTGCTGTAATGTCTCTCTTCACCTGAACAATAATAAGAAGAAAACTTTTTTCTTAAATCTCACCAATCTGTAGTTAAAAGCAGGTGGCGGATCAAGTGAGTTTGGGTTGGTAGCTTTGAACTAAATGAGGTTTTTTCCTGCTTCACATGTGCTTAGAGCAGCCGAGACAGAGTGGCTTGCTCCCTTGTTAGTGCCTGCTTCAGAATCCTGATGTGCACATGTGCCAGCTGCCTGTGGGTTCCTGCAGCTCCCACTTTGACCAGAAGAGGCCTGACTTTCTCTTTCCCTGTTGAAAATTGTCAATGCCTTCAGCGTTTTTCTGCCACTTATTACTACTCAATTGTAAGCTAATTAGATATATATATATTATTTCAAAAGAGACTGTGCAAAATCTTGGGAATAACGGGCAGGGCCATATTATGAATAATTACATTTATTAAAAGAGTCATGTAATTGAAAAGGAATAGGGTACTTTAAAAGTACAGCAATTTTAGCTGGAAAACCCCTGTGAGCCAGGCACCACAGAGATATATATGCAGCATTTGGTTAATTTTAATTAGTTGAGTTGGGATTAGTGTATGTGAAAGCAGAATTTAAATATTCATAGAATAATTAAAAAGCTTGGAGAGTTGTTATGCAACAAATTAATTACAATATAGTGTTGATCACTAGGGTATAAATACATCCTTGATTTTTGGTGTGTAAATTCCATTCTTTCTGTGTAGGTAGTGAATCTTATTTTTATGTGTAGCTGAGGCAGTTAAGTACAGATTCAGATTGTATCATGGAAGGTAAAAAAACACTCAAAGTACAGAACACTCAAGTGTCCAAGTATATTAAATGGAAGTTTATTGAGGCACCTTTTCATTTGGAACAAGAATTCCAGTGGTCTGGTAGTATTTCCTAATGATGTGATGATGTTTTATCTTAAAGTTTTCAGGAAAAGTTGGTATGTAATTTGAGTCCCATTTTAAGACAGCGTTTTAAGATCTTTTACTTTAATTCAATTTGTGTGGAGATGTTTGGATTTGGAACATGTTTGCAGCACAGATATTTTTTTCAAGATAAACAGAGGAGGTTTAGTTGCAATGAATGAAACTAAAAAACTTGACCTTTCAGCAGATATGAAACTACTCCAGATCTAAGTAGATTTTATGTACAAAAAGTTTCCCATGAGGTTTTAATAAAATCAAGTCAAAAATGTGTACACATGGTATACAGATGGTACTGGAGTGTATTATTGTTTTTCCTATGGGGGGGTTTTAATTAGAAAAGGAGACAGGATTTTTTTGTCCCTTGTATATGGTCTCAAAAGAGCTAATGAATGAATAGCATATTCTTGATTAAGGAAATGAAGAGTGGCAGTGTATTTGGAAGGCAAGAAGTAAGGTGTGTGACATAAGCTTGGGTTTGACTCTATAAGCACAAAATGAAGACATTCATGTTAATAATTTTGAAGTTATATGATCATCCAGATTTCATGATATCCCAAAATGAAGATGGTTTACATGAAATGTATTATTCAAAAAATATTTTTTAAAATGTTTTTTTCTCACCTTTTTTTTTTTAGATGTATTTGAGGACTATGCATCCACAACAACAGCAGCACAGAATCTCCTTTACACTGCTGCAAAGAAGAGGAAAGAGGTATGAAACCAGTGCCTTTTAATTATTTGAATTTTCCTTAGTAATGTTATTTTCTCCTTATATTTGAAAATGCTACAGGAAGCTAGTCTTGAAAAATATACTTGCTGCTACATTGTCAAATGTTTCCTGGCTGAATGCTATCAATCTGGGGAGAGTTAAAATATTGTGTGTATAAATACTAAGTGAATTCTTCCTGCTGATTTAAAATGCATCTGCCAGGTGCAAAATGGATTGGAATAGATATATTGGAATAGATTTTCCCAGGTTTACAAATAGCCTCTGTCACAGCTGTTCTCAGCATCACAAACTGTAGTAGGAGGGCAAGTGGACCTGATCCTTAATTTTCACTGATGATATTTAAAATAACAGCAATGAAATTAGCAAGGACAAAACCCATTTCATGCAGTTACTCTTTAAATGAGGATGTAACTTTCCTGTAGATCTTTCTGTATTTACAGTGACCTGTACAAAATAACCAGGCAAACCCTGGTAGGCACAGTTGGCTAAAATAGCAGATGTTTTTCTACGTTCCATTTTAGCATCCAGTAATCATGGAGCTCCATTTCCAGGTGGATTTTAAGAGGAGAACACAGTCTTTACATTAGGTGGAATAGGTGGAATATGACCTTTCTACTTTTTTATTGTTAAAACAGTTCTTGTGCACTGATCCTCCTTCTCATTTTCATAATTTGTATTTAGACCGTCAAAGTGGCATGTTGGAAAAGGACATAATGGGTGTGGAAATCACTTTCAGCCTTTGGTTTTGCCAAGAAACTTTTTCTATGTCTAGTCAACTTGAGAAACTACTGCCAAAATCAATAGAGCAAATTAAGTTTATGAGGTTTTAGACCAAGCTCTCCTTGAAAATATGTACACACACATATGTATTTATATTTATGTGTGAGACAAGCCAGAAAAGAACTTAAGGGGAAAAGTGGGCATGGTGCTGTTTGAGCCTCTTGCCTTTTCATTACTGTTTTTGTTTGCCTTAAGACAGTGACAAAAGTACGTTATTTGCTATTAGTAATTTCAAGGAGTAATAAAATTTCAAGGAGATTAATCTAATTTTGAACAGTTTGGCTGAAAAGTTGAAAATTCCAAAGTTTTACACTTTAACTATTGAAAGATGCTATATTTAGTACCTCACATGCTTTGGCCAAGACGAAATTTCTTCTTGAAAATGTCATATGAATTTTTTAAACAATGCTATTAAAATAACATGACTAAAGGGGATTGTGTGTTTTCTGTCCTGCATAGGTATTACCAAAAATGATGGCATATTGCTACCAGATTCTGACAGAGCCAAACATTGATCCAAGGAAAAAAGATGGAGCTTTGCATGTTATAGGATCCCTAGCAGATATTTTACTGAAGGTAAGTGGGTAAAGAAATGAAAAAAGTTTGCAATTCTTGCTATCAACAGTGATTTAAAATAAAATAGTCTTACTTTATTAAAGTATGACTAGCCCTTAGCCATATTTATAAAGTCTGTGGAGAGGTTGCACTCTGATTGCAATCAGAATATGAGAGTCTGTTTATTTGAAAATATTAACATTCTTTCCTGGTTTTATATCACAATTTTATACACAGATTTTCCTTCTCACATTTTTCCAAAGCTCTGTTTGTTTGTTACACAACAGTCCCTTGGTCCCCTCCTGCTTTACTAGTAAAATGGAAGTGTTAGGAAAGCAAACATGCATTCCATCAGCAACATTGCTTATGATTCTTTATGAAATTCCCCAACAGCCTGCACTGTTATGGGCTGCTTCTGGTTCCAGGAAAAGGTTTACTTAACATGTTACAGGAATGTTCTGTCTAGCTTTCCAACTTTTTCACTCTTCAATATGTGGCTTTGAGTCTTATATCATCTGCCAGCTGGGAGTTTTGAAAAAAAGCTGGAAAGAACAAAGAGCCTTCCTCCATTTTTTTATAGACAGCATCTTTAGAATTTTGGTTATTTTTCTGGAATCTGAAGGCAAATTTAATGCACACTGTTGTTCTTTAATTTATATTAACTACAGTTTGCCTAGTGCTTTTGTGGATGGTGGAGTCCAAAATACACCTTTGCTCCATGTCAAAAGTAATTGCCAAAACATTATCACTTTCAGCATGAGAATGGTGATCTTGTGCTGGAGGCTTCTTTTAAAAAGGAATTTATTCTATTTTATATGAATTGTCTCATTGTGCAGGATGTGTCTTCATATTACAGGCGACATCTTACCAACATTTACCATCTGTATTTTTACCAGTCTGTTTTCTGGTCTTAAATCCTGAAACATCAGTAACTTCTGCAGAATTTTTGTAGATAATTTTGAATTTTAGATGCCCTTCCTCATGTGTGAAACAGTGAAAGAGGACAGTGTTGTGAGAAGACTTTCATATTAATGTATTTATCTCTGTCCTGAGGGGAAAGAAGGGGATTTATTCCAGTATTCTGCTCCTATTTGAAATTTTCAGTCCTGAAATGTGAGGTTATACTGTACTTTATAAAAGAGTAATAACCCCAAACACTGCAGACCTCTTTAAAATTTGAATTTCTTTTGTTTGGGATTTGACACATCGAAACATTCCATCAGCTGTTTCCATATAAAATCCTGCATTTGTAAGTGCTTTCTGGCTTTTGAGTTGACTGAGATACAGAGTCTAAGAGCTCATAGACACAATGGCCCTACCTGAGTCACCTGGCTCCCCACAGCAGCTCCAGTTCAGTGCCTACAAACTTCTGGCCAGTATGCACTAAGGAACAGGATTTTCCTTTCTCTCTGTTATTTTTTTTCTGCTCCGTCCTTCATCCAGCTCTGTGAAGGCTGTGGAATGAGTGTAGAAAAAAAGCTGTGTGCATTGCTGAAATAAAATGTGATCACATAAGATATTTGTTACATTGAGTGTCCCATTTCACCCTCTTCTGTCTTAGCCATTGAATCATTCCTTTGGATGGTAACAGCGTCCCTAGCATGTATCTTTTCTATTATTCTGGAGCTATAAGGGAAATCTCAAATCTCCATGCTGGTTCTAGCTTCCTGGGAGTATCTTGGGATTTTCCAAGGCTGGAATAATGAAGAACAGCTCTCATCCAGTATCCTTCTCCAGCTAAGGAAATTTCTGTCACAAAGGAATTTATTCATCCATTAATAAACATGGGAAAAAATGTGATTTGTTGCTGTATTGTCCAAAATAGTAAGTTTTATACTTATAGTAACACTAGGTCATTTGAAACTCAGACCTACTCCATACTAAGCTCATATTTATCTTCAAGTATGTATATACTCCTTTGTAGGAAGAATGGAATTACTAGGTTATTGATCCTTGTTGCTTTTAAGAAAAATCAGCTGGAATTAATTTCCTTAAATAACATGAAAATTCCAATTCACATGTTGTAATGAATAGTGCCAAGTTGAATTACGTACAGTTCTTTCACTTACCTGATTTTTGAACTTGCTGTTGAGTTGGTTCTATTCAAGGTAAGGGATCCAGTTCTCTTTGTGGGAGGATATCGTTATTATATAGACAAATAATTGTATTTCCCGTGGTTGGTATTTGAAATGCATTATGGGCTAGAAAGAAGTATGTAAAATGAATGGTCTCCAAAATCAGTTTTTCCTTACTCCAACAGAAGAGTGTTTTCAAGGATCAAATGGAGCTGATGTTACAGAATCACGTGTTTCCCTTGTTCATGTCTAACCTGGGATACCTCAGAGCTCGAGTAAGTTCACCTCTTACATCAATTCCAGTATTTGCCATGGTTCCTTCCTTTGCACTTTGATTTCATTCTGAATGTTACTGCAAGAAATTAGGTAAATACATTGTAAAATTTAAAATAACATTCTTGTGCAGTATTTTTTCATAATTTTGATTTTAAAAAATTTTTTTTTTGGTGAAATTAATTGATGGAAGGTCTGTGTTGTATTAATGTTCACCTCTTCAATAAAAGTTGAGAATCTGAGCAGCAATTGTGGCCATTTTTCATTAGCAGAGATGGCTGTGAAGAATAGGCAGGATTTTCACAAGTAGGTAATGTCAATTTGAATGTTGGCTTGAAGAAAATCCCCAAGTGCCAATATCAGTCATGGACAAACAGTTTTCATTGTTTTTTTCTGATTTTATTTCCCCCAGAAGGACCAAAGCCTATGAATGCAAATATGTGCACACTGAATTTATTTTAATTTGTGAAAGTATAATAAAGAACTGCTTGAGTGCAATACCTGTGTTATATTTAATGAAAGAATGCACCATAATTTAAGTGGGAGAAAAAAAAAAAGCAATACATGCAAACAGGGAGATAGTATCAGTGGTTTTGACTCAGTTAAAAATTCTTAAAATTGACATAGTCCTTAACTTGCTTCTCTTTTTGCCTTGCAGTCCTGTTGGGTACTTCATTCATTCAGTGCTTTGAAATTTCACAATGAGCTAAACTTGAGGAATGCAGTAGAGCTGGCAAAGAAGAGCCTGATTGATGATAAGGAGATGCCTGTCAAAGTAGAAGCAGCCATAGCCCTTCAGACCTTAATAAGCAACCAAGAGCAAGGTATGTGACAGTGATTCATCAGCTGTACACACTGATCTGTTGATTTTTTGTCAAGATGAGGAAGTTGGTGGTGCAGATTTGCCTAAACATTTCTGTCATTTAAAGACAGAGATTTCAGAATATTTTATCATGTTTAGACAGATTCGCTTGCTCATTATGTCCCAGAATTCCAACTTCAAGTTTTTATGGCACAAAAGAAGTTAGAATCAGCATGTTTGTTTTAGTAAATATCACTCATCTTTGGTTTTTTTTTTTAGTGAAGTTAAGGAGTGTGTATGTTTAAAAATGATCACTGCTTATATATGACAGCAAGTAATCTCTCAAAACTGGATTTTTGCTGTAGGTAGCATTTCAATATTACACAATTTATTTACTCTGTCTACTAGTTATGGACTGTAAAATTGCCTTGGGTATGTTTTTTTGGCTTCTTTATTTCCTTAGTGAATTCAAATTAAAAAAACTTACATTGTTCAAGAGTAGTCAGCTACCTGGGAGTTTGGAGATGTTGTATATTTGTGTTTATGGATAGTTGATTTCACCTGGTTTCTTTTAGCCAAGGAATATGTGAAGCCTTATGTAAGGCCAGTGATGCAGGAGCTCCTGCACATCGTCAGAGAGACAGAAAACGATGATCTCACGAATGTAATCCAGAAGATGATCTATGAGTACAGCCAGGAAGTCGCTACTATTGCTGTGGACATGACTCAGCACCTGGTAAGAGGAACAGTAAAATACCAGTCCAGTCAGGAGCACGTGTGTAGTTTGGTAAACATTTAGTGAGCTCTGCTTGAAGTGCACACAGTTTAAAGTAATCATTATGAGAGTACACCTGTAGTATTTGCAGTATTTATGGTTTTTTTCTGTATGAAGCATCTTTAAAACTTATAGATTTTTCAAAG
Source organism: Parus major (assembly GCF_001522545.3). Lineage (NCBI taxonomy): Eukaryota > Metazoa > Chordata > Aves > Passeriformes > Paridae > Parus > Parus major. The sequence continues at coordinate 54,359,720 of NC_031773.1, read as the reverse complement.
ATACTGATTTGTGTCACTGATTTTAATGAGCCGAGCTCTAACTATTTAGCATTTCAAATGACTTACTGTAGAATTCTAAAAAAAAAGAGGAGATTTTAATTTGCTATATTCCCCTTTCAAAAGTAGCAAGCATATTTTTCAGTGCTGACAGCTCTTACAGATAAGGCATTGCTGCTGCTGCATTAACTGCCTTGGTTTTGAATGACAAATTAGAAACACGAGTTTGCTCTTGAGTGTGATGTTGGTTGGTTTTTTTCACAGGCTGAAATATTCGGTAAAGTACTTCAGAGTGAGGAATATGAGGAAGTAGAGGACAAAACAGTTATGGCCATGGGCATCTTGCACACAATTGACACAATCCTGACAGTTGTAGAAGATCACAAGGAGGTGAGATTTTCCTTTGTACTTTCCTCCCTTCATTCATGACGACAAGCACTTCTGTGTGTGTTACATCACTTGGCATGAACGTGCGTTTACTGCAGCAGGATGGTACCAAGCCGTCTCAGACAGATTTGAATCTGAAGGCCAGTTTACTTTTGTGATTTATTAATTGTTTAGCTTTCAACTTCAAGGGAATTTATGTCCCAAGAGTAAAATTGATAGCCCTTACTTGGTAAACACTTCATTAGAATGTGCTGGTTTTGGTTAGGTAGAGTTAATTTTCTTCACAGTGGCTAGTTGTATTACGGAATGTTAAAGTAGAATTAAAGAAGAAATATTTTGCATAAGGCTAGTTTTTTACACTGATGACCCATGTCCCTAGTTTACCCAGCAATTTCTTGGATAGAATTCCAGTTCTATTGGGAATTGGTCTCCCAGTTGTGGTGCAATGTATGTCTACATATCACATGTTCAGAGTAAAGAGGCTCTTTCTGCATCAGGGAGACCTTATTTCATAATACTGTGATTGTAAATGCAGCATTTAAAGAATGATAAAAGCCTTTTTGTTTTGAAGAACTTCTCAAACTGAATTAGTCAATATATTTATTTTATTGCTGTATTTCTAATTTTTTTAAATAAACTGCTTTATATTTTTATTTCAGATCACTCAACAGCTCGAGAGCATTTGTTTACAGATCATTGGCCTTGTTTTGCAGAAACACGTTATAGGTATGTTTTAGAGATATGTAAAAAACATGTAAATTAATTATTGTTATCTTCCAGACCAGAATTTAATCTTTTTGTGTGTGTTTCTTTAAAGAAACAAAGCTATTACTTTACCATTGTTATTTGTTTCTTCTGATCTACTCTTGCACATTAGTCAGATTGGCTATTGTGTTTTGGAGGTTAAAAGCTGAAGATGCTGTTCTGATTATAATTCTGGATAATTGTGGTAAAGGACAATGTCTACAATTACTTTAGTCTCTTATGGACATCATCTGCTATTAAATTACTGCTTTATCAGTATGCTGCAGTAAAAGTTATGGTTTTGTGATAAGATCTTGCAGAAAAAAAACAAAGGCTGAGAAAAAAATACATTTTTCAGTAAATTGATTAGAAACATTGTCTTTAATGTTCTGCTGATATATTTTTTTGGTGTGGTTTTTTGGTATTTATAGTGGGAAGCTGTGCATATTTTAACTGTAGCCAACAAAAGGCCTATCTGAAAGAATCTTTTACAATTTGTTTTATTTTTCTATGTATGATTTAGTTTCTAACTGCTGTCTTCTAGTTGTTACATGACTCAGGACTCAGTTTAAGATTTCAAGGTATTTACAAGTTAAATTTATTTTGTAAAGCATCCTGCTTCAAATTGTTTGTCTTTTGCAGAATTTTATGAAGAAATTCTGTCCTTAGCCTTCAGCTTAACATGCCAGATGATTTCACCTCAGATGTGGCAGCTTTTAGGTGTTCTGTATGAGGTTTTCCAGCAGGATTGCTTTGAATACTTTGCAGGTAAAGTCATTTCTGTTCTAGTGATGTTTTTACTGTTTGAGAATTTTTCTCTAGAATCCACCCTGGTAAGGGTCGCTTCCATTAGTGTCTTGGTTTAAAATGATCATGTATTTGAGTCATGGCCTGACCGTCTGTTTAGTGTGGGAGTGTAACAGGAGATATTTAAGTAGGAGAAGCATGTTCAAATCTGTCAGTGTGATCAGTTGTTGTAGGGGTCCTGAACTCAAAGAAAGTTGAATATTCAAAGTTAGTGTGAAACTACAAATTAATTAATTAAAATGTAGTCCTATTCTAGTTCCAAGATAGCACCCTGCATAGTGCATTTTATGAAGAATTCTTCCAGAAAAGACTTTGGTAGAGTTTGAATTTCCAACCATATTCAAGAATCTAATGAATTCTCCTTTAGGACTACCTCTCTGGTTATCCCTTTTTGTAACATTTTTCTCTTTTGCTCTCCCTGTTCTGCAGATATGATGCCTCTCTTGCATAATTATGTGACCATTGACACTGATACTTTACTGTCTAACCCAAAGCATTTAGAAATCATTTACTCTATGTGTAAAAAGGTAAGGCTTCTGATTCTTATTGTTGTGCTTTTCACTGGTACATAACAATCAGAGGAGCTGAGTGACCTGAACCTGCCATGTGGTGGCCAAGCATTTCAGAACTAAGTGAATTTTGGCCTTGAATCAGTTCTGAGCACACACACCACCTTCACACTTTTTAAATGACATGCTTTAAAAAAATTACATGCAAAAATCTGTGTGGGAGAAAGTTGCTGTTCGTCTTGACTCTTCTATGAAGAGCTATTTTGGTAGGTAGGGAATTAATGAAGCCTGATTTCCTTGGGTTGTGTATCTTGCAGTTGGACTCTGGTTGTCAGCTAAGGTGCGAACTCATTTGAAGTTCTTCCTACATTTATCTTCTTTCTCTTTTATGCTGAGTCTCTCATGTATAATAAAGCATGAGATCATGCTGCAGTCCTCTGATTTGGGGCATTAGACTGTGTTAGGCATCTAGCTACTTGCTTATTTTTAAGAAACATAGAAAGAAACATTATTTGAATTGAAAATTTTTCTTCTTTTGTGTTGTCCTTGTTCTTTTGATTGACAGTGACCATGAGGTTGAGATGAAGTGCTCAGTTTCATATGTATGTGCCTACACACAGAATGATTACATACACCTTGTTCTTAATCAGAAACTAGCCTAGACATAGCACTTTGCTTTGCCAGGCTGTTAATCTGCTGTTAATCTATTAGAATTGAAGTGAAAAATGGAAACACAATGTGGAAAACATCAGGGATTCTTATAAGTGACATTTCTTTCTGAAAAAGGGAAAGTGAGGATATATAAAGAATGTAGCATTATTTAAGAACTACAGCAATTTCTTCTTGTTTTTAAAATTCGCCTTTAGCCACTTATCCTTGTTTATATCTGTAGAGATGAATTATGTGTCTTAATTCATCACAAAATTTAGCATGAATACATATGCATATGCTGTGTAAAGATTTTTGGATGAATGCAGGTACAGGAGCACTTGCTTTCAGTGTTGTCAGTGACTACTGACATAGTGGTTTTGGCTTGCTAATTTGAGTTTCCTGGCCAGCGCACCAGTTGTGTAGTGGGTTTAGTGCTGGCCAAATGCTTATGCACCCACTAGAAATTATTTATTCATTTCTTGCTGTGAGATATGAATTAGGAGGAGGAGGGCAAAGCAGGCTCAAAACTTTAAAAGGTATAAAGAAAAAAAACTTTCTTGACTGAATTAAAAGAAAAAATGTTATGAAAAATCAGAATAAGCTTTCAGAATACTTTTCCTCCCCCCACACCCTCTTTTCTTTCCTACTGACAACGTAAGGAAACAAAACCTGGAACTTTCAGTCAGTTTACCACCTCTAAATTAATCTTTCTTCAGTCTACTTAGGGAGTCTCTCTTGCCATGCCATGGAGACTTCTCTACAAGAAACAGGTCTCTAGTGGCTTCAATGTCACAGCGAATCAGCCACCTCGGAGATAGAAATCTGTTTGCTGTGTGAAAGTCCCTTCCAATGCTTTGCAGCTTTCTCACAGGTGATTTTATGGGCCATGTCAACTTATTGGGGTGCTATTTTAAGGATGAGCTGTTCTAGCATAAAAGGAAATTTTTTCTCATTTATTTCTGGGAACAGAGGTTTCTTTCTTTTATTCCTGGGGCAAGGTTTCTCATCTCTCTTGTCTCTCTCTGTTCAAGATTTCATTGGATCACAGCTGCTGCAACATCTGCTTACTTCAACACTGGTGCCTCCACTCACGGCTGTGGTTAGAATGCTCTATCCCTCCAATGTATTCCATGAATTACAGGGAAAAACAAAGTCTGATGTACCAAAAAATATTTCTTCACCATAGCCTCACATAAGAATTTCAGCCCAAGACTAAGGCATCTCCTCAACCCCCTTCTGACTAGAATTTGACTCCACCTTTACTGAACTCAGTGTCTTATGTTGTTTTTCTCTACATGTCTTCACCCTTTTCCTGATTCGGGAAAGAATTGGTGTTTATAGGTCCATTTGTTCTCAAGCTTTATTAATTGAAACAGTTTTTTTAAAAGAGTTCTGCAGTGTTGAAAGGTTGATCTCATCTAGGCTCTGCGATTGAGGAATCGCTGTGTCTCTCGCTGCTGATCACGTGGTCCCCGCTGGCACTTTACGAGTCACTCTGTGCCACCCCTGCGCCTTTCCTTCATGCAGGGCCTGGAAAAAGAAAAAAACTGCTACTGCTGCTTTTGTCTTTTTGTCTGCAGTGTAGCTGGCTAAAAGTGGCTAAGCAAACAAGGTCCTTTAGGAGTCATGCCAAGATGGGCCTGGCCGCGCTGATTTTTAGCTGTGCAGTGCCAGCCACATGGCCGCTCCCAGACTGGGCTGATGACGGCCAATCCTGGCTACAGCCACTTCTGGCCTCAGGGCTGCCCCCGGCGCTGGCCGCGGAGCCACTCCTGGTGCTGGTCCCAGACTAAATAAAGTTCATTTTGTGAGCCATGCTGAGACAGCCACAGCCGCACAGTGCTGTCCTGGCCTCGCTGATTTCCTTGGATGTGTGGTTGGTCGCTGTGTTGGGATAGTCCTGCTGGCATGGCCTGGCAGCAACAGAAATCTCAGCTGAGCCTCGCCTCACCACGGGCCAAGCCAATTCAAGATGGGCTTGGGCCCAGCCGGTTACCTGTTCCCAGGCCTGTTCTCAGGCTAGTTACCTGTTCCCAGGCCGGTTTCCTGTTCCCAGGCCAGTTTCCTGTTCCCAGGCTGTTTACCTGTTCTCAGGCTATTTACCTGTTCCCAGGCTGTTTACATGTTCTCAGGCTATTTACCTGTTCCCAGGCTATCTACCTGTTCCCAGGCCAGTTACCTGTTCCCAGGCTGTTTACCTGTTCCCAGGCTGTTTACCTGTTCCCAGGCCAGTTTCTGTTCCCAGGCCAGTTTCCTGTTCCCAGGCCAGTTTCCTGTTCCCAGGCTGTTTACCTGTTCCCAGGCTGGAAGCCAAGAGAGCATTCCTGTGCTTTTTGTCTTTAAATGTGCTTTACCACAGAGGCGTATTCATCACTTTTAAGTGGTTTAACCATGTGTCAATCTTCAAACCTAGCCCACTGATTAGCTCTGCCAGGTCCCCCCAGGGAACCATCCCCCCTCCCAGCTGAAAACCAGACTTTGTTAAACCATGATAACTGAAAAATTAAATTGTTCCTCTGATTGTTAGGTACTGACAGGAGATGCAGGAGAAGATGCGGAGTGCCATGCAGCCAAACTCCTAGAAGTGATTGTCCTTCAGTGCAAAGGACGGGGTATTGACCAGGTGATGATACATATTGAAAAGGTTTTCTCTTTTACTGCTTCCTAATGATCCATGACTCCTGAGAGAAGCAGCTAGAATTAGAGAATTTGAGGGAAATGTAAGGTGGGGAGAAAGACAGAAAGAAGTAAATGAACTCAGGAAAGTTTGTAAGGTTGGGGGTTTTTGGTGTTGAGACAAGATATTAATGGGCATGACCACAAAATGGATATGGACTAAATTATAAGGATATAGTATGTTCTGCAAGATTGTCCTTTTTTGCTATCTCTTCGTAGATTTTCCCTTATGATGCAAAACACACAGGTAAAACTATGGTGGCTGAGTGGTTAACTATATATATCCAACTGCTGTTGTTTTTCCAACCTATAGGAACTTTTTAATGTTTTAAATTATTTAGTGCATTTGGAAAGGCAGATTTTTTTAGCATGGCTGGATTGTGATTGCAGGGAGAAACATAATCACAATTTTCCAGAGTTTCTTAGAACACTTTTTTAGAAAGTAGCCTTTTTCCTGTTAAAGGCCAAATTCTGAACTCATGTAATGAGCCTAAATTACCTTGACGTATCATGTTTAATGTTGTCACAGTGCAATCCATGGACTTCAGTGATAAATTTTCATTTAATTTCAGTGAAACTGATATAACTTTACTAGTGTAAATCTGAAGTAATTGAGGATTAAAATGTTCTCTGAAAGATTTTATTTTTATAGGAAATCTGGAAGAGTTTAAAGTGAATTCAATGCATATGCATTGAAATAAGTACGTGGTGGAAAGGCTTAATTGAGCTGTACATCTCTGTGAATTAAAATAGTTGCAACTGAACTGAAACTCATAAACTAAAACTTTCATAATGCTTCCCAAATTTTTGTAAAGTATACTTTTGTCCATTGAAATATGTATGTGTTTAGAAGATGTTTATTTCATTGTTTAGAAATTGGTGCATGTTTGCTTTTATCTGAATAAACTAGTTTTAAACTTTTTTAAAAAGTTTAACATCACTTTACATTTATTAGGAAAAACTTCTTGTGTTACAGATCTAGATAGTTTAATTTCTAATGCCTGTTAGTTTTGAAATTGTTTGGTGTCTTTAAAGATGAGAATGTCTGAGTTTTTTTCTTCCTAAATGCTAGAACAAACTCCACCAAATGGCCCCAGATATTCTCTCTCCTCTGTGCTCAGAATAACGTTGCAATTTTTAGCTCAGAGAAGAGCTGTTTTGGGGAAGATTTATAAGCTTGTGATCAGAGGCTAGAAAGTGAGGAGAATGCGTTCCTCGGTTCTATACCTGAACTTCAGATAACTCAGGACATTAATTCTAGTAAAAGTATTATAAAATTTTGTATAATCTGGCAACATGTCTAATGACTGTTTTCTTTTTTTTTTTTTTTTTTCCTTTTCTATTTTTTTCTCATTATATGGCCAGTGTATTCCCCTCTTCGTGGAGGCTGTTCTGGAGCGCTTGACTCGAGGAGTTAAAACAAGTGAGCTTCGTACCATGTGTCTTCAAGTTGCCATAGCTGCACTCTACTACAATCCTGACCTCCTTTTGCACACCTTGGAGAACATCAGATTTCCGCACAATCCTGAGCCCATCACTGCACAGTTCATAAACCAGTGGATGAATGACACAGACTGTTTTTTTGGGCAAGTATTTAGGGTTGTTTTTTTTACAGTATTTGAAATTGACCATCTGATTTTCACAACATGTTAACTCTCTATCCGAAACACTGTGTATGTACTTTCTGTTCTGTATTTTGTAAATTATTTTTAACTGCTCCATTTAATTTTAAAAAAAACATTACTCTCTCCAGTGAACCCACCTCTAATTTTAAATGAATTTTCACAATCAACTTGCATATTTATCATTGTGCTATTGACTGCTTAGTATACTGCTGAACTTAAACATCACTGTAACCTCCCTTGAATGTGTGTGTGCTGTGCTGGTGTGCACTCAGTCAGGAGCTGAGCATTTGTGAAGTTAATGAAGGGAAACAAAGTCTGTCATCACCTAGCAAAGCATGCATTTGATGCTGAGCAGAGGTGAAGGCCAGTGCTTGCCTCTCAGCTGAGATGTGGTGTCTTAACTGTGAGATTCAAATCCACTTAAAAGCAAAGCAGACAGATGTAGTTAGCAGCTACCTCTCACCTTCCTGCTTGAGTATTGTTTTGTTACTGACATCTGCCCTCAGGTGCATGGATAGGCTTAGGTCATGTCTGCCTTAGGTCACTTCTTCCACACCTTGTGGTAATATTATTGTTAACTACTAAATTATTTTTATATCTACCAGCTTTAGAAAAGGGCAAGACATTTTAGGATTTCTGCGTAGCAATTTTCTTCTATGGCTGAAGCGAAGTTCTTGAGCTTCATCTCTTTGTGCTTTCATTTTTTTCTACCACATATCACATGCTGAGTGCATACAGAGATGATAGGAAAGAAGATATTCCCTACGGATGGTAAACTGAAAGAGATTTATAGCCTGAAACAGTTCATCCTGGAGCATTCAGTGAGAAACTAGTCAGATTCAGAGAGGAAAGATGTTGAAGGTCTGACTAGACTCCAATCTAAAATAGTACTGTGAGCTACAGCATAATTTTCAATTCTTCTGTGTTGCTCTTCAAAAAGCATCAGCTACTGAAACTACTGTTCAAATAAACTTATATTTGGAGTTGAGACAAAGGTTAAGAAAGCCTGTGAAAATGAAAAGTTAAACATGCGGTTGTCAGACCCGTCATTCTGCCCAGACTGCTCTTGAATGGCAGCAGAGGATTAAGAATCTCTCTCTCTGATCTGCTGCTACCAGCAGAGAAATAATTAGCTGTAATATTGCTTAAATCTAAAAGTCACTCTTCCTTCTGTGCTGTCTCCACACTTTGTGAAGGGTAGGGCTTTCGCTGTAGTACTGCTGGTGAGGCACTGTGATGTGCTGTAAGGGGCTTCTTCCCTTTTCCTCAGGAGAGCACTGCTGCTAGCAGACCATTTGTTTTCTTAGGAGTATTGAAGGAGCACCAGATTCAGAGGCCTAACTGAACAGGAAAAGACAGAAGTGCAATAAAATTTGTGTTCTTGAAACCCTTTCTTGAGTCCTCCCCTAAGTAGTTCATGTCTTCGTCAGAGAGCAGTGGGCACCCTTAGTTGTACAGTCCTCTTTCTCATCAGTTGCCATTTGCTGCTTCTGTTTACACTTAGCTTACTTTCCTTTAAGAGGCAGTTTTAGGTCCAGATTCAAGTCATTTGGTAAACTCACAGATCCTAGAGAAACTGGACCAAAGATCAAAGTAGATGCACCTCCAGATGTTGTGGTGCAGGACCAGGTGAATCTTGCTGTCATTTCTTTGCCAACCGTGCAGTAAACCTGGAATATGGTGGTGACAGAAGCTGTTCAAGATGCTTTGTCCACATAAATCTCACACTCTTATGTGTGGACACTCCATCTTTGGAAGTGTTCAGGGTCAGGCTGGATGGGGTTTTGAGCAACCTGATCTAGTGGAAGGTGTTCCTTCCCATGGCAGAGGGGTTGGAACTAGATGACATTTAGGGTCCCTTCCAACCCAAACCATTCCATGATTCTGTGTCTTTCTTCTGTTCCTGTGAAGTCTTAGTTCCCATAGATCCTGCTCTGCCAGCAGTAGGGTTTTCATGGCTGCACATGCTCAGGCTGGAGCCAATGGTGTTTGCCAAAAGAATGCAGTATTTTGGAGCACCACATGTGAACATATGACATGGAATCCATGGGAAAAACGGAGGGGAAAAGCAGTTACGGTATGATAAATAGCTCTTCTTCCATGTTGTTCTTCCATGTTATTAAAACTATTGAAACTATTGAAAAAGTATTACAAAGTTGGCATATTAAAAATTAGCCAGGCAAGGAGAACTCAGAACTCCTTGTAAGACTGCATAAATTCAGTATGTCATAGTGGATATTGCATATCTGTGGTTGTGTGCTGACAGTGCCTATATGCCACAGGATATTGTGTTTATTTCTAAATGTTTTCTACAATAACTTCACACTGGAAAGCCTTTGCAGAAACATTTGCTTCTTACCACTTTCTACCTTTTTCCTGACAGCTGAGGTTTGGTTGAAATTTCTGCATGACTTATGCTTATTGTTATACTAAAAATTCTTCTATGGTAACTAGGGTGAAAAGAAAATCTCACTTGCTTAAAAAAAAACCCTGAGTAAATGATTTGGGGTTTTTTAAAGCTAAATAGAGTTATATAGTTGATAGGAGTTTGAAGTTATAAATGCTAGGATTCTCAGAGTTGCACATAAAAGTCCCAGTTTTATGTTGGTTCCAACTTTGCAACTAGAAGGAAATGGCTAATTATTTGCAGTTTGTCCAGGAATTGGATTGATGTAGTAGAAAGAAACTTGATTATCACGTAAAGGAGCACAGCAAACCAGTAAAAGGAAAGGCTCAGCGATTTTTCTCTGAAATATTTTCAGCTTGGTTTAAAATACAAAAGATTTTAAAATCCTTTGTGCTGTATTAGAAGAAAGTGTGTTATCAAGAAGAGGTCCTGCAGATTATGAGGACCACACACAGCTTGTTAAAAATAGACTTGGCTTGCAGTTGTGCATTGCAGTGCTGTGTGTTATGTGTTTAACACTCCAGGCTTGATAAACCATTGAGGAATAAGCAGAGTCCTTGATTGTTAGGGAGGGCTATTGTGTGCTTCTGAGCAAATAAGTACAGATCTCAAAGCACAAATTACTAAGGAGAATGATATCCAGGCTCCCTTGAGCAGATGGAAGGGTGCTGAAATAATGAGCCTTTTGATAGCAACGGAATGGTCCTGAAGCCATTCTTTGCTATTATGAAAATATATAAAACTCCATTTTGCTTGTTCAGTCCTAGGGGTCCTTAATACAGCTGGGGCATAGAAGAATACTGAACTTCAGTCAAGGCAGATGCTTTTCCTGCTGTTGTCTCTGCTGGCAGGTGAAAGAAAAGTCTCCTTCTGGCTCAGGTTCAGTAAAGATGGCTCAATGCCTGAATTTCTGCTGTCCTGTAAGGCTTTCTAATAACTTCCATATTCTACAGGCATGTTCATTCTTGCAACTTCTCTGTTTAGCAGCTTTAAAGTGGAGGATGACAAATATGCTGTGGGTTTTGGTCATTTGGGCTGTTTCCCAATGATGACTTCCTTTCAAACAGAAGGACTTCATTCTTGTACTTTGATTTGCTGTCCCAAAATGATAAATTAATATGAAGCTAAGCCATTAATTACTAAGATTTTTTTTTTTTAATTTTACTGTTGCATTTTGCAATTGGCATTGTGAAATGGTAGCTTTGTCAAATGTATGATAAAAACCAGTGCTGAGTTGTTAGTTTACTCTGATGCACGTGGCTGAAATTGCTTCTTTGGACATTTGGATCCTGAAGAAATTTCATGGCTTCCCAATGTTGATGCAAGTTAGAGATCTTTTGCATAGATTACAGAGCTTTTGTCACACTGGGTTAACAGTGCTGACAAAAAGAGGAGCTAGAGAATTGTTTTTCCATTTGTATTTGCACTAAGGACAGCTCTCCAAGTAACAGCTATCCTTCAATTATAGGTAGCATTATCTTTAGCTTGGCTTATGGTCTACATAGTGTTGGCATGAGAGCAAAAGGCTTGTTTTCAACATGCAAGAGTAGGTCATTTCAGCTGAGAGGAGTAAGGGATTTATGGTTGGGGTTTTTTTTTCATGAAGGCAGACCATGTTCCTCTATCTCAGTTTCCCTTGCTGATTTGTATGCCCTTTTTTGTGTCCCATTCCATCTGAAAAGAAAGGATTATGGTTACAGGAACTCTCTGTTCCTGCTTGCACTTTGGTGTGTTTTTCAACACGTGTAACTAAGCAGCCAAACCCAATGTGACAAAGTGTGTCATTTGATATGCTGGTTGACTTTGTTGTTCTTGGAAGGTCTGCTGGGATCATAATGTTCTGCATGGTCATATATAATTTATTTCTCTTGTCAACTACTCTTGAGAATGAATCACTTCAGTAAATCCTAACAGGACTAACAACGTGGGAGGTGTCATGAAATCCCTCCAGATCTCTAACCTTGTATAAGCACAAGTAAAGTTTAGAAAGCTGCAATACAGGATCACTTGTGCTACTTAAAGGATATTATAGCTCAGTAGCTTAATAGTTATATAGGAACTTTGGTAATGAAATGCTAAGCACTTAAAAGCTATATTTCTATAGTGATTTTAGAAGTGGTGGATTGAGCTGGTTGTTGCCCTGTTAGCTTTACTGCAGCCTGTGGTACCCATCTTTTTTCTTCTCTCTCAACTTGTATTCTCTTCATGCCAAAGTAAAACTGGTTCAGTAGTGGAAGTATCCTAAGAGTTTAGAGGATGGCCATTTTCTGCCAGCACTGGAGGTTTGCTTGGTTTCTCTAGGTTTTGCTGGCATTACTTTTCCTGCAGAAGGCTTGCAGAGAAGCCATCAGCATCAAATTGAATAGTTCAAACAAAAAAAGCTCCTCTCAAGCCCATAATAACAGAATTCTGTAATGTTAGCTCCATGTTGAATACTTCTGATGTTTCCTGTAAAGGAGAACCAAAGAGTATCTGCAGAGGCATTTAGGGATTTTTTGTATCCTATTTGCAGAAACTTCTGTTTCTGAAGTGAAAATTAATACTTATGTTTTAGAGCATAGGTTCTTACCTAGTTTCTTGACTATGGTCACACAAAAATCATTCTTCTACTAATTAAATTAATTTCTTTCCCTTCAATTGTCTGCAGTTTGTTTTACTGGAGTCTACTTATTTGCAAGTTCCTAGTTGAGTATACTGCCAGTTATTCTCCATAGGATGGAATTATTTCCCTGCTTTCACCAGAGTTAGCAATGTGTCTCAAGTTAGCATTAGAAATTGTATATTGAAATATGTATAAGACAGCCATTCTGATGGGCTTCTCATCATTTAACTACAGCTACCCCTGGGGCATTCCATAAATGCACCCTGCCATTCAATGCATTCCTGCTTATCAGTGCTCTTCACTAATAGTTTTTGCCAATTTCCATCCCTGAAACAGTACTGCTATCAAAGCCAAGGCAAATTAATTTTCCATCCTATTTAATAATGATAATCTGTATCAAATGCTTTATTAAAGATAGTCTACATAATTATTAAACAGTATTTATTTAGCATTACAAATTTTGCATTTAGTAATCATAAAAATTTGCTCCAGGAATTTGACCAGTGCTTGAAAGATGTTTAATTGTTATTGGATGAGCACTTTACAGTGGGAAATGTGTATTCAGAAGGAAGAAAATAGTTTGTGTAGGATCTTTGAACACAGACTTTGAACATGGCAGAAGACAATGTCTCAGAGGCTATGTCAAGCACCAGCATTTTAATGTTCTCTATATATTCTTGCAGTGAAAATCTGTTTTTTGTCTGACAATTGTGCCTTGTTTCAGACTCCATGACAGAAAGATGTGTATAATTGGACTGAGCATCCTAATGGAATTGCAGAACCGACCATCTGCAGTGGATGCTGTGGCTGCCCAGATTGTTCCTTCAATCCTCCTCCTCTTCTTGGGCTTAAAACAAGTTTGCGCCTCACGAGAGCTCACAGAACATGAGGATCATGCTAAAGATGAAAAACACTTTGCAGAAGATAATGGTAAAATCTCCCCTTTTCACATTGTGGATTTTGTCTGGATTTAATTTAAAGGGGGTAAGAAATTGCAGTTCGTTTTTAAGACTCATTAGTCTGCTGAAAATAGCTCGGCTTACTGGGTGCTTGAAATACCATCTTAGGAGTTGATTTTTCCTCCCAAAGTGTAATCAAAATGTTTCAAGCTAACATTTTGTGAAAGGGTAGTATTGGTTCAAGAGTAACTTGCAGGTGTACTCTTCTGGGTTGTGAATATGCCCTGTCTTCTCACACAGGCAGCAGCAGTTTGGCAGGACTCCACTAGGTATATCCTTGCTTCCTGGAAAGAAGCTGTTCCACTACACAACTGTTTGAAAGACCTTTTTGATTGAATTTTGAAGGAGATTCTGGCAGGTCTTCTTTGTCCAGATGGAAAGTTGTTTCCAGAGTGGGGTTTGAGACAGCTGAGGTTCCTTGAGTACACAGGCCTATAACCTCTGTGTCTGCCAGAAGAGAAAAAACATCAAAGAATGATTTACAGAGGGAATTGTGGGGAGGGAATTATGCACAACATTGCAGGCAAATGTGTTTGACAAGGAGGAGATGTTTTGAGGTCTGAAAATTAGATTGGATGTAAGCACATTATGCAATCCACTCATATTTGATCCACTCATCATCAGTTTGATCCATCCATCAGTTCTGTAATGGAATCACAGAATTCTTCTCAATACATTGGAAGGCAGTATGGAAACAGCACAGGAATGTTCAAATGTCTGTCCTGTGATTCAGTCCCTGCTTGCTGCATCTATAGTCATCTTTATTCTTCCTAAACTGTTAACACAGGAAGAACTGCAGGTTTGGAAATGAAGGTTTTGGTTTTTTTTGAAATCTTGATTATAAGTCAGAAATACTTTTCCTTAAGTAAGGAAGAGCCGTATTTAGAATTGCAGGTTGTAGTTGCGTTTAATTCAGGGGGTCATAGTTTCATAAGCAGAATGGAAGGTAACACAGACTTAATGTGTTGGTTTAAATTGTTCAAATAAGGCAACACTCAAGAAGAGAAGGCAGACAGTTGGTCTACAGATGGATTTCTCACAGTTTTATGTACATTTGTGAATTCTGTGCAAGTCTCTAATTTAAAAAGCAGAGTGGTGGACCATTTTGTGGAAGACATTTCCTCAAAAATTTTGGACCCTATAATTGCACAATGACTGTGTAAATGAAAGAAGAAAAAAGATGGCTGTTTCACATTCCTCAGGTCTGCATGGAAACAGAAGTTTAACTGATCCTGAATGTAGGAAATGTTTTAAGAGCTTAATTTTTTAAGATTTTGGGAAAAGGGTGTTAACAGATGGTCCCCTTTCCAGCCAAAACCTAATTTACTAATTGTTTTTAATTCTTAAGTCATTGTTTCCTTCTAGTTTCAAACTTTGTTTTACAAAACATATCAATGCTTTTGCAGAAGAGATACCTAGCGATGAGGATGAAACAAATGAAGTGAGCCAGGCAATGCAAGAGAACCATGGTGGAGGAGGAGGTGGCAGTGCTGGAGGTGGAGAGGAAGAAGATGAAGATGAGGATGATGATGATGACTGGGATGAAGATGCATTGGAAGAGACTGCTCTTGAAGGGTTCAGCACACCTCTTGACCTTGAAAATGGTGTTGATGAATACCAGTTTTTTACACAAGCACTTCTAAGTATGTGTTTGCTGGTTGGCAGAATGATATAACATGATGAAATCATTTGTGGTCATCACTGGGGAGAACCCTTTTCTTTGTTACGAGTAATAGTTTAGATTGCTGAAACTGTAAAATGTGATCTTGCTTTCTAATGTTAGTCCTACGATTTTTTGGCTTACTAGTGCTGCAAAAAACAAATGGTAGCAAATACAGCCAGAGATTAATTCTCTTCACGTTCTCCCTCAGAATTTTTCAATGACAGCCTAAATAAGTGGGCCTTGGTCACTAGAGGGACTCCTATATAGAAAAATATTTGTCACCTTCCAGATGTTAATTGAGAAATTATTTTCTCCCTTTCCTGTTTCACAAATCCTCTTGCTTTTAGTTTTCACATGAGTTTTAAATGAGAAGATTCAATTCACATTGTTCATGAATAATGGCCCCATGGTTAACTTTCTGTTTCAGAAAGCAGAGGATGTAATTAAGTTCCCTAAAATGGATTGCCTCTGTTAGAGTGGGAATTCTGTGCAAAGAAAACTGACAGGAATACTGATCTTGTTTTGCAGTGCAGATTCTGTTTTGAAACCAACCAGAATTTCTATGTGTTTTATTTTGTTATTCTGAAATGAACTTGTATGTAAGCTGACTCTGACTTTTCCTCCATTGCTGCCCTGACAGCGGTGCAGAGCCGGGACGCAGCCTGGTACCATTCCCTGACTGCACCGTTGAGTGAGGATCAGAAGAAACAGCTGCAGGAGATTTATACATTAGCAGAGCACCGGAGAACTGCTGCAGGTGAGTCACTTCCCTGGGCCCCTTTCAGCTGTTGCAGAGATGTTTGAACTGCTTCTAATCTGTAACAACAACTTCTGTGCTAATTAACGTTTTCTAGGAAGCGTGAGCAGGATATCATGATTACATTATTCCTTGCCTGGAAGTGTGTGTTATTCAGAGTAAGTTTACTGATGTTTCTAATTAATTGCTTTTTCATTGACTTCTGCTGCTGTTTGAATAGGGTAGGAAATAGTTGTACACTATCTGACATTTGAATTGAAGAACAAAATTAAGGCAATATCTATCTGCAGACAGACATTTGATGAAGATTACTATCAACTATCATGTGTTTAAAAGTTTTCTAACTTTTTAACTACTTATATTGCCTTTGCAGTTAGTGTGAAGTTTTAGATGTATAGAAAGCTTGTATCGTGGAGAATAAATTCAGACTTAATCAAAAAGAATGCAGAATAGTGGAGCATAGACTGATTTGGTAAAGGATTAATTGCTCAACTCTGTTATAGAGGTGTGCACATTTATGCCTTTAGAGAAAACCTGAGCGTAATTTATTCCTGTCATTGCATTTAGGGAATGAAATTTTGACTTGGCTCTCGACTGAGAGTTTTTTCCATAATTTTACATTTGTAGCTGAGCTGTATTGCCTCTGACAAAGGTGTTCTCTATAGACTATTTTTCATATCCTTTTTCTTTGAATTCTAGAGACTAAGACAATAGAACAACAAAGTGGCTACACATTTGACAACAAAGGACTGATCACAGCATTTAATTTTGCTGGAAATACTCCCGGTGGCAACTGAAGGATCAGCTACAAAGGTCAATGGGAAGGGTCTCATCATTACATTTTCTTGAAATCATCGTGACTTCTGAGTGACAGGGGAGGGTAATTTAATGCTGCTGAAGGTTTTCTGGAAAATAGCGGTGTGCTTCCCCCACCAGAATGCTCTTTCTAACCAGCTACTGTAATGTACAAATTCTTGTGGTGTTTTTATAATTTGATGGACTGAAAGGAAACTTTTGTCCTCAAGGAACCTGGATGACCGGGAGGGGCCAGGCTGCATCTAATTGAGTTGCACTTCTCAGGTTTTTGCTGTGCAGAATTGATAGATTCATATGGATAACAGTGCCTTCTGTTGTACATGGATTGCCTGAACAAATGGATTTTGGAGTGCATTATAATTTTTTAAGTGTAAGGACATTTCTTGATACACTGTAAGCCTTGGTTCTATGTTTTCCAATCACCTGCTTTTTACTGCTCAGTTTAATGGTTTGTTGGTTGCATACAAATTGATGGGTTCAGAATATTGGCACACCTTCCCTATTTGGTGCAGACCAAATGTGTAGAGGGAGGTGTCTGTTGGACTTAAAAAGCATACACTGCTTATGTCAAAGGGTCTTAACAAAATGGCAGATTTTCCCTTGATGCAGTAGTCTTAAATTATTTCTCTTAGCCATTAATTCAACTCAAGTGAGTTGCAATGGCTTGCCTGGCAGGTGGCTACTCTAAATCTACATCAGTGTTAGCTCCTGCGTGGACAATGGTGTGGCCCTCTTATGTAGAATGTTCTATGTGACAACTTATTTCTGCTATTATTGATGAATATTGGATTATACGTGGGATAATCTCTTCTGATTTTATTCATTCATTACCATTCCAGTGGTAGTACTGAATAATGTGGTACAAAATATTTGCAATATTTTATTTATTTTGATAGAAGAAGAACAGCTTCAAACTTACTTCTTACTGTTACACTCTCTGATTGTATTTCTGGTCTGCATTGCAGTTGGTTATTCTTGTTCCATGCTGAAATTTCTTTACCTAACAGATTTCTTTCCTAAATTTTGAAGACTGGTTTTACCAGTGAAGGTTTAGATTAGATATTAGGAAAACTTTCCTCATGGGAAGGGTGGTCACACATTGGGACAGGTTGCCCAGGGATGTGGGAAAGAATCAACATCCCTGGAAAGTGTTTAAACAACACATAGATGTGGCACTTAGGGACAGGGTTTAGCAGTGAGCACGGGGTTAACAGTTGTACTTAATGATCTTAGAGGTCTTTTCCAACCTAAAGGGTTCTGTAGAACAAGGTGTTTGTGGAGAAGTTCATTTAGAGAGGAAGTGATAGCAATACTAATTTGAATAGGTGCCCCTCCTTTAGGTCTACTGGGATTGCAGTGGTGTAGCAAAAAGTGGAAGGGGTGCTTTAGAATGTGAACTTTGGATTGGAGATAAAATGTTTAGACCAGATTTTGTCTCTATGTGTTAATTTCTTTATGATTTAAAAATATTCACCAATCAATTTTAAACACATACTAATAATCGATTTCTTTACAGCAGTGTCCCAAATAAAAAGTCAAAGCCTTTCCCATACCACATCAAATTTTCCACAACTACGGTAAATTACAGACTGCTCGCCCTGTGCAGTGCTGAAGCTTACATTTTTTCATTCTGGTTGAGTCTGATAAATCTGAAGCACTCTGTGCCTTGGTTTCTGGAAAAGGCCAGAGGATCTCTGCCTGTTCTTTGTGGAATTTTCCTAGCCTGACAGCTATGGGGCAGAATGTTCCCTACGCTTTCCTGTTTCCTGTACCTTTGTGTCAGACTCTGAGGCTGTTTCACTGCTGCTGCTCCCTCTTTCTTTTTTTGCCTTGCTCTCACAAGCAGCTACAGGGTAAAGCTGGCCTGTTCCACTGGTTAGGTTTTTCACTGATGCTACTTAGTTAATAGCGACAGTGAAAATGTCTTTTTTGCAGGCCTGTTGTACATATGGAAAATTGTGAGATTTCCAGGGTCTGTATTTCCAAAAGGGAACAGTCTGTTGAGCTGCATTGGACAGGCTCTTTAAGGTCAAGCAGCAGAGGGCCAGGATATCCTTTATTTTGAATGTCTGGTTATGAAAATTACAGATTGCTTGCTAATTTAGTCATAGGGGTGTATTGACTGAGAGAGTAAGTAGGAAATCAATACATCCAGTTTGTTGGGGAGTTTATCAGAAGCCACAGAAGTTTTGAAATCATTCACAAATTAAAGAAACATTTTTTGGAAGTTAAGGGCACTTCCAACTTCTCTCTTACCTGTCAATTGAAGTTATGTATTAGGCAGGTAAACTGTTTAAACCCTTTATTACTTTATTAAAAGAAAAACGATTTTCAAGCTGGGTTTCTTTCAAAGCCCATTTGCCTTCTCTATACTGGCATGCAGAGTAGAAGATGGATTTATTTTTCTTCTGCTGATGAGGTTGCTTGCACAGTCACAGGTAATATTTAGGAGTTGATGTGTTCAAGGTAAAATCTGCTTTTGCATAGCATCATCTTGGTGTCACTCAGCTGAACTATAGCTGCTCCCTAGTTCTGCTTCTTGTATACTTTTCAAATCAACTGTCAAGAAAATTTCATCCAGATGTTTCATACAAGAGTTTAATCAGCAGTGTGGAGTCGGGAATCTTTGTTGTCTATTTCGCAGTAGGGTCAGAGATGTCTGAGGGAATGGCATGTAAAAAGGTTAAATGCCTTTCCCTTCCCAGAAGATTCATGAGCAAATGTTTCTACTGGCAAAAGCAAATGTTAATTTTTTATTCCTTTTTTTTGAAAAGGGTTTCCATCCAAAAAGATTTATTGGGCTCTGGCCTCCACTTTAACATATGGTTCTCTTTTAACATGATAAATACCCATTTGTACATGATCATGAGTAGGTAATGGATTTTAGGTGTTTCTTTCTGAGCTGTGTCCAGCTTTGTACTACATTAAAGGGAGAGTAACACAAATGTGCATTTACTGTCTCACTTTGAAGCCGAGGTAATCGTGGAATATCAGATACCAGCACTGCCAACCAAGCATGATGTATTTGCTATTGGAACGACAGAGAATCATGAATGTATTGCAAAATAAAACAAAGGCTGATAACTGGTGAGTTATGTTTCCCCCCTGCCCATGTTCCCAAAGTGTAAAGATGATCTGTGTGGGCACCACAGTGGCTTTACATAGGAAATTAGTGTTATGGAGGTTATAATCATAGCAAATGTGAACTTACATAAGCTGCTTTTCCAGATAAAATTAACTGATCTTGGGTGTTGAACTGCATATGCTGTTTTGTCACTTGTAAAAGGAAAATAAGAATCACCAAGTGTTTTGGCTGCCTCTTTTTCCTGTCTCTCTTTCAGCATTGAAGTACATTGCTTTCTTTCATTACAAAGCAGAATCTTTAATCACAATGGTGAGCTCCAGGAAGAGTGCAGAATATCAAGCTGAGGGAAAGGTTAAAAAACCTCAAACTCAAACAACCCCTCCAAAACCCACATGTGCACAATCAGACTGAAATGAATGTGCTTTGGGAGTGTTAAGTCAAAATATTTGAAGAATGTCACACAAAATGATGCTGTGAGATTGTTTTCTTTAGGGAAAAAGGCTGCCTGTGGGGTGTCAAGGAGCCATGAAATGCTGTGCTTTAGGACATGCCCTTTGCCTGTGAAGTCCTGGCAGTTTGTGACTCTGGACTCCATCATACATTGTAGAGGAGAGATGGTAGGACAGTAGAGGATTTTTTTTTTCTTACTACAAAGCCAGAGTCTGTCTTGAGATTGTCCTTGAGCCAAAGGAATTGTAGAAAACATGAATGATTAACTGTCGTGTTTCCAGAATACTTTTCTGTCTTTTTCTTCCCTCCTTTTCTTCTTTTGTCAGCCACAATGTTACTGGATATTTCAGGGAGTTTTCAAAATACCTGAAAAGGTAAACCTTAAACAATTTTTATAAAATCTTTTTCTTGAAGCAATGCAATTTATCAGTTGCATTTCTCTCTGTAGAATAGTCTCTCATTTGACAAACACAGATGATACAGAATTTCAAAAGCCCCTCACTTCAGCCTGTGGTTTGATGATCCCCTCTGTGATTTACTCCTCAATATGAGTACTTTGAAATCCCCACACCTTGTACTGAAATTTGCTCAAAGAACAGGCAAAAATGCCAGGCAAAAGTGCCCAGTCCTCATTCTGAGATATGCCCCAGTCAGTCTCTGGTTAATATGAGGCAGTCTGGTGGTCAGTTCCTCAGGGATCTCTGTCTCTAATTGAGGGCATTCTTCAAGTCCAAGAGGCTGTCTCTGCAGGTAGGCAGAGAATCAATTTTCCCTCACTGCAGAAAAGCAGGTTTGGCTATGAACTTCTTGATCTTAGGAGTGAAAATAGCATTGTTTTCCGTGGTGTATCAGCTTTTAACCCGGATGAGTGGGATACAGTAGAGGTGTACGTTCCCATTGTGTTTAAGGAAGCCAGACACTATTCCAGGTACCAGAAAGTCTCAGCATAAAACTTTATCGTAAAGAGGATGTGTGAACAGGCCAAGCTGCTTGCTTTGGACACCTCTTCTACTGCTACTACTTTTGTGAAACCAATCAGGGAAAACCAGTGTAAAATGAAAGAAAATTAAAGCAGTGCTTGGGCAGTAGACAGGCAGAAACTTTCCTGGCCTGTGGATCTATTTCCAGTACTCACTGCAAATACAGTATGCATCATCTGTATGGATGTAGTACCCTGACTGACAGCCATTAATGAGAGGTGAAGACTTAATGTGACTTTTCTCTGTCAGAAATCAGATGTATTCCTTTAAAAAGTCTGGAAACTGCTTGTCCTGACTGATATGCAATCACCAACATGAGACACTCAGTGGGATTACAATCTTTCTTAAAGATTATCAGCATACCTCCCAAAGGACTACTGAAGTAGCTCTTTGTCTAGGGAGCTGGCAGATGAACTACTCTTGGACTAGAAGAATTCTTTGTCCCATTCCTCCCTTTGGGAGGAGAATGTGTTTGGGCAGCCCCAAATTTGGTGTGGTGCTTTGAACTTGAGATCAGAAAATTATTTTGATTACAAATTGTTCATAACAGCAAAATGAGGTGGAAGTGGTATATTAATGCTAGAATTCTCTTTGTGGGCTGTATAGAGGTTCACAAGCTCTGTTCATGGTGGGATAGGAGTTGAACTTTCAGATCTGTGGATTCCTCCAACGTGGATACAACAGCGTCACCTTCAGGTTTCACCTGAGAAAGTGTCCGTCAGGGGCTGCCTGCTGGACCATCTGGATTATGTTACATGAAGTGAAATGCAAAAACTGTAAAATTACTTGATAGTTAAAGCTGTTGAGCAACAAAAATTTTCTTGAAATGAGGTTTTATTATTATTCTCAGGTATGCTTTAATTTTCACGTTTCGTGCCCTTATACAAATTGCAAAATTACTGCATAACATAAAGGCCTATTCATTTCTTACAAAACTGTTTGCCACTAGAGGTGTTTATCCAAGAATTGTTCCTCACTTTTAGGTATTTTCAACATGTTTGTTAGTGAAGTTGCACATATCCATCTTTCACCACTTTTCATGCACAGAGATCTTGAAAATTAACTTAACAAAAGGAAGAACAATGCTTTGAAAAGGGAAGATTATGCATAAGCAGGTTATTTTTAGAAAACAGAAGAACTATGGCTTCTGAAGAAAATATGAAAACGTAAATAATTATACAAAAGTGCATGAGGTAAAGAAATTAATGTACAACAATATAAGCAAGACACGTTTTTTGATCACAGCTGTAATGTTTATTTTTCATTGCCAAACAATGTGTGACACTTGCTTTTGATTGCATGTGCTCTTGGAACAACACCTAACATAAATCACATTAAATGTTTTGGGGGCTCAAAAAAAGACCAAAGAGGCCATGCAAATTTATTTTGATACTAAAAGTAAAGAGATGAGCCCAGGACTGCTGTGACTTGAGGGAGCCTGCTATGTGCTACATTAGCAGATTGAATTGCAGGATCATCACCTTTGTAAAAAGTCTGAAATATTAAATTGTGGGTTAGCTTTGAGGGCAAGAGTTGACAAATGCAACGCATGCATTGGTGACAAGAAGAGCCTCTTCCTAGCTTAAAGAATTCTGTACAGTGTTCTCTTAAGCTGTGCTGAATTTGCTTTAAAAACAGTAATAAATCTTATTGCTTAGGTCGAATGTTACATCTGTTGTGCATTTATATGGGAAGAATAATATTTCTTAAAAAAATGTAACATGCCACCTACCAAGGAGCCAAATCTCATTTTATAGCTGCTTTTCATACAGCCATAAAATTTCTTTGCAAGAACACCCGAGAATTAATTTTAAACAAATGTGTGTGTTATCCAGAGATAATACGTGCATTTATGTAGCAGTGTGTTTGTTAATCTCTGACTTGTGATGGCAACTGTTCATTTACACGCATTGGCTGTGAAAGAACATAATTGCTGTTTGACACAGAACACTCCAACATAATTCTCAAAATAGCAAACTGGTGAAGATAGTCACCTGCACCAGAGCTTCGGCTAGTCTTCTGTGCATGGAATTCGTAAAAAAGACACTTTTACCAGGTTTCCACAGGACGAGAAATGACTTTTCCAGGCTGCAACTGCAAGCCTGGTGTTTGTATCAGTGGAGTATTTCTCTCTTGAAAAAGTTGCTGAAGTAGCCTGTTTGCTAAATTCCATTGATTGATAATGCTTGACCTTTACTGCACGGGCCACTTCTGTGTGTCCTCCACAGTCTGTCTGTCTAAAAGCAGTGCTTAGGGGGCCACTTTTTTTAACTGGGGAGGTTGAACTAGTGCAGTTTGCCCAAAGCCACAGCAACGAGTTTCAGCTGGCATGAGAAATTAAAATTCTGGCTCTGGGAATGCCTGGGAGTTTTGCTATTGGCTCTAAAGGAGCTAGCCTTTTACCCATGCAATTTGCTAGGTCCTGGTGTTTGGATCACTGCTAATACCTTCCGCAGAAACTCTGCCAGAACATACTTAATTTATGAAATTGTTCAGCAACAGCGAGTTCCACTATCGAACTGCAATTTTAATCTGTCTAGCAGTGACACTGTTTAATTGTATTTTGTGTGGGTTGCTTGGTATGACAAGCTCTATTGGAAAAAAAGTGGTTCTCAGCAAAGTGATGAATGACATCCCAATTGCTAATTCCCCTTGAGGCTTTGAAGTGAACCTGATGGATTGGAAGCAGAACTCCAAATGACTGGCGGTATCATCTGTGCCATGTGTGAGGGTGCAGGTTAGGAAGCCCCTCTGCAGGTATTAACAAACATCCTGGATTGGTTGTGAGGTAGTAGGTTGTGACTGCCACTTCTAATAGGCTCTAAAGAGTGTATTAGTTACCAAAGTAAGTATTTGGCTGCTATGCTGCCTCCTGCCCTCTGACAATGTTGATCTTTTCTGGACTGGAATCATATTCTTAACCTGAATTCTAACTCCCAGTCTGTTAAAATGGTAACTTGTTTCATTTGGTCCCCAGCAAGGGTGAAATAGGATCAGTGTTTGCTTTCTCTTGTTGCCAGGTATGTTAAATTAACAATTTAAATTATTTAATTACCCATTTGATTAAATTACTGGGACTTTACCCAATGTCATGCAGTTTCCTGCTGATTTTTTTTTTCTGGCAGAGCTCAGGCTACATGTGCACATCAGGAAAACTCTCCATAGTCATGTAAATGAGATTCCAAGCAAAATACAGAGTATGGAAAGGTCATATCAGTATATGAATAATGGATTCCTTTTCCTTTTTTATTAAAATACATTTGCCTTCTATCTCTAAGCACTTTGTAGAGGAAAATGTGCAACTACAACAAGTAAGGATACCTTAAGCAGTTTCTATTAAATAGAAATACTCCATACTGTCCTTTTTACACAACATACCTTGCCTTACACCTGCCTGCCCTGAGGTGGTTGTGCAAAGTGTGGTAATGGGGCTAAATGTCTGCACCTTTGTGTAGGGATTTGAGCACAGCCATGAGGCTGGCACTGGGCTCTCAGCAGCACCTGTAGCTGTGCTCTGCAAGAGCTGTGTGCTCACAAGGGAGAGCACACCCGGTGTCTCATGTTCCGCTCGCCCTAAGGATCTTCCTGGAGGATGCAGGGGTTAAACAAAACTGCAACAAGAGTAATTGGAGAACACAGCAGTGCATCTGACTGTGCACTGAACTGAACCGGTTATCACCGTCCTTTGCTATGTATAGACCACTCAGAAATGTGTCAACGTGAGGTGAGATTAAACACAGACATGGAATCTAGTTCCTCAGTTTGACAAGGATCATAATTCTGCCAAACAAGAATCAACTCAGTTTGGGTGAACAGTGTGATTACCTCAATTTCTACTACTGTTTTGAAGAAAAACTGACAAAGATATGTCTGCACCATAGTGATGGAAGGAAAATGAAAAGCCAGCCTGGCCAAGAGAGAATCCATAGACAAGAAATACCCTAAACATTGATTTCACTGGAACAGCAAACATGGAAATCACTGCAAAGAAGAGCAGCTGTTCCAGATGTTCAGTTACAGAATATTTATCCTAATGCATCATTAATCAAAATGTTTGCTGATTACATGAAGGTAGGACTAAGGTAAAGAGGTTGCAAATTCTTTCCTATTGTGCTTCTCTGATCTGTAAGTATTTAGGAACCCAGAGCTGTCTGAGCCACCAGGCTGGAGGCTCTAAAGGGACTTTCCTGGCTGCCAAAGATTGTTCTGTCAATAAGAGAGAATTCTGCAGTCTCTCAGGCTCAGTTATTGTTGTTGCTTCTTCCTAAGTCTGGTGAAGGCTCATTTGATTTTTTCTTTATGTGATTTTCTATCAGTGATTGATATTCTTCTAATAAAATACACAAACCACTGCCACTGTGTGTCTGAAGTAGCAGCTGGTTTTGCCACAAATCATGCCTGGCTGCCTGTCACAGGAGTGCTTGTGTTCGTCTCTGTTCTGATTAGGTTTTGTTACCCTCTCCTTTTGCTGTCTCTTCTGTAGCTTCACAATGCAGTGATCTTCCAGGGCATCAGGAAGTTGTCTTAGATCTTCAGCTTCTGCTTTCTGTAAACACATAAATCTTCTCACTTAATTGTGATTCTGGATTCTTCCGTCTTCGTATCACACATGCACCTCTTGGGGGTTTGTGACTGCGATCTGCTGAATTAGCAAGAACTGTGCTAGACTTTCCTGTCAGTAGATGCTCCCATAAAGCATGCTCCATGAAATTCTTTTACTGTTCTCTTTCTTTTTTTAGGTACAGTTTCATGTAAAATGCTTTCAAATAGATTTTGTGCAAATTTTTTTTCAGTGTTTCAGGACCAAATTACCGAATCAAGGCCCAAATCCTCATATGATGAAATTCTGTAACTGTACTGCAGGTTGAGGAAGATACAGAAAACATGAGACAAACACATCCAAGATTAACTATGACAAGAAAAAAGGAGTATTGCTTTGCTTATAAACTTATAAAGTTTTGGGCAGGGGAAGATTTAATTTGCTTCTACTTTTTATTTGGGTTTGGAGCTGTAGTTGACTTTTAACTCTGGATTTTACTTTATGACAGTATTGCTGCAGGGAAATGTAGCATGAGATACTTAATGCCAAAGGATGTGTGCTACTTTATTTTGTTGTCATTTTTGTGGCTTTCATCCAAGGTCACTTGTGTCATGGGGCACCTGAGTCCAAGATTTATTCTGTGGCAGGAGATTGCCTAACAGTACACTAACAGTTCATAATCTAAAGAAGTTTTGAAGTTATATTAAAGCATGGGGAAGCATTTCATCCTTCTCTGAATGGTTTCTGTTTCACAGCAGAACTTTGTACAATAACATTTTCTTACTTTTTTAAAAATATCCCCCTTTTGGTTGAGGAAACAAATAGAGGGCAAAAATCAGCAACTGTGGACCTTTGAAGATGCACAGATGAGCAGTAGGATATGGAATGCTAACAGGTAGGTGACAAAAAAATTAACACGCTACTGTTACAGCACGTGCTGCAACAAACCCATGAGAGCGACCCATGCCCTCGGGGCCCAGAGGACACCACTAGAGATTACTGACAATAAAAACAAAGGGATGGGTCTTGTTTGGGTACCCAAAGACACTTTAGGGATCCAGGGACAAGTGCAAGATTGGGATAAGGGCAGAGGGTTAAATGAGGGGCAAAAGGGGCGGCTCTGATGGTCGAGGTCCAATAGGGACAAGGGAAAGTGGTGCAGGGGAGTGGCTAGAGACTGGGAGAACCAATGGGATAATGGGTGGAGCAATGTGGCAAAACAGCCAATAGGGGTAAAGGAAATAGAGAACATTCTAGAAGTATACATAAATGGTAAATGGGGGCTGAACAGGGGTGATACCAATTTCTACAAACCATTAGAACAGCAGAACCCAAAAGGTTTTAACGTGGTTGCAAAGGCCTGTGGGAATAAGGTTTTCCTCACCCTAATCTAGAGGGGTGTCTCTCCTCTCTTGTGTCATCCCTTCCAGGGTTGAGGCATTTTGGTAACAGGCCGCTGGGCATCCAGATACTACCTAATTTTAGACATTTAATTTAGATTAGGAGGCTTATCTTGTTAGATTTTTGTAGGAGAGTGAGGGATAGCCAGAGTTGTGTTCCTAAGGCATCAGATGCTCTGATCAGAAATCATCCTCTGGCAAAGCCTGCTTCCTTCTCATAAAGCAGGCTCAGGGAAATGAACCATCCATGTTGGGTGGATATGTGAGTGCACCAGTGGTGGATTTATTTTGAAGGGAAAGAGAAACACTTAGAAGGATAATAACCTACAGTAATTAGAGAAGTCTCCGCAGCTTGTTTGCTGATTGTGTGCAAATGGATAGTCAGTTTTGCCGATGTTTGTGCATAAGAGAGATTCTCAAACATGACTAATTTGATACATATGCTTTGTCTTCCCTTGGTAAATTAGAACATTTCCTTGCCCAGGAGCTGAGCTGTAGCTCTTCTTAGTGATTGAAAGTGTTTTATGTTGCCTTAATTGCACCATTTAGCATGACTTTTTGGTGCTTTTTAATTCTGCTTTTTACTGTGGATTCTCTAACCCAAGTAAATGGTACTACAGCATTCAAGAAACTTGGGGGCCATTCAAGTCAGCACTTCATCAGTGCTCTGAAAGGTTATCTATGAAAACCAAAGCTTTGGAAAAAGGCCATTTGTTGTGATGTGCCTCGGGGAGGCAAAGAGTAACTTTCAGATAAGCATTGTCCCACCCCAAACCCCTCGTGAAGGGCGACCCACGAGTTCTGATTGGGTTTGAGTCCCTGGGGTTTTCTCCCTTGGTGTGTTTCTAGTGGTCCCTGACCCTGAACTCCACCCTCAGGGGTGGAAACCCTCAAGAGTTCTGTCCTTCAAAAACCCCTGCTCGGCCTGTGTTTGGGGCTCTTTGTTCTGTATCTGAGTTTGTTCCCATGCTGAATAAATGGTTTCATGAACCGGGAGCCCATCTTGGTTGGTGTTCCATGCTGGTCCCCAGAACCCTGCTGCTTCCCTGGATGAGATCCTGAGGTTGTGGACTACAACAGCCATTGGCATGAAGAGCTTTGAACTCTGCGGGACAGAAGCACCTAAAGGTATGTAAGGTTCTCATTCTGAGTTAGTGAAGATGTTGACCCTCTGGCCAGGTGGTGTCCAGATCTGTCCTTTAGAATTCAGGGAAAGCCCTAAAGAAAAGAAAGAGTCCTTGAAGGAGTACGTTACAGAGCTGAATTTTCTATCAATTTCTATTATGATCCTTCCTTGAAGACTTAGAACCAGAACTTAGTTCAGGTTAGAAGGGAGCTTAGCTGCCCAACACACAGCCAGCTCGGAGATCAGATAAGACTGCTCACAATTTTATCCAGCCAGTCATTTTGCTCTTTCTGTAAGATGGGCAGGGGAAATTTGAGGGTAGCAGAATAGCTTGGTTGGCCTGTGTGGGCAGAGATCATTAGAAAGGCGGGTGATTGACTTGTTCAAAATGTGTTAATGGCAATAATCTTGAATGAAGTGGCTCTGCTTCCAGCAGAGGATAATTAGCCTTTGCATTTGAAAGGAAATGAGCAGGAAAAGCAATAAGCATTAGGCATGAGTCCCACTACCATGCAGTTTCTAACTCTGAAAACCACAGTTTGCTTCAAGGAGTGTTGGCTTCAGTTGCAAGGGTATGTCACTTCCTCAGAGCAGGCCAAAACCGAAGCGTGAACTGTAGAGTTCTGTGGCATCACAAACTATAGAGCTGTGGGGGAAGGGAAGGTGTAAAGGGAGAACCTACATGAGAAACCTGTGGCTGTTTGGACTGCAAAGTGTCAGCAGGTGTCTGGTACATTCTGCTTGCTGAGGGAAGCAGGTGGCTTATTATTCACAGGAGGAAAGAAAAATAAAAGATCTCTCTGGCAAAAGATCCAAGCATGGGAGAACCAGATGAACGGAGCGTCCTCTGGAGGTTTCAAGGAGTTGGGTTGTTCTTTTCCAAGAAGACAGATTTTGGTAAAGGAAAAAAGGCTAGACAGGGAAATACTGGCTTTTGAGGGTTGTGAAAGGCACCTGCAGGCATTTAGTTTGTGTTACTGTCAGGGAAGGCATGGGCACATTCCTGACCCGAAACTGCTCAAAATATAGCATAGAGATAGATGCAGAGGCAGCACAACTGTGTCTTCCCAGTCTCCAGTTTCGCTATCAGACTTCACTTCTTTGCAGTGATCCCTCCCTTGGAGGTGCAGATACATACTGAATATACTTATACAATATATAATTAGTATAATGTTTATTTGTACAATGTATTGTCTCTTTATGGATGTACTGAAAAGCCACATAGGAGAGACCGGGCTGTGGGAGGGTCTAGAAAACAATGTCATTGAGGAATATGTATCAATAATGTCATCAAAGGCATTGAGGAAGAGAGGATGCACAGGTAGAGGCAAGTTTATTGGAAAGCTATTAATACAGCTAGAGAGCCTGTTCTTTCTCCAGTTTAGAACTCAGCTGGAACTCCTAAATCCTTAAACACTTGTGGGGGAAATGCTTTCCCTTTGGTACCAAACCGAGATCTCCACCACAAAGCAGAAGCCTGCCACGTGTGGGTCCAGCCAAGGGATACATGACAGGGACAGTGTGGAAAGAGGGAAGGGAAGGGAAGGGAAGGGAAGGGAAGGGAAGGGAAGGGAAGGGAAGGGAAGGGAAGGGAAGGGAAGGGAAGTTTCACAGTGCCAGCCCAGCCCTTTCTGCAGTGTCATGCTGAGGAGGTGCTGTCCAGCCCTCTGCCACACGTGTTCAACAGCCCTTAGAAAATCAGCACTGTTTAAACATTAAAGGCTGGCTTTAAAAATTCATCAGNAAGGGAAGGGAAGGGAAGGGAAGGGAAGGGAAGGGAAGGGAAGGGAAGGGAAGGGAAGGGAAGGGAAGGGAGTCCATGCCGCTGTCCACGGTGCTGAGTGTGCCGCGCCGGGGCTGCCTCTGTTGTCTTCTTGCCTCTTCTTACAAAGATGGGCTGCTCTGTAATCTTCCTGCCTATAATATCTCTGTGTCATTTCGCAAATGGTGTGGCCTGCTGGAACCCAGGGATTTTCACTGTGGCAGGTAACTCTGAATATCTCCACCTAGAGCCACATTTCCTATTTCCTCACAGAAAGCTGCTATTATGGAAATCACTGTCTGCTAAGCTGAGCACAGTGGGGAGTTCTCAGGAAGATGATTCTTCTGAAAATGCCTGTGAAATTCTACTGGAAATGTCTACACCAAAGCAAGGAGTAATTCCTCTTGTACCATCCCAGCACATCCACTGACAGAGTTGCAAAACCTGAATACTTAAAATCCTGACTGAACTGATGTGGCTGAGCTTCTGTATGCTCTTGATTACAATAGTTGATTGCCTAGAACTGCTCACAGTACCTAAAAATATCTGATATATTCAAACTATCAGCAGCACATCCAGCATACAGTACTGAGTGCCACCCACTGGCTTGAAATATTTTTTTCACCATGTGCCTGACTTGACACAGGAGCCAGAAAGCAGGAGAGAGACAGGAGTGACACTGAGAGGAAGAGTGTCCCTCATTGCTTAACTAACATGTTGAATTTGTTTAGAGTTCAAAGTTCTGTAGTACTAAAAGCTCTTTGTGAGGTGTGATTATTTAAATGGTGCAATCTCTCTGATGGTGTCAAAGTGCTGCTTTGAGTCCAGCAGTTCCTAGGAAAGCTGATAACAAAGGACACTTCTATAGGTTTTATTACTTATTTCTGTCATGGTGCTCCGTGTTGGGTTCAGCTGTACCATTCTATAGGTGAGTAGCATTTATAAATGTAACCTTTTTAGAATAAGATAGATTTATTTTTGACTTGAATGTGTTCTTTAATTTCTTCTGGCAGAGTATGTTTGGTAGTCAGGCTCACAATCTCAACACCCAGCATCACCTTGACTTCCTAGACCAACTGAGCATCCAAGGAAGGAATATGTGAAAGAAAAAGATCCTAGATCTCTAAACACTTTCTATGATTTCTGATGCTGTAACTTATGTCAGTCATCCCTTTTGGCACCTTTCTGAAAAGCCATTGTTAGTAGTCTAGGACACTTTTCCCTTCTGTTCCTACAGATTGGGTCCTGTTTCAGTTTAATTCAGGGAATGACAGAATGCCTTCAGAATGCCTTTATTCAGAATGGCAAAGCCTTGGCTGTAAGAGTCACAATGTTGATTTGCAGCCTTTGATATATAATAGCTTTATTTCTGTATGTGTTGTTCCTTGCACTTGCAGGAAGGAGATGATGTTTCATCTACAACAATCTTACTTTCAACATAAGGGCTTATCCTCAGGAGTATTGTTAGTATGGGCCTTTTTTGTGTTATATATTAGATTTCATGTGATTCTAGAAATTTCTGCTTCATTTTTCTCACATGTTCAAGTAATGGCTGTACAAAGGAGGCTACTCATCTTGCCTGTGCCAAGCAAGAACTCATTTCAGCAATTGATGTGCCATCACCCAGTCTTTGCCTGCAGGACTCTGTTCTGCTCAGGGAGAGTCAACCGTAGAGGAAAAGTTCCAGGAGTGGAGTACAGCCATTTATAAACCTGTGACAAAATGCAAAATGTGTCTCCCATTAAAAGTTGTGCCTGAGGATGCCTAATGTGTAATTTTTCATCCTGTGATTTTCAAGAATGATGTACATGTGATTTTTTTTTTTTTTTCCTTTTTAATAATGATCATGTTAGGAAGATCAGGTCAGACAGATCTCAGCTAGCTATCAAGATGATTTTCATTATGTATGTCACCAATTTGTCAATTTTTCAGTCCCAAAAGGCTAAATTTTTTATTAGGTTTGATTGCATGAGGTGATAAGCACAGATTTATTTTCCCTCTTCATTGCAGTATTCAAAACCTTGTTGATGGTAGTTGCAGGAAGATACCTGATAACTTCAGACACCACAATGTAGTAAGATATGATTGTCTGACAAGCCTATTCTGTCAAGTGGAAGAGAACTTTGTTAGAACAATATCTGTTATGTCTCTGTTATGAAATACTAGCTTTCTGACTGGATTATTCATAAAGAGATTTTAGAGAGACACAGTGGTCTCCTCCTCCAGAGCTATTTACCACCTAATTTCACTGGTTTCTGGTGTGCCTAGACTGCGGGGAAACTTATGATGTGCTTTTCCTTCCCTGCAAAGCAGGAAATTGCCAATTGTGCATTATCGAAGGATGAGAGTTTGATGGAGAGCTCTCTCTGTGCTTCACTGTGATACAGTTGTGCAGTAAATTTTCCAATGGCTTCTGCTGCCCAACAGAATTCACACCCTAAGGCTGTGTAGCAAATGTCCTGTTTTTAGAGCATGTCTAGGTAATGTCTCTGTGATCTTCAGAGGCAACAGATTAGCTATGGCCGTGTGTCCATCCTAATACACAAGGGCATAGCTGGCCCTGCTTGGAGCAGGACATTGGCCTAGATGACCTGGAGACCTGCCTTTCAGTCTTAAATCATTCCATGATTCCAATAAAGCATGTAGCCAGAATCAAAGGTGCTTTCTACAGGCAGTGCTGGAGCCATTGCTGCAGCTGTCCTTGGGCAGAAGTTTGTCTCCAAGTGCTGCCTTCATTTCTTCTGAGGAGCTTGGAGGCACTCAAGAGAGACAGTTTTTGGGGACTGTGGTGTGGTGTGCAGGCATTGTGCAGTGTGAACACTCCAGCACACTGCAGTCCTGACAAGCCTCTGTCTCCCTGCGTCCCATGCTTGGTTCACTGCTTGCTCCCATGGATGTGGCTGGATGGCTGCTTTTCTGCAGGTCTTACTCTGAAGAAGAATCCACATAGCCAAACAGAGCCCTGTTGGGCAAACCTGGTGTTTTGTGAAAGGCTCAGGCATCTCCAGGTATGAAAAGCTCATGCCACCTGTCACCCCACCTGGTGTTCCATTGCTCTTCACTATGAGTGGGTTTTTCCCTGGGTTCCTCACAGGGTTGCTGGTTGCACAAGCAAGCACCAATCTGTGGGTCAGTCCTGCATTTTTACTGGGATGCAGGTTTCACATGCCTCTTTCCACTGCTTTCAAACAAGATAAATAACACAAGACTTTAACCTTTATTTTCTACAAATTGCCTTTTTCAGTGCCGTATGCCATGAAACATCCCTATAAACAGGGAGGAGCTGAAAGAACTGGAGTTGCTTTGAGTTATATGAAACCCAAGTTTGATTCCAAATAGTGACATTTATAGAGGCAGGTGGCTCGTTGAGTAGTATGCTCAACTGCAAGCCATGATTCTAAATGTCAGTCTGGGAATGCCATAAATCCTATCTAAAATATGCTCAGGTTGGTTTACGTTTCAACATGTTAGCCCAAAGCTCCTCAGACAAGAGAAGAATAAGCAGCGTGGGTGGCATAATTGTTACTTTTTTAGATCCCAAACATATGCTTTTAGCAATCAGGACCTCATAAATTTTCCCTCAATGCTTGTCAGTGTTGCTTAGGTTTCCAGCTAGGGACTTTGAACTCTGCTGGCCCTTCTCCAGAGCTATCATCTTGCTTGCACTGATGCCTGCAGTTTTGGGGGTCTACTGAAAACACTTCTGAGGAAAAGAACTCAGCCTTTACTGGTGAAAGACAGAACTTGACAGATAGGACTGAGACTTGTTCCCATTTTAAATGGGCCTTCCTTTACTCATCACCCTCTCATTTCTACTTCCACCACTGCCTCAAGCAGTGGCTGTCCTACAGGTTGGTCCCTTTGCATTTAGCCTTTGGCAGCCTGTGCTGCTCCTGTACTCATTCCCTCTACAAGTTTCCAGCCAGGTTGGGATTTGGAAATCCTGCTCACCCCCACAAGAGGATCTGTGTGAGCAATGTCACCAGATTTTAAGGCTGTTTGCTTCAGTGGCCCATTCTGACCTGAAGATAAGCCTCTGTGAAGCCTGCTGGAGACAGGCAGCTGCAGGGCTTGTAGGAGTTCTTCTCAGGGAAAAAGGTTTGAATTTGTTTTGATTTCATATGAATTCTTTGTGGTTTTTACCACACTTAAAAATCTTTTTTTGAGGGGGGGTGGGCTTGGGGTTGTGTTTTTTGGGGTGTTTTATTTGTTTTTAACAAATAAATAACTCCCATGTATTGCTCATTATTCAAAGCCTTTTGACTGGTGTCTCCTGTAGGCTGGGCTCTGATGGGTTCTCAGCAGTGCCTCTTAGAGGTATCTCTTACATTTTTGTCATGTGTCTGATGCAGAGGAGAGGGGGCAGAAGTGAGACATAGGGTTGTTTGCAGAACCCTAAACACATTCCTTCAGAAATCTTTTTTCCTCCTTCTGCTGAAATCAGATTTCACCTTGGTAAGTGCAACACTGTAGCAGACCCACCACTGGGATTTATGTCATCTTTACAGAGGAAGAAAAATTGCAGCAAGAATGATGTAGTGCTGCAGCTTTTCAGTGTGGTAAATTTAAGGTACTCAATTTACACCATTATAACTCTTCAAAATGATCTAAGAAAAACACCTCTGTAGCTCAAACTTTGCTTTCTTCTCAAGTGCTAAGATTAACCTTTTGTGAAATCTTCATGTTAAACCTAGCTGCATTTTGGCAGAAATTTAGGGAGGAGAGAATGAAATGGTCTGGAAAGATGATCATGATTTAAGAAGCTGTTCTCACACAAAGCAGCCTCATTCTTTTATTTCTATTTATCTTCCCTGTCTTACAGAGAACATTTTTTGGCTATTAAATCACATTTATTTAGATCTCTCTTTTGTGTGACCAAGACATTGTCAGCCAGTTCCTGGCTTTTAACTGCTTGATTCTTAATATTTTTTTTTAGCGTTGGTTTGTGTATAAATTCATGCACTTAGTTTTAGGAGAAAATTGAAAAAAAACAGCTTTCCCAGCATATGGAACCATATGTACCCTCACAGGGGCCAGCAAAATGGCTGAGCTATTTAGACTATCTAGCAGAGATCTCTGCTTGAGTTAAGAGTGTGCAGCCAGAGCACTGAAAAGTTGTTTTCTCTGGCAGGGTGGTCTGCAGCCCGCATCTGTCAGTGACTGTAGTGAGTGGTCAGCAGCTCATCTGCAAGAGATACGTTAAACATCACATTAAATGTAAGTTAAAGGTGGAATATCCTGTTTGAAGAAGAGAGGATGTGCTGTGGGTTTACTGTGAGCCACTGGGCTGTAAGGTTTGGGAACAGCTGGTCTTTGTGACCAATAGAAGAAGGTGGGTCACCTTCTTTGCAAGGGATTTCTTCAGATAAGCTTTGATTCCTGATTGTTGCTGTGAAACAGTGGATCCACAGGCATCCCTCCTGTCTCAACTCCTGTCCATCACTCTCTTTCTTGTGAAGATGGTCACCTTCCTCTACCTGCACTATCTAGGTGCTGTCACCATGAGGGAGGTGTCACCTGTGCATGCTGCTGGTTTGTCTTATGCCACTGTGACCCCCAGAAGCAAAGAATTACAGAAAATGCTTGGTCCTTAGTTCTGTTCTAAATTGGTGGTGGCCTATTAGACCTTTTAACTCCAGAGGCCTGATCCTGCCAAAATTTTACTGTTTCCTTGTTGTCTAAAGATTGCTCACATACCAAGTACATTGTTCTGCAGTATTTTCTGTATTTCCTTAGAGATGAGCAGCTGAAATTAATGTAGCTTTGCCTAAGCAAAGACAATAGAAGGGACTTTTTGGCAGTGCTAACCAGGGCATTGCTGGTAGTTGTTTATTAAAAAATACAGAAAAATAAACTCCAAACCAAACAAAAAACACCCCAAGCAAATAAAAAAAAAAAAAAAACAAACCACACAACCTTAACTTAGGGCAGGTTTCTCACTCCCTTTTTCTGTCATTCTCCAAAGTCTGCTGGTTGTCCATATTTCCCAGCTGCCAGCTCTGGCCTTCTGAACTCAGCAGCCTCTGTTCACTGCAGCCTGCAGGGCAAACACGACCTGCCTGCGTCCCAGAACACTTGCAGCGTTGATCACTCCTTGTAAATGGTGCTATAAACACCCACCGGGGGTTTGCTGTGTGATGATGCCCTGTGTGAGCACAGAGATCCCTTCTCCACACTCAGTGGGTAACTGAGGGCCTGGTGCACAGGAACAGATGAGTGTGAACTGCTGGCTTTGGGCATGTCTCTTTTGGATTGCGGACAGATTTCCAAGGCAGCAGCACATCCACTCCTGGGATACAGCTCAGTGCTTCCTTTCAGTGTTTGAAAGCCTTGCTTCGAAGAACTTCTAAATAAGGCAGGCAGAGCCTTTCTTAATATTAGTGAAACACTGTAGTTTTCCCTAAATTCATCTTCCAAATGGCTGGGCTAATTTTGCTGGAACTCTCTGAAAAATATTTAGCCTCAGGCAAGCATATTACAGGGAAAATTTCTGCCTGAACACTGAATGTTTGACAGTTGCAAGCAACTGAAACCAGGATCTTGTGAAAGGGAGTAGGAGGCAGATTTAACTGTTTCATCTGTGCCAGGTGTCTGCCTGTACTAGCATTTCTGGTTGGATGCATAAGTAATATGTACAAGTCCATAATATATCCTTTCTTTTTAGGAACCAGCTTTATTCTGGTAAAACTCATTTAGGTACAAGATCATAAACCTAGTATAACACTGGAAAATCAGGCTCTATGGATGTGCTCTGTGTGTGGTATCAATCTATTTGCAATGTATATATAAGTAAAATTTGTGGTGAAATGAGAAAAACAAGCTGCTTGTATATCATCAGGAATGAGCCCTATGTTATGCTTAATATTTTCCAGAGACAAATGTGGTGACAGACTTATCAGAAACGCTGGCTGAAATTAAGCTGTTGGTCCAAACATCCTCATCATCCTTTATCCTAAAGCCAAAGCAAAAATGAGATGTCCCAGTGGGTGTGGGCCATGGTAACATTACTTTTTATCATTATTATTATTATTATATTCAGATGTTGGTTGTGTTTACAGTTATAGTGCTGGCAGATGGACTCTATTAGAACTGCCAAATCTAATCATCTAGCCCCAAATCTGATCATATTACTGAAAACACAGTCTGGGATTTTACAGGGGCCGGAGACAAATTGGCTCCTTCTTCCTTGCCAGCTCATCTTGCCATATCTATTTCAGAGTGGGGCACATCTATTTTATTGAGCCTCTGCCACTTGCCCTGGGTGCTTCTGGCTGGCTGTCAGGCAGACACCAAGCAAAGTCAGTGGCTTTACATTCTGGAGGGAAAACCACATGGATGTCCTTATGGATTTGGCAGGTAATTGAGCTCAGGTTCACTGTACATGAAAGATGAACAAGGGCTCGCTTTCCCATTTTGGCATTCCCTTTTTATTTTTTGTTATAACAAGAGGAGATGTGGAGTTGAGGAGAGGTAATCCTTACAAGCCAATGTGTGTCACTTCTCTGTGGTCAGACTGATTATTCTTATGTCCCAGGAACAACAAGCCAACAGCACTTGCATGATGTATTTTTCATCCAAAGGGTAAAGTGGGCCCAGCAGCTAAACTGGGACAAAAAAAAATCCTTCAGGCAGGCCTAGCTGCTAGCACTTCAGTGAATTTCCACTACACAGACTCTGTTACTCTGTTCCCTGGGTTTGATGGCTCACTGAGTGAAAATGAAGAAATGAGAAGATTAGCTTGCCCTCTTGAGAGAAAGAAATGTTCTTTGGAAAGCAAGGTAGATGCTCTGATTATATGCAAACAAGGAAGAGCCAAGGAAGCAGGAGCCCCGAGGAAATTGCCATGTGGTAGAGGATTATTCTGATGAAATACTGTAGGGTAAATAGTGGAACGGAACTACTTGATCCTGACTCAAACAGAAGGCCTGTTTTGATTCCCTGCAACTGAATAATGGACTCCCAAAAATCAGCAGAAACCCTCCAGTCCTGCTTATTAAATCTCAGGACAGGAGCTCGTGGGGCTTTGTAACAGTAGCCATTCTCCTGTCCCACAAAATAGGGAGATTCCAAAGTTTCTGATTTACCTGACAGGATATTGCAATGGCGTTGGAGTCATTAGCCCAGCCCTAATTTAGGGAAGAGGATCTCAAATATGCCATCTGACTGCTGAAAACTTGGTCACTGAAGCGGTCTGTGGCAGCATCTCTTTTTTTTTTAGGCTGGCAAGGGCTGTTTCAAGTGGACATCCTCTAAAGGAAATATGGTCATTTTTTTCCCTTGGAGAAAATGGCTTGCAAACATCCTGGGGTTTCAAGGAAATTGAAATAGCTTTTTTATTAGCAAAATTATTCATTGCATCCTACCCTGCACTGTACAGTGCTTCTGACATGAGGAGCCTTGGAGAAGGGTTGGGGCTGCAGACTCAGCTGGGAGCACTCGCAGGAGAAGCCAAAAACAGCTTCTCCTCACAGCAGAGAGGTGCCATGGGAGACAGGAATCAGCTGAATCCTGAAACTGGTGGGAGACAGATGTCAGGAACCTGTTTCCTGCAGAGATGAGATCTACCTTGGGTGGGTGCAAATGGCTTCTGACACAGTTCTCAGGGTGTCCCAGATTCCCAAGCACCACAGCTTGTTGTCCCTGCCATTTGTGGAGGCCAGTGGAGCTGAGGCAGTGCTGCCAGTTCTCCAATAGCAGCAAGACCCTGGATCCAAAGAGCCTACTCCATTTTGGGCTCAGGAAAAACTGTGATCTTGCTTTGAAAGTGGTGGGATTTTCCTGACCTATTCAGCTCAACAGCTGTGAGAGTGTGAAGGCTGGGCAGAGGGAGAGAGGAGGGTGATCCACAGCTGCTGCCCCTCAAGGTGATTTCTGGCTACTCAGTAAAGCTGTCAGCCTTCAGATAGGTGAGTCCTCACAGTTGCTCTTTCTGCCTTCCAGGTCTCAGCACTGGAAGCTGCACTCTTTCCCTTCAAGCTGGTGAGTTTCTTCTCATTTTCTTCAGATTTTTATAACCACTTGCTCAGCTCTTTCTAATGGATTTAATAATTGATTTGCATTGATTTCCTGCATGGTGTTTTAACATAATGTGAGAGGCAATCCAAATGGGCTGAGTTAAAACCAGTGCTATGTGTGCAAAGGGAAGGTGTAGATAGTGCTGTCAGCACAGCTCATGGAGCGGAGCCACCTTCTCCTTTGCCCTAAGCAATGGGTATTTAGGTTTTGCACAACTAAGAATGCAGCATTATCTTCTCCTTAATTCGTGCTTGTTGCTACTTAGCTGTTGTCTTTTTAGTTGAATGAATAAGCAGCTCTGAAGAGGAAATATAGCTGTTTGGTGTTTTCCTTTTTTTTTTTTTTTTTTTTTCCTTTCCCCTGTGGAAAAATGCAGGGAAACTCTGCTTGGATGTTATTTTAAGCAGCTTGTTTTTGCTGCCTGTCCTATGTGACTGAGTTAAGGTCGCAGGAAAGTGCATCCTTTTTCCCAGATTGCATGATGTGCTTCATGCTTTGGGCTATACTAATAATTTTAATTTCTGGGACAGAAGGTAGAGCTAAAAAGGCACCTTAATTCCACTAGTCCTTGCTAAAGCTTCTCAGAGGAATTCTCTAAGCTTCCTCTGTAAACTACATCATCCTTTGGTTTCATCTTGAAAAGTAAGGGCATCAACTACCCCGTGAAGGACAGCAGCACAGTCTGTTTTCCAGCAGAAGGATGGATATAACAGAGCTGTCAGTCCTGCTCCATTCTGAGTTTTTTTACAGTACCATTAATCTGACTATCATCTCTTCCATGATGCTGCTTCCAGTTATTTTGTATATTGGGAGTAGCATATGCTGGAGGGAC
Source organism: Parus major (assembly GCF_001522545.3). Lineage (NCBI taxonomy): Eukaryota > Metazoa > Chordata > Aves > Passeriformes > Paridae > Parus > Parus major. The sequence goes on along the minus strand of NC_031773.1, from coordinate 54,319,930 downwards.
AGACTGCTGTCATTCAGGGGGACATGAACAAGCTGGAGAAATTGGATGACAGAGGTATGAAATTTAAGAAGGTAAAGTCCTGCAGCTGTGAAATAACCTCATGCAACAGTACAAGCTGGTGACTGGTTGGCTGGGAATCAGCTCAAGCTAAAGGGACTTGGAGGTCTTGATGGACATGAAGCTGAGCATGAGCCAAAAGTGTGTCATTTCAACAAGGAGAGCAAAGCACACCAAACACAAGGTTCAATAATGCCAACACAGCTGGCAGGTCAGGGCAGGGGTTGTTCTCTGTTAAGAAATTGTGAGACTACACCTGGTTCTGGCTCCTAAAAAGTATTGATAATGGGAGAAATGTTAGTGAGTGGCCACTAACATGGTCAGTAGGCAGGAGTTCCAATGTTCAAGGAAGGCTGAGGGAGATGGGTTTGTTCAGCTTTAAGAAGAGAAGACTCAGGTGGGACCTTATGGTTACCTTGAACAGCATAATGGGGGTTGCAGAGACAGCAGAGTCTCCCAGTCCCTTTAATAGACTGTGGTACACATCTACTGAGAAGATCAGAAGTAGCTGGAAAGGAGTGGGGCTGTGGGACTTCTCTGGCTGGTTCCCAGTGAGCCCCCATGTCCCACCATGTGCCCCTGCCCTCCTGAAGAACCCTCTCACCACCCCAAACATCAGGTTATTCACTTGTCTGACCCTGGTACAAGCAAAAGGGCAAAGAAGGAGGGTTGGTGTAGACAGCTGGAGGAGAGATGGGAACGCCTTCAAACTACCACGAAAGGAGAAGCTGATGGATTCTTTCCCACCTGGGCACCAGCAGGCAGGTTACTGTTTCACAGCCCTCCCTGGCAGCAGACAATCTGTCATTTGCAAAGGCAATTAAGAAGTGCACCACAAGAGCTGAGCAGAGGGAGGTGAGCACAGGCTCTGTGAGATGAATGTGACCAGGAGCTGTCAGAGGTGCTGGCATTGGTCCCCGAATGATGTCAGGGGGAGAGAGCTGCATGGAGGTGCCTGGAGAACATCAGGCTGCTTGTCTCATTTGCAGCCCAGCCTTGCTGAGCCATGGGAAAGGTGACACTCTTCACTGCTGCATCAGACTTCCTTCAGACCCTGCCCAGAAGCTGCAAGTGGATATGGAAGGAAATAAAGAAATGAAACCTGAAGCCAGCCTTGGAAAGAAGGGGAATGCAGCCACAGTGTGTTACTGGACTGAGAATGCAATGTTTGCCAAATACATCCTGCTGCTTTTCCACTAGCAGATGAACCACATGGAAAACAAGCCTTTGCTGTTGCTGTCAGCTGATGAGGTTAATCCTCTGGTTCCCACTAAGAAGTCTAGGGCTGAAGTCCCTGGAATCCCTTCTTGCTTTTATTACCTTGTGTTGCCAGTGGTGTTACTGTGGCTGTAAGCTTCCATCATTTGCATTTCCCCTTAGAAATAGCAAGGCTAGTGATGAAGAGATGAATGAGAGAGGAGAAAAGGTTTCAGCTTGGTCACTTTTGCTTCTTAGGTAATTGAGAATTTTTTAGGAGGAAGTCAAGCAACTTGAGGGCAAAGGTTCATGAGATCCTTCAGACTGATTGTGTGCTCTGCTACCCTTTTGCAGGGGAAGGATACTCTGTTTTCACACTGACAACTCGTATAGAGTTGTATCTCACTCCTTGTTGTATCTCAAATATGCCTCTTCTAATAAATGGGAAATGAAAGAAATTAATTTTCTCTTAGAATCTAAATGATACTTTGGCCAGTGCCTCCTTCAGCAAAGCCATTCTTATGTAATAGAAAATACTGAGAATTTTTTCTCTATTATCTGATATAATACATTTTTATTTCACAAGAATGTGGCACAGCAGTTGAACTTTCAGTGCCAGTGTAAATAGTTCCTGCCTCACATTACCAATGATTGCATGATACTCTGACACACGTCTAAAGATAATAAAGCCTGAGGAAGATCTCAACCTAATAAAAATGCATTCAAGGCAAAAAGGTTTTGGACATATATTTGTTTCTTTGGCCTGCATTAGAGCACCAAGGGCAGAGTAAAGCTTGGGAGAAGGATAGAGCCCCCACAGCCTCAAGTCTCTGAAGTATTTGTGACCAAATTGCAGTACTGATCTGTATATTTTAACTGGGTCACTGAGTGAGAGCCATTTGAATGCTTCATGCTCTGCATCTTCCAAGTAATTGAAGTTTAAGGATTCATTTTAATGTTTTTTTTCCCACTTACATGTTTGAAGCTGAGCTTGGAGTTATGCAAAAAAGAGGCATATCTCGATCTGTTTTGAATCTGAAACTAACCAACTGTCAGTATAAAAACAACCCCACATTATAACTTTACACATTAAAACTTTTTACATTGTGCTTTTGAGGTGGTGAGTGACAAAGCTTTCACTTTCAAAAATTATTTGGTCTTAAAAAAAGAAACCTATAAGTTCTTTTAAGAACTATAAAACAAGATGATTCTTCACACATTCATGTCAAAAACTCTTGTTGTTTCAAAGCAAAGACTGAATGTTTACACTGCTTCATCTGACCCACATCTCATCCAGCTTGTCTGTTCTCTTTTTTCTTCTTTGTAATTTTTGCATCTTTTTCCAAAACATGGCTCCTAAGATGAGTCCTGTCACCTCTAGGCATTAGAATTGACAGAACCATTAGGAAAAGGAAAACCAAGAGAAGCTTTGTGATGATCAAGTGAGATTTAAAGCTGGGGGCTGGGGCTCCTGGTTACTTCTCCAGAGTGCACTCCAAACCCCAAAGAGTATGATTATCTGGCTCAGGGCATCCTCCCTGTGTTCTGGCCATGTAAAAGGGGAATTACAGCTGCGAGGAACTTCAGCAAAATGAACCTCTTGACTTTTTTTCTCACAGCAACCAGCACAAATGTTTCAGCAGCTGTGTTTCCCCTCCCCACACAGCCCTGAGGGCAATGCAGCTCCAGATTGCACTTTCTTGTAGGGTCTGGCAAAGCTCTTTCAGTGGGATGGGGATGGTGATTACTCTGTTGGCTTCCCAGTAACGCTGAGCTGATGGTGTGTTGAAGTCCTTACGGGAGAACAGCCACTTCCCCAAAAGAAGAGAACCAATTTCCATCGACAAAGGGCTTTGCTATGTAAAGAAGCAGCTTTTGACCACTGGGAAAAGCAGCTTCAGATGCACTTGGCATGCTGGTGGAATGGCTCTTGAGGCAGTGGGACAGCCTTAGTGAGTAGAACTATCGGGAATGAGTCACTGATGGCAAAAAGTGGGATTGTTGGGATGGACAGAATGAGGAGAGGCTGTGAAGATAAGGAAAAAGCAGCTGAATTAGTTTAGAGGTTCAAAGCAAATGGCAGTCTTTGAATGACCAGGCGAGAAAAGCAGCTTCAGAAGCAAGAGAAAATGATAGTTGGACTCTAAAGAAGGCCAGTAAGTGAATGATATGGATTTTATTGCAGAAATATGCAGCAAAAGAATGTATAATCATGATTTATTAAAATGAGCTGGGAAGTGTCCCAGTTTAAAGAAGCTTTTTATAGAGGAGGCAGCCCACATATTGCCTATCCAATTAACAAGAGAGATTTGTGGACATAGGATGTGGGAACTGGCAGCCACAGGGTGAATGGAAGTGTGTCTGTAAATCACATTTTGACAAGCGAGGGAGAAGGCCTGGCTCATCACAACCACTCTGCTGTCTCTCTCTCTTTTTCTTCCAATCCAGAACTGAAGTGTTTGTCCCTTCAAACAGCTGTCCTGCCTTTGCTTCTCTTGATGCCGTGAAGTTCATCAATATTCATCAGAATTGGAAAGAGAGAGACTAATTTTCAGCAGAAGCAGCTGAATGACACACTGGCAACACCAGCACTGGCAACAAGGGCAGATCCCTTGCCCTTTGCTGTCTCCCACTCTGGACACTTACCATGGCAGCACGGTGCTGCTGGCTGGAGGAGGTCTGCCAAGGATTTAGATGTGATGCCTGCACTAATCCTACCAGCTCCCAGTGAGAGCACAGGAAAATCTAAGCAAGCTTGCAAGGTGATAGGCAGAAGCTTTAAAGGGTGTGCTGCTGTGTCTAGCCTGTTGGCAAAAGAAAGCCTTCACAATTCTTTAGAGAACTTGTCAACTAACTGGTTAGATTATTTTTTGTTTGTAAATCAATGATTATGGTTATTTAGTTTTTAAGTAGAAATTAAGTTTTTAAACCTGTTAACTTCTCCAAAGTTCTGGTCTGAGCAGGCCAATTCATTTTTCATGCTCTATGAAGAGGCTTTTGTAGCTATTAAATTTGATAAAGCATCTGCTCTTGTTTTAGGATTTGCTAATGTTGTTTGCATGTTATGTGCACAGCTCTGTATTGGGATAAGAGTGTAAGAGGAGCTTAGAGCCTGTTTCAAAAGCATCGCTGTCACTCAGGGCAAAGGCAGTTGTTAGGAATCTGCAGAGATTTGTCACCCTGGGAAGAGAAGCTGTGGGAAGTGTTGGGCAGAGACGCCTTGCAAGACAACTCTGTCACAGCAGTAGAGACCAAGCCAGCTCTGAAGCTGTGGTTGCACCGTTCAGTGCCTTCACTAGGCAGCCATGGTGAGGTGGGATGGTAAATTCAGGAGCTGCATTTAGCAATGCCAACCCAGCCCACAAGATGCCTGCTCCTTGTGATGGTTTTACTTGCAGTGGTTCCCTTCAGATTTGGGGCTTGGGACCCTGCCTAGAGTCTGCCAGTGTCCATGGGTGCTACATCTGGATGTCTACTTATTATTCCCTGGGCAATGACAAATAACTTGGCTTTTGCCAGGTCTGGCTGCTCTGTGCTGGTTGTGGCACATCAGAAGTGATTCCAGACTTAACACATCTGTTCCTTCATCAGTTTGCCACTGCTCCCTGCCGAGGAGAGAAAAATCTCACAGCTGAGCTTGAGAGCAAGGCAAACATTTTATTATTTCTTTACTACAAGTACCATATTTTTTTTTTCAGGAGGCCCTCTATACCAACCGGATGAAGACATTTCTTCTGTGCAGTCTGTGGCAGTCCAAAAACTGATTTCCTCTTGGAGTTTCCAGTGAAATTGTTGTGCCCTCAGAGTGTAGCTAAGTGAGCTCAGGTAGCTGCTGTAGGTACCCCACAGTCTGAAGTTTTACATTAGTTATGTACTTACCTTACTGGACTGGAACTATTCATGGGCCAACAATATTCTTCTCCACCTGAAAATCTTTATCAGATGGAGATTTCCAGAATTCTGCATCCATAAATACAGAGAAAGACAGAAATGGTTAAGTCCTTCCTGCAAGTGTCTGATTTTTAGGAATCTTGTTTTGTGAAGGACATGCAAAGCTTCTGCTTTTTTTGTGTGTTTTTTTTTCTTTTTGTCAGATCCATTTGCCACCAATCTAGATTTGCTATGGATTTGGGATGTAAATGTGAAACTGACCCAGCATCACTGAGATTTGCCTGGTTTCGTGTCCGAGTTGGACTTGCCTTTGGCAGACAGGCACTTGCAGCTGATCCAAACCCATTCAGAAGCTCAGCAGATGCTTCTCTGAGCCTCTTCTGTTTTTCAAAATGGAAATGAAGCATAACAGCATAAAACCAGGTGCTTTCTGTGCTGTCCTGAATTATGGATTTTATTCTTCTTGTTGGAACACATCTGACACATCTTCTAGTTTATCATTTTCAAACGTGACAGAGTGTAAAAACACCAAGTCCTACCTGACAAATGGTGCTGGGTCTCCAGGAACTGCTCTTTTTTTCTAAGGCTCTGGTCCAGTTCTCTTGAACTCAATAGCAATAGAATTCAATTGAGGGGGAGTGAATTCAATCAGCAGCAAGTGAGGGCTCTGTGTGCTCCAACACTGCAAATGAAACTGAAATTAGCCATGGACTTTGCAGAAACCCTACACCCTGCATTATGCAGGGAGTTCCAATAAGAAAATCTTAAAAGTCACTTTAAAACTAATTCTTGAGGAAAATGGAGCCCACATTTTTGAGATTAACCATCAGAGGATGTTTTTACAAAAAGTTTTCTGAGGAGGCAGACCCCTCCTTTAATTATCTGGTCACAAAATATCAGCATGGGTTTTTTTTTTTTGTTTTGTTTCCTTTTTTTAAAAAAAAAGGTTCCTTGAAAATGGTAAGACCATTGTCACCATGCCTGCAGGTTTGCAAAAACTCAGGGAAAATGGGTTGCCATATCCCAGATATTCCACAGGGTGTTTGGACATAATAATGTAATGATAGGTTTTTGTTTTTATCAAGAATGATCACCTTAATACTGAGCTAAAATGCTAAGTGGAGAAAAAACTATTATTGTCCTGACTGACCTAGATCTGGCAGGATTCTTTGTTGTTTGTGGCTTGCATTGCTGAAATTGTTTTCCAGCTTCCAGAACTGTGGATTCTCTGCAAGCTAAGCTCAGGCAAGGAAGGCCAATAGCAGGAAAGGAAAACCTGCTGCAAACCCATCTGAAGGCAAAGGGCTGGGACCTCTGGCTGGCAGCAACTTACAGGAATGCCACTGTCATTTTGTTTGCAGTGATTAAAGATGAGCATCTTAGCCCTGTGCTAAGGGATTTCTTGCCTTTGAAACACATTTAGTTAATTATTGCATCCTAATTCACTTTCTACTGTGGAATAAGCCTTGCTGTGGACAGCAGAGCATAGGAAGCACAAGATGGTGCTTTTCTGTGTCAAAGCTTCAACTCTGGCATCACTTTTTTGCAATGTTAAATCACAGAATCCACAAGGGAGATGCTATAATAGCAAAATGCTGTTAAAAATGATGATGTATTTTATAAGGGCTTCAAGCACCTCTCATAATATTTGCAGATAATCTCAGTTTTCCGATTTGTCAAGGCATTATTCTCCATCTGTGATAGCCAGTGATAGCCAAAGAGATTTTTAATCCATTTTTATCAACATTAGTGAGTTCATTGCAAATATGTCGAAAAAACAAAATGCAAGCATTAAAAGCAGTATGAGGACAACATATTGTTATTCTAGCATGGGCTCAAACCTGCACAACTGCAAATTAAAATGTCGTGGTCTTTGTGAGGTGCTCCCACCCAGGGAGGCAACGATTTAGCTTCAGATAAGCACTGTTAAAGTGAGAGGCGTGGCTTTAAAGCCTCCCAAGAGGGAATTCCATCCTCTGCCTCAGCCTCCCTGGCCATGATGCTGCAGCCCCAGAATGCAACAAATGGTGGAGAATGTGGGCATCCAGCGAAGCACCAGGAGAACAGCAGGACCGGCTCCAGACACCCCATAAGTCCCCAGCTGATGGCTTGAGAGCCGGCGAGACCCCCGCCTTGGAAAGGAGGACTTGAGAGTACCTGGCAGGAGGGCCAGGTTGGGAGTGCCATGGGCATGGGGGAAAAGGGCTTATGGGGGGGACCAAGACCAGGTGATGGGACAAACATCTCACATCACCCAACGAGATGTATTATGGATGGTTTTATTTTTTTTATATACATGGGAAGGACCTTTATGAAAGATATTAACACTATGGACGATTATGGACGGTATGGCTCTTCCTGTGGACTGGATTTTGGCTTCTGTGAAGTCCCTCTTTTTTTTTTGGTGTCTACCTCCCCATATCTTCCCCTCTCCTTTGCTCCTAAGGGTGAAAAATGCCAAGATGGCTCAGGGTTGCTGCCGTCACCCCTGCTGTCACCCCTGTGTCTCTCTGCCATCCCATCCCCTGTCTTCCTGAAGGCAGGCAAGGGAGGGAGAACATCCAGAGTGATGTGGGGTCTGCTGCCGTCTGCCCGCCGTTCCGTGTCCTCCTTCACCCCCTGTCTTTCCATATTCCCCATTCCCTGTCCAGGAAAATGGAAATATCATGCTGTCCTGGACCCACCCCCTTCCCATGATGGCCCTGGCCATGCTGTCTGGGATCCCTTTTTCCTGCCTTACTCCTGTTTTTTTGGTCCCCTAAGCTTTCCCTTCCCACAGTAACTTCTCCTCTGGTTCCACCCCTTTCTCTGGCTGCTCCACCTTGGGGGCTGTGTCGTTTCCATTGTGGGCAGCACCTCCTCTGGGGAAATCGGAACTGTAACCTGAGCTCTGAAGGCCAGCCTTTCATCAGGACCGTCTGGAGTGGTGGCACCCACGTGTTTGGGACGGGAGCTGAGGCTGAGCACCAAAAACTCTGCCCCTTCTAAGAGGAGATCAAAGAACTGCACCCTTCCTAAAGGAAAATCAAGAACTGGAAGAGACTGAACTAAAAAAAACTTTGTTTTTATTAACTACCACCACTGCTTAATTTTCCTGGCTGTTGTCCGAGAACTAAGTGTTTGTTTCTAATTTTGTTTTTGCTTGTTTGCTTAATGTGTTTTGTTGTTGAGTGCTAGTGTCTTTAGTGTCCCACAAAGCAAGGCAGGTGCTTTGAGGTGGGGGAGGGAGGTTGGTTTTTCTATGGTGTAAGTTTTAGAAACATCCTAAGCTCCTAACAAAATTTAATTTAAAAAAAGGGGCAGTTGTGAGGTGCCCCTGCCCAGGGAGGCAAAAATTTAGTGTTGCCCTGAGAATCAGACCTTTTGATATTGTTTTCATAATTTTGAGCCACTTTCCCAGGAAAGTAACTATAAACATAAGTGTTTGTACATTCCATTAAAGATACACTTTTTGATGGATGCCTCTCACGGCCAGTGTGGTTGGGAAGGTGGTAGCCTGACTATCCAATCCCTGGTCATGGTCAGAAACCTATAAATACTGAAAGAACAAATAAACTTCTCCTCTTTCACCACACTTTGAGCTGTGTCTGTGTGAATCATTTTGTGTCCAACAGTGACAATTTAGTTTCAGATAAGCATGGTTAAAGTGAGAGGTGTGGCTTTAAAGCCCAGCAAGAGGGAATTCCATCCTCTGCCTCAGCGAATGTGCCCTGTGAGCTCTGGAAGAGTTGCTCCACCTTGGACCTCTCGTGGGGTGGCAGCCCAGGGGTTCTGATTGGGGTTGAGCCCCTGGGATTTCTCCTTTGCAATGTTCCTATTAGTCCCTGACCTTAAACTCCACCCTGGTTCTGTCCCATAAAACTCACCACCCTTCCTCTGTTCAGTGTTCTGTCTCTGGATGTGAGTTTGTTCCTGTGCTGAATAAATGGTTTCCTGAGCAGAAACCCATTTCCTTGGAATCCCATGTCAGTCACTGGTAACTGTAGCCTCCCTGGACATGATCCTGCAGCCCCAGAATGCAACAGGTCTTCACTTTAGAAACACAGGGAAGTGATCTGCCTATGACACTACTATCCACACATATTTTGGTATTTTATTTCTATGTTTAGTGATCATGAGACAATTCCATGTAATCAGGTGCATAAATGAAAAGTCAGGGGTTGCAATTAGTCATTTACTCATACAGAATAGGCTACCTGAAAGCACATGGCCTTAGACCCACAAATGGCAGGCACTTTGCTGTCCCTGGAGAGGAGCAAAGTAGAAGTTTAAACCTTTTTCCTGTCGCCTGGATGCAGACAGACATCTACACACATAATTTTCCCACAGACTAAGCAGGAGCCACTTCAGCAGCACAACGGAAGTTCCTTTAAGTAACAGGTGGAGAAAGACAGGGAGGCATGAAGGAGGCCTCTGTGCTGTGCCTTAAAACTTTTGGGTACTGTATTGGTTTGGACAATAGTGATGCTAAGTAGTGCTTTTCACATTGCACATTAGCATGGGGGATCTAAAAGAGACCCAGGCCTTCCACTGGCACATATATTGGATCAGGCTGTGTCCTCACAACATCTTCTTCCTGAGCTGCACTATTACATCTGGACACTAGAGAGCTCCTTGTTCCAGAAACAGTTCAGCAGTGCGAGGGGAGGCTCCCTGAGAGGCGCTTTCCGAGCAGTCCCCCTTTCAGGGAATTTTATTTGGTTTTTATTTTTGTGTTAAGTATTAATATCCTCAAGGGAAAGCTGTCATTGCCAGTGTGATGGCTGCAGGTGTAGCTCCACACCTTCTACCTCAACTAAGATTCTGCAGTTGTAACTTGGAAACTAATTACACAGATAGCAAAAAGTAAATCAAATGCTGCCAGCTTGAGAATTATAATTAAGTTTTCCTTGCAATAACAAACACACTGGATATGTGATTTATTATGACTATTGCTGTATTAATGATAGTAATGGTCTATGTCATGCACCTATGCAGAGTACATGTTTTCATTTAAATTGCCAGATTACAGTCCCAGATGCAGGATGAATTCTAACTAGCTCTCTGCAGTCAGTCTGCTGATAACCTTAAGCCTTACAACACACAAGCTATTGCCAAACACTACTCTATTAGCAAGCAATAAAACAGGATGAAGACTGGGTCTACTTTTTTTCATTAGCTATGTTTGACCTGTCCCCCACTTTTGCCTTCACCCTATCAGTCTCCTACTCAAAACCAAAACAAAATCCCCTATGCTGTCACTGTAAGGGCATATACATTCCTGCTTTGCAGCCTCTGACACAAGCACAGGCTGCTGCAAGATGCTATGGAGCAGTAACAGTCCTATTTTATTCCCACAGGGATTTTGCTCAAGGGTTGATTTGCAGTTGATCTTGTCCTGAGGTCAGCAGTGGGAGGGCACGGGATTTTAGTGGGAATAGCTCAGGATATCAAGGCAAGTCCTGTCTCGCTTCCCATCTCAAAATCCTGGAACACAAAGTCTGAAAAAGTCTGTATGAAAACTTCAGAAAGGCTGGGGAAAGCTTTGTTCCAGCCTCTGGTGTGCACTGTAGCTGTGTTTGGCCAGTGCAGAGAAATAGCTGGCACTCCTGGGACCTGTAAGAGCAGCCCTGTTGAGAGGTGAGTGTCTGTGCTGCAGGTGGCACAGCTGGGAGACCAGGCTGGCACAGCTGGCAGGGTGGTGCCCAAAGTTGGAGGCTTGCTGTTGCAGTTGCTTAGTGACACTTTCAGCTAGATGGACCAATTCATTATGAATGATTATGTTCCAGATCCGATTAGATTACTCGCAGGCAGCCTGACAGGGCAAAAATAGTTATTGCTGTCTTTGCCTGGATATTTAGGAAGATATTCTGCAGGAGTGAGTCAGATATGACTGGGTTTATGTAGAAAGCCAAGGAATCAGTTTTGAGTTCTGAGGAAGCTTCTCTTTGAGGACAACTTGACCGTGTTAGTGACAGAGAACTGAATTGTGTTGTGAACATCTTGTCACTTAGTTTCCAAAACCAGCATGTGACAATGATGGCTGAAAGATTAAATCTACTGTTTGTTTCTTTCTTCTTTTCAAGCCACAAATGTACAGATAACTGGGAAGAAAGAGGAGGGAGGTGAGAGGCTGCCCTTTGATTCCTCTGAAATCCTCTCTTCGGGGCTGTGCTGGGTGAGCCTTGGCTGAGCCCTTCCACAGCCCATGCTCTGGCTCCTGCACACGCAGAGCAAGTCCCTAGCACGGCACTTACCAGCTATCCTCCAAATTACCTTGAGCTATCTGGGGGATTCTCTCCTACTTTTGTGAACTGAGACTCATAATATAGAAATTGTAACAAAATCCAGCAGCAACTTGGTGCTAACAAAATGAAAGGGTGTGGTGAAGTCAGAGCTAGCAGTCTCTTGCAAAACCCCATTTCTCAGAGAATTGTGTTTTATTGTTTCCATCCCTGGGAGCTCACATTACACCCCAGCTAAACCTAGCAGGGCGCTGTCATTCATCAGGCAGTTTTATGGCATGACAGGAGTCTGGAAAATTAGAAACCAGTTAAACAAATTAAAAATTTTAATAGAATCCTCTGTCTGCATCTTGCAAAAGAAGAAAGGAAATGCCTTGGGATATCTTTTTCTCATAGGGAGGATCATATTGGCCTCCAAAAGGCAACAACATCAAGGTGGCCACTAGAGAGAGAGAAAATCTTGCAAAAATTTTATGGAGGAAATGAAAATGTGATTCCTGTCAAGTCACCCCTCATAAGTCCGTCTTTTCTCATCAATATCTTGTACTGTGTGATATTCAGAAAAAGTGAAAACACTAGCTGTGGCTGTGAGCTACTTTTCCCTTCTAATTTTATTTTTCTTCAGCTGTCCAGAGAGCAAATCTTTTGGGAGGTATCCAAGACATCAACATCTAAGGAACCCTTTCTAGAATCTAAATCTAATAGCTCTGCCAATTTAGCTGACACACGTGGTTATTTCAGTGACAAAGAACTCTAGGACCTTCTAATCCTTTTTTAAAAAACAACAGCAACAAAAATCTCCCAGTATCACTTTATTTATCCCCCCAAAATGTTTCAGTATGTGGTCTTTGGGAAAATGACTCATTTAAAATCATTGTTGTGAACTGATAGTGAATGGATGGTGATCCATAGACTATTCCTTTCATCAAGATGTCACCCACTGTCAGGTCTGACTAATAAGAGTTTATAGACCAGTGGTGGGTATAAGTGGTCTCAGTGACATGAATTCAAACTCAGCAGCTCAGTTTACTGCAGCTTAGCACGGATTAATTTCCCAGGCAGACGCCAGCCTCATGCCAAAAAAAGACTAACCCCCATCTGTATGATTTTCCTCTTCTTCACAATTGCCAATCTATGTAAGTTCAGAGATAACAAGAAATAGGCCCAAACTACAAAGCCTGGGTCTCTGCAGCACTTCTTTGAAGTTGGGCTGTGCCTGAGTTTTCCTTTAGGCTCCTCTCCAGTCCTTTCCCTTATGAAAGTATTCATTTTCATGTGTTTTTACCCTTTTAACCAACAGGTCTGTTTAAGCAGCAGTGATACAAATGAAATTGGCTCTCAGGTAATTAATTTCTTTCTCTCTGTCTTTTCCTAAGGAAGGACTAAGTGTACAGAGGTGTAGTGTGGTTTGGTAGAATGGTTTGTTTGCTATTACTATCTTTTTTGTTTATACTGGAGAGTGTTGGCCTTTTTGCCCTGAGAAGGGGATATTGATGAGAATCACAAAAATCCTTAGGTCTTGCAGAGAACCACTCATTATTCCTGAAGCAGCTTCCAGAGAAGCTCGGTGTCCGTGACCTCTAATCTACAAAAGGAAAGGTTGCCTTGTGCCCAAGGAACAGAGCTGTGGCATGAACTTGGCAGTAGTTAAGGTATGCTGGGCCATGGAGCATCTCTGGAAGCCTCTGGACAGCACACAGGAAAAACTAAGAAGGATCTAGGATGTGTCAGGGAGGTCAGAGGAACCTGAGATGGGCCCCTGAATTTGGTGATGTCCCAAGGATGGAAGGGGCAGGAGTGGTCTACTAGAGGTGACAGAAAACCCTGCAGAGATGTGTTGCCAAGCAGGTTCAGTAACACTGAATTTGCTAGATTTGCTCCCAAACTGAGACTTGTTTTTGTTTCTGTGCCTTCCAGGCTCCAGATGCTGTCCAGAAAGCTTCCAGACTCCTATTGAGGGATTCTAGGAGTGTTTCAGCTGAACTGCAGATGGCTTTGGGCTGAAGCCATGGGAAATTTTGTAAGCTCTAAACTAGGCATAGCTCAGTACCATGTTTTTAAAAATGTTTAGCAATAGAGATGCAAAGGTTAGAAGTTCTACAGACTGAGAAGAAAGCTGGAGTGGAATCAGGCAGAAGAAATTATCTGAAACACTGAAGGGAGTTGTGAGTGGGCATAAGAAAGCAATCAAGACTCATCTCCTTGGAGAGACTGAAAGGAAGGAGTTCTTCAGTCCCCATTAGCAGGAGGAGCTGGAAACCCTGAGCAAGTAAGTGTGCACTTGTCTTAGGGAAAACTGGGGAAAGTCACACATATGTCTCGCTAGAGCGTGTCAGGAGAGCCAAGAGTTTGCATTCATTTGGATAAAAGGTGTTTGTTAGAGCATATGGCTCATAATTCTTTTCACTGCCATATTTCTAGCCACAGAACTGTACAGTAACTATGTAACAATGTGAGCTGATGGAAGAGGGAAAGGTGATTTTAGCCAAAACAAACCAGGATTTGCACAAGCTCTCACATCCTCATGTGTTCTTCATCCTGTTCCATCCATGGATTATGATTTATTTTTCTCTCCTTGTCTGGGAGTTTGATGGCTCTAAGCCTGCTTTTTTCTGCCTCTCATCACTTCTCTAGGGCTTTGTTCTATAGTCTGTCCTCTCTTTCATGCTGTTTTGCAGTTTATGGGGAGGTCCAGATAAGGTGCACAAAGATGCGCTGGCATCTTGATGCCCCAGGTGTCATCTGCACCTACCATGCTCACAGCATGTCTACTGATCCTTCTGTTGCTTCCACATGTAAATAATCACTTCCATTCAAAATAGGATTAATGTTTTTATTAAAAATTCCTTGAGTATTACAACATATTTTACCTGTCCGCAGCAGACTTGTGAGTGCAGAACAGCACTGAAGAGCAGGGATCACTGGGGAGTGATCCTTTTATCCCACCCCCAATTTGAGGGTCACTTTAGATGCAAAGTCTGTGGAAACAATGGAGAGGGAAAAGGGAACAGAGGAAAGCTACTCCAATCATTCCCAGCTGCCTCCTTCTCCACCCTGCTTCCTCCTGATGCTGCCCCCCTCAATCCGGCTTTCAGATTGTTTCCTCTGAGAAGCTGTACAGGGTTTTTCTGCCTTGATTTTTTAACTGATTTATTGGCTGGCTGATAATTTCTCAAATTCCTTGGGAAAACAGCAGGGACAGAACCAGTCAAAAGCTAATTGGTGGGAAAACTCCCCAGCTTTCCCCATAGCTGGCTTAGGTTGTTGTGGCTGTGCTTGGACACTTACCTTTGCTCTAACACAGCCAGAGCTGTTCAGTACACCTCAGTGTAAGAGAACCAGAGAACAGAAGCAGAGCCCAGAGTGAATGATTGATGCATTGTTTTATTATGGTTTATTGTGAGTGTTTGTTCAACATAAACTCCAGAAAGTTAAGCTTATTTCAAGTTCTTTTATTGCAAAATAAAACTGTAGCTGCTTGCAAAAATAAAATCCAAAGAAGTCACCTGAAGAAAGATAATGTCATATTCTTTTCCCAGTAGCTTTTATGGAAACTTCCACCCACCTCAAATTACAGTGACTCCATGTGGCTTATTCTACAATATAGATTTTAATATTTGTGCTAAAATTTATTCCAGCTGTTGCTAATAATAGAGATATGAATAATATTATCATGGAGAGTCTTGACTGGACTTGGTGCAGATTTATTAATTTGTAATTTTTCCATCCTAAACCCAAATATTAAAAAATGGATGAAAAGAAAGGTAATTGCAACCACTGGCTTCTACTTCACCATGATGAAATTGAGCTTGCCTGGTAATCAGAGAATAAATGTAGAGATTTCCTGATTTTATCCAACAGTCTGATTTTATCAGACCTTTTGCAGTGAATGCAATTCAATCTAATGTAGGGATGGCAGAATATCTTTTGTATAAATCAGTTACTTTTAGAGCTGCTGCTGTATTCCAGCAGAGAGATTCACAGAAAACAAAACCAACTGAATCTGGATAGGGAACAGACTCAGGGTCTTTAACCTCTGTTTTTATTTTTACATATGAACTTTTGAGAGACAATTGCACTGGGGAACCTACAGGCAACGCTGAAAAATGAGTATAGGGTCAAATTAACTGTTTCAGTACAGTCCAAGTAGAAAATGCCTCCTTTATCTCACCAAAAGCAGATCCATTTTCCAAATCCAGTGTCTCCCTACAGGACCAATATGAATCCCAACCACTAAATATTGGTCAGAGTTTCTTACCCTGCACTTGACCTCAGCAGCTCAGCATCCAACTGTATAGCCACATGACAATATAGGTGTCCTTGCACAGCCTCATGGGAAGCATGTGGTGTCTGAGTTACTAATGTCCATTTCTCAGGAAAGCTAGCCTTTTAAAACAACTTCTCTCTAGCAGGATTTTCTTTAAAAAGCCTCACAAGCATTCTGCTTGGAGTGAAAGAGTGAAAATGTCATCCAGCACTATGCAATGTAAGTGAAAACGATGTTGGGTCACTTATGAATTTCTCATTTGCTTATCCAGAAAGGGGCCTATCTTGGGTTGGGTTTTCCCTTTTTAATTTTTGTGGTTCTGAGTCATTAACTGATTTCCATGAAGTGCATAAAAATTCAGCTTGAACTGTCTTGTAGTTAATCAGCAAGAAATAGATGACTGTTACAAGTGATAACTCTTATGACTCAAGCCCTATTGCCTGCACTTTTCCCTTGCTCTGATGCAATAAAAAAGATCTGTCAAGCAAGGGCAAGGCTGAGGACTTTCTTTGGCTTTGGGAAATTTCTGCAATGCTTCCAGCAGAGGAGAAGTGCAGATCCATGCTCAGTGAGGGAAGAAAAATGCTTTTACTCCTCCACTCTCAGTTTCATCACGGGGTTTCTGAACACCCAAGTCATTCACACAAAAGTGGAAAGTACAGATCTCCTCAGCTGATGAGTGAACCTTCTGGAGTCAGAAACCTCATCTGCCTATGCCAGTCTGCTTCCTCTAAGTAGATGAAGAATCCAGTTATTCTCATTATTGGGGCTTGTCCCACCTTTGTATTGTCCCTGACCTTTAAACTGAGATTACATAAGTCACTCAGCCATTTTCTGGTAGAGTGTCAAATCATGGATGTTCCATCCACTGCGAAGGTTCAAAGACTCTGTACAGCCCTGCCCACGGACAAAGGCTTAACTCAGGTCTCTTCAAAGGCAGGAAATGCATTTGTTGTATGAGCTGAAAAAGAGATTCCCTCTAATCCAGTAACAACTATGGCAAGCTTTTTCTGAGCTTGAAATCTCTCATTCTGTGCAAGCATATGAAACAGGTGACAAATGGATGTGAAGAAGGTTGATCCTCTGTTACTTGCTATCTGTGTCAGGGGTGGGAAATGAGCATCCATGAGGACCCACCAAGCAGAGCTTACCATGTGTTATCTTCTTAGATACTGAGGGGCTGGAATTTTCAGGGCTAATGCTTAACACAGTCTGTGACTGCCATGGTGAGAAGGCTTACTAGGGGGTTGTGGGCTGAACTTGAAATACCATATCCCCTTTGAGAAGGATAGGTCATCCTGAGGATATTGGATGTCTTTGGCTCCTAAGTATCACAGGACCAAGGCACTAAGTTTTCCTCTCCTGTTTGTTCTGGCTCTTGGCCACAGCTGAAAGTGAAAGCAAAACCAGGAACTTTCAGTGGGCTTTAGGAAGAATTCACCAAAGAGAAACTTTCTGTCACCTGAATAGACTTAGAAGCAATTTGGTAACAAGGAAAAAGGAACATAATTTGGAATGCTCCAGCAAATCACAGTACAGCGTTTCCCTGTTGCAATGCTCCCAGTAACTCCAAAGTGCAAATCCTACTTGAGTAAACAGAGTTATGCCTGCACAGAACTCCTTGGAGGTGCTCAGGCCCACATGGATTGCTCTCTGTCTGCCCAAAGCTCTCCCAGCACAGGCAGCACACTGGATTTAAGATGCCAAACTTGGTTCGTTTTTAACCATACGAATATAACCTGTATCCACTGAAGATTCTACACGTGGCAGATACAGTTTCATCCTGGAGCAACCGAAATGAATTGCAGTAACTGACTGCAAGCAGAAATCAATTGGACCAGATACCAAATGACTTCGTTTAAATGTAAAATTATTTGCTCAGACAGCAAGAAACTATTTACATATGCTACTTTTGAAATTTACCTCTAGCTATGACCATATGGTAATTTAACTTTTAAATTGTATTTACTGCATTCTTATACTTTAATCAGTCAATGCAAAGCTTAACTCTTCAGAACTCCGGGTTTAAGCTTGAAACTCAAAACATTTGCAGTTTCTCTCTGCCTTTGAGCAGTTGCAATTGTCAGATAATAGATCAATCAGTGCTCAACCCTTTGAAGTGTATCTGCTCAAATGTGTCTCCTGCCTTGCATTGGCTGCCGTATGTTTTACTCCAAGTGGAGGCAAAACTTTCCTGCTTTAGAAGAAACGAGCTCTGCTCAATTAGCAGTTTCAAGGTCTCTAGTTTTAACAGCCATTTGTTAATCTTTTTTTATATAGCTGGCACAAAACTTGTGATTGAAATACAAGGAAGCAGGCAAATAGCTGGAGTACTTCGACTACACACAATTCCAGAACTCAGCTGGCTTTTCTGAGGAGCATTTTGGCTTCACATTTCAGAAGCAATGAATGACATGGCTACTTTACGTAGAGAAAGAACCAAGATTTACAGAAGAAGGAAATACTTCTTATTAGATAACATTTTTGGAAGTAGCAAAGCAACTTTGGAGCAAATCATCCCATCTCTTTATTCTCTCCTTTCTCTCTTTCCTCTCCCTCTGTGTCTGTGACTCCCTGCCATAGACAATAGTACAAATCTGACAACCAGAATACAGCAGTGTTCACTACTTGTTCTGCTCTCTGAATTCTTTTTGCTGTTACTTTCTTTAAAGGTGGACAGGACTTCTAGCAACAGACAACATCTTGAATGTAATCTGTGGTGGGGATGGCTGCATGATGAGGTAATGTTTCCCTTTGCGGAGAAAGTAGAAGGTGATATGTTAGTGTTTCAGTGGGTCTTGGTGTGAAGAATGCGAGGTCTTCCTCAATGGCTGGCTGGAGCATTGCTTTGTCTCTTTCAGATGTTTGCTTGATGGAAAACAGGAAAAAACTGGTCTGACATGGAGAAGTGAGAATAGATTTTCTTGTCATAGAAGGACTTGGCAAATCAGCGTTAACTACATGTTTATGCATAACATTTCAATAAGCACATAAGAAAATGGTTTAAAAATAAATTGGGTTTTTCTCCATTGCAAAGTCTAGATCTCTGTGCCAGATGAAAACCAATGGCCAGTATAGGTGCCTTTCTAAAGAGTGTGAGGGGAAGGAGTCCTGAGTGGGTCAGGACTGCCGTCTCTCTCTTTTTGGTGTTAATCAAGCGTGGTGGGTTATGGAAGAGGGCAGGCTGTTGTGGATCTGTATGAGAAACCGTGCTATTTATTCCAGAGAGTGTGCCTGCTGTACTGTGTGATGTTAAATGGCTGTGTATGATACTGTCAGGAGACATTGTTAGGAAATTCATTGATGGGAAAATTATTTTCTGTCACCTCTCCATCATTTACTGATTTAGAACTCTGCATTTTTCGTGAGCTTTTTATAAAGAACTAGTTAAGCTCAAGGAATGGACAGCAGGACTTGTGACACACCAGGGACATGTCCCACAGTCCTGGATAACAAATGGAGAGACCTGTCCCTGCCCCTGGGCCAAGCTGCCTGATGGCAGCCCTGGGCAGAGGCAGGCTGTCAGTGGGCTGCTCCCAGCCTGTGATGATGGAGAAGGACAGAAGGCTGCAAGACATCGATGAGAAAGGCTGTGAGGACTCTGATCCATGGACGTGAAGTACCAGGGGTCTTTTTGGGAGGGACAGCCTGCTAAGGCCCAACTGGGCTAGGGGATTGCAGATTTTGTTCAGCTGAGTAATTTAGAATTTAAAATATTATGTGCAGTCTGCTGCAAGACAATTTCAAGCTATAATCTTTTACACTGTTTTTGTCTTCCTCAGCATTACAGTCCATGTTTATAGTCCATTCCTCTCAACATCGCCCCACGGCCCCCAACCACTATTTTAATTCATGTCAACAAAAAGTCCTGATTCCACCTCTTAGGCACATGTGCAATAGTGAGGCTGCTTCCAGAGCTGCTGGGTCCCTGTGGGCTCTGGTCCTTGGGTGCCTCTGGAAACCCTTCCTGTTCCCATGCATCGGCTTTGGCAGTCCAGCTTTAAATGCCTAGGCTTTGAAACCTTGGTGAAAATAAAGACCAACACACTTACCACAAGTGGTCTCCCACTGCTGATGAAAACACCATGCAGGCAACTGCCTAAATGTCATCAGCTGCTTAAAGAGAAAGTTTGAATTAATGGCTCTGATTGTGGAGTTTCCTTCTGTCCCGGATATAAACACACTGTCCTAGGCAGAGTTAACTGTTATTTTTAGCTATAACAAAAGTGCATCTGAAAAGCCTGTTCTGCTGCACTTGGAAAGTACCAGATTACTCAAAGTGCCAAATACGCTGGAGGAAAAAGCGTTCCTGGAGCGGGCTTGCCCCGGACAGCCTGCATGAACTTTCCACGGCTTCCGCTCCCCTCCTTTTCCCACACGCTCACACACACACACACACACACACACAGAGAGAGACACACACAGACATACAGACACACACACACACAGACAGACACACACACACACACACACAGACACACACACACACACACACACACACACAGGGAGCGGCTTGGAACTGCACGGGCTGCTGGTGAGCCCTGCTCAGAGTATCTTAAGAAATAAAATTCAAAGTATGTCCACTACGTTCATTCACCGAATTGAATCAAAGCCTCTTTGCCAAGTGGTGTTACTGCTTTGTTTGGTTTTAAGCAGAAGGTTGTCTTTAAAGGGTAAAACCCTATTAATAGAGTCCTTGTTTTTCTGTTTTTTTGAGAAATCTATGACTACATAGTTTTGATATAAATAGATGGTCTGACAGTGGCCTTTCCTCAAGTTATTGGGGCTTGTCACTAACACGAGAAAGGTCATCTATGGGAGGGTGGGGACACACCGCAGCTTTCAAACGATTTTGGAAGAGTATCAGGAAATGGACCAGAGTAGAGAAAACAAGTTTTGTGGCACCAAAATGCCTTTCCCTCCAGCAGGACACAGTGGGGGACTGTTTGGTACAGCCGACGCTGCAGCGTGGAGGACGCGGGCCAGCACTGATGCCGTGGAGCGGCGGGGATGCGGCGCAGCAGCGCCGGTACCGGATCAGCGCGCACTCCGTGGGTGCCGTGGAGCCGGCGGGGATGACCAGGTGAGCGCAGCCCACAGGGGAGCTGTCCGCGGGGGGGTCGGAGGAGGCGCTGGCACCAGGACAGCCCTGCACCCTTCTCCTGGGAGAGCGGGGACAGCGGCGACCCGACCGCGGCGGCGGGACCGCGCTCCCCGCCCGCGGGAGACACGGCCCCGCCTGGTGCCGCCGTGCCGGGGCGCGTCCCCTCCCCGGTGTGCGGCGGGGTCCCCGCGGGCAGAGCCCGCCCCGCCGACGGGCTGAGGAGGTGGCGGCGGTGTGACAGCGCGGCAAGGAGCATGCGTGCGGGAGGGGGCGCGGGGGGGGGAGGAGGAGGAGGAGGAGGAAGAGGAGGAGGAGGGATGGCGCGGGGAGGCGGCCGCTGTTTATTTGCAGCCGGCCGGGCTGCTCCTCGGCAGAGCGCGAGTGGCCGGCGGCGGTCCCGCTGCCCGCCCCGCACCATGCGGGCGCCGCTGCCTCCCCGCGCCTTGGCGGCGGCGGCCGAGCCGGGGCAGCCAGCGCGGCGCCCCGCGCCATGGTGACGGGCTCGGCGCGGGGCTCCCGCAGCCGGGACCGAGCCGCCCCCTGCCCCTCGGCGGCCGGGCGGCGCGGCGGGGCGGCGGCGGCGGCGGTGCTGGCCGGGCTCTGCGCCCTCTGCTACGGCAACTCCCTGCGGGGCGAGTTCGTGCACGACGACGTCTGGGCCATCGTGAACAACCCCGACGTGCGGGCGGCCGCCCCCGTGTCCGCCGCCTTCGCCAACGACTTCTGGGGCAAGCGCATGGCCGAGAACACCAGCCACAAGTCCTACCGGCCCCTCTGCGTGCTCACCTTCAAGTGAGTGGCGGCTCCCCCTCCGCACGGACCCTCTCCCGGCTCCGTGGCCGGGCGGGCGGGGGCGGCCGGCCCCGGGTGGGGGTCAGGGGGAGCCCCGCGGCCCCGGTCCCGCTCCCTCGGCTTCGTGATTCAGCATTTCTGCTGTCCCGGAGCCGTGCGGGACGGGGGGCGGGCGGGGCCGCAGCCGTCGGCGCGGTCCCCCGGCCCGGCCCGGGGCAAGTTCGCTGGAGGAGGGAAGCGATGAGGCGACGCTCCGGAGGAGTCCGCCGCTCTCCCGGCAAGTGCCCCCTCTTTCCCGGCAGTTTGGGAGCAGGTGGCGCCTCCTCCCCGGGCTGCGGGAGGGATAAGAGGGGAAAACGGAGCTTTTCGGAAAGCGCTTTCGACTGGGGAAGGTGCTCACATGAATTCCCCCGAGTTCCTCCCGTGCTCTATGTCGCGTACTTTTTCTCCGCAACTGAGTGATCGTGCCAGAAACTTCCCGCGGTGTGATTTGAAACAGAGCCGTAGTCATCTCTACCTTTGTTCTTAGCGCTAAGTGGAGGGGTCAGCCCCGCGGGTACCGCGCAGTTCCGTGCATCCCTCTTGGCAGCTGCCAGCCTCCCGTGTCAGTCACGGAGTTGCAGCCTCCCTGCTTCAGATGTTCCTTCCCCGTGTACCGGGCAGAGTTGTTGAGGAGGAGTTTCGGTTTTGCAGGAATAAAGGGAGGCTGAGCAGCAAAAGTGACAGCTACCATTGCTAATCCTAGAAAGAACCTTCGCTGGCCTCTCTGCCCCAGGAGAAGAATTTGCGGCAAATCAGCTCAGTTACAATCCATACAGTTTGTCATTCTTTCCATTAGCTTGTTCTCTGTTTAATTTATTCTGATGGAACATTAACGATGATGAGTATTTAGCAGGTTTTAGCATTTAGAAATGATACATGTGTTTGCAGAGAGCTGTGCTGAAGAGCTGGTGGTGTGGCTGAGTGATGTCTAGTGCTCGGTGATCGGTAGATGCTCATCACAAACTACGGCAGGCACTGGGAATAAAGGGTATGGATATTGGCAAGTCTGCCAGGGGGATGTGTTACAGGCTCCTGCTTCACTCTGCTGATTGAGTAACTCATTAGCACACCGGATATATAAATAGAATTTCATGAATACGTGGAAATTGAGTCTTTCTGTGAAGCAAGAGCGGTTTTGGGAAATGGAACATCCCTTTGGCACTCCCACAGAACACTTGCTGCTCTTTGGTTGTAAAGGTGGACTTGGAGCCAAGAGCCATCAGTGTTGGCTGTCTGGGCACAGGCTGGCATGCTCCTCATAAAGGAGAGCTGAACAGCACAGACCCTCGTAAACTGGATTTTTTAGAACAGGTTTTGTACCTTCTCCTTGAAGGGCGTTTCAGCACATTTCTGTAAAGAGCGAGGTGGGAATAGATAGTTGCAGGCAGAGCTGGCTTTGTGCACACAGAGTGCCTTCTCCATCGTGTGTCCAACCAAACTTCTAGTTTGGGGATCCCTGTAATTAATACATCTGGGGGTAACTGGGGAGAGGAGTGAACCTGTGTGTGTCACCACTGACCTCCTTACATGCAATATTTGCACTGGAGTGCTGGACTTGGCATCCTAGATCAGTTTGCAGGATTGAGATTGTAATGCTAATGAGCAAAAGAAACTTAAACTTTAATTACAAACGGAAACTAAATTCTCTAGTTCCCATTTGTATGTATTTGAACTGGTTTTGCCTTTGCTATTTAAAAGGGTGTACGTCAAAAAAGGATGAAGTGCTGTCTCTGCCTAGTCCTTTCTGGAGGGGAAGTGACACTAATTTTTGTGAACAAGATTTCATCCTCTGTGCTTATAATAACCATACAGCCAAGACATTGGGTCAAAGGCAGAGTCATTTGTTCACCACTTGGCATCACATTTGGAACAGGGAAGGAATCGTTTATCTTCCCTGGCTGCAGAGGGAAATTATATTCACCGCGTCCCAATTATCCTTCCAGCCTTCCAGTTTCCACATTCTTCCCATTTAAAATCTACCACTAGGGTGTCAGAGGAAGATGTTAAGAGCTGGGTGGAGTGAATCCTCCAAACCCAGTGCTTCCAAAGAAGCCTCGGGAAGCTTTTGCCATGCGACACTGAACCTGTGGCTGAGCCATGCTCTGCCTGCCTGAGCCATCCGCCCCTGCCTTGCCCAGCAGGAGGTTGCTGGCTGCTCTCTGTCTTCCTGCAGAAGGAAAAAAGGATTTACCCTGATTCTTGTAAAAAAATCTCAGCAGAAAACTGATAGGTAACAAAATGGAAATGAATGTTGCTAATACTTTTGTTAGAATTTACTCCACCCACTTAGGATACTCGAGAAAACTGTGCAATGTATGCAGAAAGGAAGGAAGAGAGGACCAAAGTATTCTGGTATCTTTATTGTTAGTAGATTTGCTTGTTTTATTTAATTTATCTTGATGTTATCCTGATTTGGTCAAATCCAAGGCATTTCAATATCAGCCTAGTGGCTCTACGTCTTTTGCATGAAACTTTCATCTTTAAAAGCTTGTTTTGCATCTTGCTGTATTAACATAAAAGAATCTGGGAGATCTCCAAACTGGCTGTACAGAGCAGAGGTGAAGGGTGGTCTGAAATTTATATCTACAGATTCTTATTTCTGCAGTCTCTTTTCAGCCTTTTGTGGCTGTGAAAGTAAGAGGCAGGACTCAAAATGCCCTGTGGACTTTTCATTAGACTGAACATATCCTACATATAAGCTACATATTCCTGAAATGATCTCAATTAAAAAAATTTATCACCCATCTGTCAGAAAATTCTGAAGCAGACATTGCTGAAATTGTGTAACAGTAGTTCAGCATCCCTGATGAATTGGAAATCATAAGTGACAGTCCTCATTCCAGTAGACTAATGCTCTGGAGCCAAACAGTGAAAAGAGCTCAAGTATTTGACATTATTCACACTGGATCTGACAGTATGAATGATCAGAGGGAAAAAAGAGTGGCCCACTGGAACCATTAGCAAAACTTAAAATATTCACAGAATTGCTGCACTGTTTTGTGTGGGTTAACATCAGAAGGGGGGAAAAAAGCCTCCATATGGACTGCTGAATTAAGTAATGTTTGCTTTGTGTCTTTGAACTTCTCTTACCTTTTCTTTTGACTTCTATAAAATAAAGGAATGTTGAATGTGTTGGTCCAGAAGCATTCCCATTACACATGGGTAACTGTTAGGTCTAGCACAAGTCCTCATCTGTGCAGGAGCTGAGATAATAGGCAGTGGTTTTGCTTAGTCCTTCATAAAAACTTACTTCATGCTCTGTTCTCCAGCTGCTGTCACTTAAAGATATTTACCTGCATGTGTTTTCTTCTCTAAGAAGTGATTCAACATACTTCTTTCTAAAGAAGGCAACTTTTTGGACTCAGAAGAGACTGGTTTTTGGTGTCTTCCTTATAAAGTGCTAAGATGAAAGGTGGGGGAAAAAAGGAGAACTGCCAGTTCTGTAATTCACTCAGGATTTTATATTTAAACTGGGTGCTTTCTGTCTTACACCTTGCCTCCACTAACAGAAGTTCACTGAATCATTTATTCCCTCAGTAGCACTTCAGTTACTCCTTGTTTCCAGTGGTTTTGCAGAAATGTTTCTCAGCTGCTGAAGCAGAAGGTGCAATCCTCAATGCTGTCTCCCTCCCTCTTTCTCTTTCTGTCTGCCAAATCCCCATTTAGATACGTTCTCCAACCCAGGAACAAACAGGTGATGAAGGTTTGGTGTAGCCAGCAGCACAGTGAAGGTATGCAGTGCTAGAAAATGGTGAGAATGAAGCCCTTCAAATCCCCTGTATGCCAAGGTTTAAAGACATTTAATCAGATGTGAGCCTCCTGGTTTGCAGGTGGCTGAGAAGTGAAGGCCCTGTGTGCTCTGCCTTGTTGGTGGTGCCAAGGCAGATGCTGCTGAAGGATGCCTCAAGGAACAGCTCATCAGGGACAGAAGAAAGAGGTGGTGACAAGTCTAGGACATGTGGCAGTGTGACAGAGAGGGAGGATGGCATGGCAGGGAAGCACAGCAGATACCTGGTCTTCCTCAAAGGAGGTGGGAGTGACTGATCACTGGGAATGTGCTTGGCTCTGTGGGAAGGGTGTAAGAGTGTCCACTCCAGCTGCTGCTGGTGGCCTAGGAGGAGAGGAGCTGGAGGGGGAATAAGCTGCTAAAGGGAATGCAGCTCTCCCACCAGTAAAGATAACACACAGTTTGTGCAGAGAGCCATCCTACTAGTCCTCTAGCTGGGAAAAAAAAATGGGGAAAAAGATAAATTAAAAAGTCTGGGCTGTGTTCAGGTGCAGAATGGACAGACCTGGAAGGTCTGCTAGCCAGTGATGGCTTGGGTATGTTGCAGGTGCCTGGGAAGTAAATACGGCCCTTCAGCAGCAGCTCAGTATTCTGGGCTGGCATTGAGAGCCTCATGTGAGGCTCCAGTGGCTTTGGATCAAAGCCTTAAGTGAATGTGAGCTTGGGTGAGATGTAAATACATAGCCAAAGAGAGAACTGATTCTATAACTCACTGTCAGCCTTCTCATCTATCTAGTTGTTTACAGCTGATCCTTCTGTTTTTTCAGCTGTAGCAGTGGCATAAGTTTCAAGGACAGGGAGCTTAAGAAAACCAGAACAACCTGGGGAAGGAAAAAAGACCTTGCATTTTCTTTGTTATTGATTTAATGCTATATTACAGCTTGACATCGCAGGGTAATATAGTGGAGCTATAATGTGTCAGGTTAAATACACAGTGCACAAGCATTTTCTTCCCTCTGTACATCACGATGTTTAAGATTGTGTCGGTATTTCTCCTGTACAGCTTAGTCTACTATTTCTACTCATGCTGTGGCAGTCAGTCTCCACACTTCTACTGTGATACCTGCCATGAAATTGATGTAGTACTGGTGTAGCCACACTGGATGAGGTGGACTTTGTGAAGAAAAGCAGATGCTTTGGTGAGACTGGTTGTGTTATAGCTGGAAAATACACACACTATGTCTCTAAGCACACAATCTTTTCTTTTGACCCAGAGCAGAATGCTTTGCTGCCATTTTAGGTGTCTTCCAAAGCTTGGTGCCTCAAAGCTTAGGTTTTTTCCCCTGGTTCCAGGTGCACAAGAAGTCTCCCTCACAGATGGAATTTTTGTAGCAGGTGTCTGATGTTTATGGCCATAAGTTTGTGTTCCTCTGGGGTTGCTTGCACTCCCTGGAAGGAGGACAGGACTCCTGTGGAGGGTGAGGGGAAGCTCCCAGCCCAGGGATGGGGGGTGCAGACCTGTCTGGGGGTGTGTGCTGTCATGCTGCTTGCAGCCAAGCCCAGAGGTGAGGATTTGCCCAGCAGGAGAGGTGCGTACAAAGCATGTAGGAGTCTGCCTTCTCATTTGCTAGCCCTGAATAAAATTTGCCTGTCTCTTGAATTTAAAGCCTTTTATGAGGGAGAGAGTTCTTATTCTCCTGACTGACTTGGCTGAGGTGAATGCAGTCACTCTTATCTTTGCTGCGTGCTTCAGTGGTATCTTGTCTCTATTTAACACCTTCCAGTTCCTGGGGATTTTCTCTCATCGGGTATTCTGTTCCTCTTGCACCAATGTCACCATTAATTTTCTTTGGCCATCTTTTACCTAAAAGTCTCAGCTTTTGATCAGCCTCCTTACCCACAGGAGCATCCTTGTCAATACTCTTTAGAGTCCATGAAAATAAAGTACCCTGGCTGCTGCTGGTTAGCTAAAGGCGTTTCTCTGCATTCTTGCTCTGGTTCTGACTGCTTTCCTGGGCTTTCTCTTTATTGTTTCACAATAAAGAAGAAAGAAAGGGAAAAGAAAAAAGGCTGTTCTCTTTTCACTTCACTATACTTTTTTTTCCCTTTTTTTCTTTGCTTCTTTGTAAGTTAGAATGGCATTTCCTTCATGGTCTTCAGCGTATTTCAAACTTACTACAAATTTGGTGAGGAACTGTTACACCCAGTTTGAAATACTGTTATTAGTCCTAAAGACAGTTTGAAATACTGTCTTTAGGACTAATAACCTTATACTAGATTTTGGTTACTATTGCTTTATCTCCTTGATGAGTGATTGTCCTAGCTTGGTTTTTGATCGTGTCTCATCCCTTTCTCTCTCCATGCTCTGATGGATGGCTGCTGAAGAGTTTCATGAGTCTTCATTTCCTCAGCTCTTGCTGAGATGCTACCTAAGAATAATTTTTAAGACAAACTTCATTTTGTTCACTATCTAGATAAAATGACCCCTGGTTTGTCACTTTGTTGCTTGCCATCATCTGGATTGTTTTCTTCTCAAGTTTTCCAAGGCTGCTTGTGGAGGCAAACTTAAAGCTGTGTGATTTGTGCTCTTGCTATTCATAACACAGGAATGATCATCAAACCACACTCTCTGTGGTTTCACCAGAAAATTCTGCCCTGGCACATTTGCCACTTTCAAGGTGCTGTTTCTTCTCAGTCTAATTATGATTTTTGTTTCCTTTCCCTCCCCCTGCTGGAAAGCAATAACCTGCTCTGAATGCCTGCACTTCACTAGTGCTCTTGTAAGTGATGACTTCTGTGCTCCGAGGCGCTTGCTGTAGCCTGGGAATTGATACAGCCTCTGTCTTCTCACCCATAGCCATTATAGCAAATCAAGGACCAAACCATTTAAGCCTTATTGTCCATTTAATTCTTAGGCATTGTACTGTACTGTGGAAAGATTATCAGCACAAATCAGCACGAAGTGCTGTTGCACTATGTGGTGGAAACTGGCCATTGCACGAACACCACAGCGAAGGGGCTTATTTTCTGTTTACTGCTATAGGTTTTTCATTAATCTTTGAGCTGTTTCCACATACAGCCTTAACCATTATTGCTAGTGATGCAGCTGCACCTCTTTTGGAGTGCAAATGCTCATTTCCCTGGCACGAAGTACATGCATCTGTGGAGTTTATAAGGAGATTCCACCATGAAAGCGGGTATTACTTTGCATAAAGTTTGCCATATTTAACACAAAATTTGAACAGGAAAAGATATCACAGGAAACCTAATCCATCCTTATATATTGAATTAATTTATATAAATCTGCATATGAGCCTTCCTTATAAAAACTGTGGGGGTTTTATGAGGTATGGGATGCTCTGAGACTTTCCATTAAGTGTTACTTGCTATAACAAATTACCATTATTATCCTGTGCATTTCTATTTCATAACATGTTGTGTTTCGTTGTTAGTCTTTTGAAAATAATAAAATAGATTAAACTAAAAAGGAGCTGCCCAGGGATAATAACAAAGTCTATAAAAAGAGAAACTCTTCAATTATGGTTTACAATATTATTAAATCATAAGAGGTCTTAAAAAAGGTTGAATGAGTCTTCATGTGTACAAGTGGGTGAAAAGCACTATATTAGAGCGGGGATGGCAGGGGAGTGCTGGTGATTACGTACTGTAACTGGTTATGTATGGAATTCTTCTGTGAGCCTGTGCTCTTGCAGCATAGACCCCTCTGATTCTGAGTCTGTGAGGATGAAGTCCCACTGAGTCCCACTCCATTTCCAGGCCCTCTCTGTGGAGAATTGCTCACTCAGAATTGATATGTCCCCGATGACTTCTCTGGAAGACACCTGAGGGTACTGATAGAGGTTACTTTTAAGAGATAGAATGATTTGCTTGCTTCTGGAGAGCTGTTGTACAGGCTCTACTCAGTGAACCTGCAACAGCTGCTGCCTGTGGAAGTCTCTGAGAGTGAAGCTGTGTAATTCCTTTTCCGAGAGTGGATGGTGGAGGAATGGTAGAAAAACTGCTGCAGGTGGCAAAGCAAGCTATA
Organism: Parus major; assembly: GCF_001522545.3. NCBI lineage: Eukaryota > Metazoa > Chordata > Aves > Passeriformes > Paridae > Parus > Parus major. Next base: position 54,290,584 of record NC_031773.1, on the reverse strand, counting down.
CTAGTCCACTGTTCCTGGCAAACATCCATCAGACTTAACAAAACCAAGGGTTTTCTTATTTTGGTGTACCTCCTGCATGGAGCTGTAGTTTGGGCAGTGCTCTGCCTTGGGTGTGACATGCTGAGCCACATATGCTGCAACACTGGGGCACAAAACCACTGTTGAGTCTTGGCTTGAGTAGGTGTTTCAGTGCAGCCTCTCTGCCCTGGTGGGACATGTGGTCAATGCTGAGATTTCTGTAATCAGTTTTTTATTTTGGTGGTGGCTGGATGATGCTGATCAGTTCTATTAGAAGATACCTGTCCACGTCACCTACAGTATTGAGAGACTTCACTTTGGTGTATGTGCTCTTCTCCTCCTTTCCCTGGGTCTTCTGAGGGCCTTTGCATTTGAACTGCCTTTTGCCATTTCACATTTTGGGGTTTAGAAGAATCTTTGCTTCCAGGGACTTTTCCAGCAGAGATGTTAAAGCAATAAAAACTCTTCTCCAAGTGTTTTGTGGGTGGCTCCTCTGAGGAAAGACCTCCACATGTGAGATGGTTGTATCTCCTCTTTCAAGGGTCTCTATTCCTAGGAATATTATCACTTGCTGTGTTCAGCCCCAAATCTTTAGGATGCTGTTTGCAAACATGTCTTTGTTTTGAGGAGCAGCCTGTTCTTACAGCCTGGCCACCCCAAAACATCTCCTCTCCTCACTATGTGCTCTACCAAAGCCATAAGATATATCTTTACAAGTTGTGCTTTAGCTCAGACAGGGGTTATGATCTTCATGCAGAAATGACCACATGATACAATTTTCCCCATTTGTGGGGCAGTGTAAGTACGGTAATGCAAGGACAACAGCACCCTCACCTCCCTCCAGTGGAGTGCAGTTTTTGCTTGCCAGAACTTCTGTTTATGAACATTATGTTGGAGAAAGACCACTTCTTCCTTAATTTTGAGATTCATATCTCTGTGTTACTTCCTTTGTTTGCTGAACCATCTACTGCGTGTAATTGCTGCATGCTGCTGCCAGTAAACAAGACTGACTCTCGCTGTTAGGGTATTAAAGATTAAGAGGGGAGAAGTAATTTTTTATTTACCCATCTCCTTCTTGGCTCTCTTGCCCAGAACTTCCTCCACAGCTCTCCTGTGGTGGAGCAAATTTGGCATTCCAAAGTAGGCTGCCTTTTTTTCCCCCATGGCTGTGTGAGCTGGGGAGCTTTGCAAAGTTCTTGTGACTTGGATTAGAGCTGTTTGAAGACCCAGATTTGCTCAGCCGTTTGACATACAATAAATTTAACCACTGCTAACGTTTCAACAGCATTCTGCTGGGATTGTTTCAGGACTAAAGAATGTTTCCTTCATCGCCATGTGCCCTAATTTCTTATGACAAAGAGCTTTAGCAGCAAAAAGCAGTGGTGTGAATATAGCACCTGCACACACTCATGTTTAGTGTTCCTGGACCGTCAAAGATGATATTTAAAACATACTTGCAGTCTGATTTGGCTGTTTAGTGGAAGAGTTACTTGAATAGCGTGGTGCTGTGTTTGTGTTTTGCTCTGCTGTTTTTTATTTATTTAAAGAACACAGCCAAGCTGCCAGGCTGATGCTTTAACAGAGCTGTTCTCAATAATTTACATCAGGTAACTCACAGCTTACAGGCCTCATTGACTTGATATTCACCCTAAGAAGGGGTGTGAAGAGCGCACCCCACCTTTGGGGTAAGGGACCTGATGGGGGTAGGAAGATCCCTTGCCTATAAAGTTCTGCCTCTCCTGCCAGCAGACCTGTTTTGGAGGATGAGAAGTGACAGACACGATCCATGGAGACTAATGATAGATTTTTCAAGAGTATTGTCAGATTTCATGGGTTTAGTGACTGGTTCTCACAACTTGGCCAGCTAAATGAGAATCTCTCCTGTTTTGGTGCATGAGTTCACATCACCTGATATCCTGAGCACTTGTCCTCACCTGCCTGCATCTGCTTTCTCCAGAAATCAGGTTCCCAGGCCACACTTTGTCATTGAAGGGGAGCAGTAGACTATGCTCCAGCTGATTTACAGCCAGAAGTTACTCATTTGTATAAAGAATGTCTCCTTCAGTGGGTCCCTGTGATTGTGCACATCTGCAGGTGTCTTGGAGTGAGCTGTAGCTCCTTCAGGGGCAGGGTGGCCCTGTGCTGCCCCTTGCTCCCCTCAGCATGCTGGAAACAAGATTCTGGCCTGGGGGTTCCCACTGCTGCAGAGTATTTGCAGCTGAAGCTCTGGCTGGATGTCTGTTGCTGCCATTTGTTATGGTTTGTCATTCAGTGCTGGTAGAAATAAGGGAGAGTGATGGATGTTGCTGCCCTGAAGTGGCTTGCAGGAGAAATGGGATAAAAAAAGAAAAAGCTCCAACTCTTCATGTATTCTTGAATCACAGAGACTGATGTCTTGTCAAAATGTAACTGCATCAACCCATACTTCAAAGAGAAAGGTCAAGTCATGCCAAAATCTCACTTTTTCACAAACTCTCTGGGTTTCATCTGTTGCCTCCACAAACACTTGAGTGGGACCACAGCAGGAATGCACAAGTAAGACTCTTGGTCTGATAAAATTGGATTGGCCTGGAAGATTCAACCCAGAACAGCTAACACTTCCTCGGGTATAAATAAGAAATGTAGAGAGTTATTTATAAAAAAAAAAAAAAAAAGTTGTCTGGCTCTCACAGACCTCTTCACACCTCCTCTGTCTCACAAAAAACCTGAGGTGTTTGTTTAGCGTAGCAACAGCTCAGTGGCCTTGCTGTCACATCATGCTTGTCAGGGAGACCCGGAGTCTTTAGCAACAGGAAGGATTATTGACCCTATAGCATATTTACAACTGCATGTAAAATATTTAAATTGAGTCTTCTTTTCACTGGTTATCTTGTAGTTTGTTTAAAAAAAATTCCCTTCAACATTAGTTAAAGGGCATTTTTCCAGATTCCTTGTTCATATATGGAGCCTTCCCTAGACAGGCACCGTGTGTATGTGTGTATATTTGTGTAGATACATATATATATTTGTCCAAATGTACAGATGTTGTTAATACTTAAGAGAATTATCTTCAACTGCATGTAAGGCAAAGCTTGTCAGCAGCTGTTCAGCAAGCTGGCTGTAAGAAACAGTGACCAGAAGAATATGTTAATACATGCTGTCAAACAAATGTCATAACAGCTTGTTACGTTTTATTTTTTTTATGATCAACACAAATAATGAACCCTAATTGTCTCACTGAGTTTAGGGTGATGTTAGCTATCTTACTTTTGCCATCAATGTCCTTTTAAAAATGATGCAAACTATTAGACAAACTTCTTTATGCCAGTAAAGCATTTAAATAAAGGCTTAACCTTCAGTGTGTGACACCATTTTGAAAGCTAAATGGGAATAAACGTCCCTGTTAGGCCAAGCAGATGCTCCAGTGCCTTACCAAGTCCTTGTCTTGGCTGTTCTTGGGCAAAAGCATCTATTCTAGAGCAGAAAATAGCTACCCATATTGCACAGCCTCCACGTGGCCAGCAGAGCCACAGAAGGTGCCAAGAGGGAAACAGGACAAGTGCCACACTGCTGGCCAGGGTGATTTGCTGCTAAGGAAGCACAGGCATGGTCCCACTGCAGTGAGCTCTGCTGGGAGGGCACAGGACTCTCCCATCTCTGTCAAGAAGGTTGCCAAACACAACCACATAATAAAAAAGTTGAGGAAATGGTTTTCTCTTTAATCAGATAAACCAGAGGTTTAGAGCGATTTTCAGTAATTAGTTTAATAGCACTACCATTAGATGGCTGCAAATGGGGCAAAAGGCATAATTCAGAGTATTTTAAAGATGTCTTGCTATTAGATCTCTCAAATCCAGCAATGCTTTTGTTTTGTTTCCTTACAGGTTAAACATATTGCTGGCTGGCATGAACCCCTTCTATTTCCACGCAGTGAATGTAATTCTGCACTGTCTGGTGACTCTTGTGCTGATGTATACTTGTGACAAAGCGGTGTTCAAGGACTGTCGACTCGCTTTTGTCACGGCGCTCTTCTTCGCTGTGCATCCCATTCACACCGAGGCTGTAAGTATGTGCCACCAAAGCTAAAAATAAATTCATTCTTCACAATTTTAATTTTTTTTTTTGAAGGAAACCTCTGAGTCATACAGAATGTGATACTTGTGATTTTTTTGCTGTGGGGGAGCAAAGGTGAGAATGTAGTCTATTTAAAATAATTTGTAGGAGTCATTAAGAAAAAAGTGTATTCATACTTGCAGTCTTTGTGCTCTGGAACTGAATTCTAAATGATGGTCCTAATCAGCCATGCTGGGAATAAATGGACAGCCATGAGTTTTCTCAAAGACCTCAGTGAGGCTGTGCTCTCCTGCTGGGATTTTGTTGCATGCCTTCAGTCGTCTCCTATAGCCATCAATTTTAGGGAGGAAAAGTGAAGGTAGCATTAGTGTGTATTCTGGAGAAGCTCTCTCGGACAGAGGTGATGACCCACAGATTAATTTGTATTTATTTCAATTAAAAGCTAGGAGAATCATCTTCAGAAAAAAAAGTCGTTCATGAATACCAGAATAAATTTACAGAATAACAGCTCATATTGGATGTTCTTTCAGTTGTTATAAAGAAACATTTAAAGACATAATCATTCCAAAACTGCAGTCTGTTAGCATGAGGAGACACTTCTGTAGCTACAAGGAGTCTTGCTGTCTTTGAGAAGGAAAGGTAAAGTCCACACTGCATAAAAGAAATGCTCTCATTAGCTGAGGTAGCATTGACATCACACTGCTCTCATTCCAAGCCTTTGTACATGAGGGAGGGAAACAGCTCCTGTGGCTGAGAGCTTTTGAGGAGAGATTACCTTAATAACAAAAAGCCACAAGCTTTGGAGTTACTCCCTGTGCTGTGTTGTGTGAACTAATCAGCTAGGATCCTTTTGATAATACAGCTTTATATTTTAAGGGAGGTTTTAGAAGAGGCACTCTTGGAATTTATTTTTGTCTGGGTTAGAACTTTAAAAGGTTAAAATAAATGCCAGAGCTCTGAATATAACTTAATTATGTAATCTCAAAAGGGGTGAAATTTCAAAGGGACTTTTATTTGCTTTATGGGTGATTTTTAGATCCTTATGAAGTAGGATATAGAAATAACTGTAAAAAAGAGTGTTTATCTATTCTTCTTCAGTATTCCCTTTTTTAAAAAAAGATTTTGTTCATTAATCTGTAGAAAAAACTGTTGCAAACTCAGATTGTTCAGGAGGAATAAATACTGTAACACTATCCCTTTTTGGTGATAAAGTTCATTCAAATATTACTTATATAGTAAGTAATTCTCTTTAACAAATTTCAGTACTGGGAATTGGATACATTTCTCATCTAAGCCTTATTATACAAAATTAAAACAGATCCTTAAAATTGGCATTTTCTATATAACTTTATTAATATTTTATTAAGCAAAGAATGACTTTACTGTTGGCTTACTCATTTGTTTTGCCAAGCTAGAAATGCAGCAGACAAAACTGTACACTATCCAAGTAACATTTTGGTATGCTGAGGGAGGGATAACACTGAAAGATCAAAAGCTTAAAATAGTAGCAGTGAGCATGGGTTGTTGAGGCAGTCACCGAGTGTTTTAACATTTTTAGATGTGTTTTTACACCTGTGTGTCTCCTTCCCTTTCAGGTAACAGGTATAGTAGGCAGAGCAGATGTCCTGGCCTGTCTACTCTTTCTGTTGGCTTTTCTCTCCTATAATAGGTACGTGCTAACGTCATGAGGTTCTTAACTCTGAGGAGGGGCCCAAAGGCAGCTGCCAGTGTTTGGTGTTTTTTGGCAGAGGTACTTCCCACAGCTCAGGGCTCTATGGAAGTGTCCTGGCCCCTGCTTGTGGCCTTGGTGATGCTTATTAGAACAAAAACCCGCAAAACCAGAAGTCAGCGTTGCCAGTCCCTCTTCCACTGACATTACAGCTGGCCATACACCAGAGGAGGGCTTGTAAAAATGATAAAGAAATGTTTTCAATGCAAGGCAAATAGTCTGCATGTGGAGTGAAGAGCAGACAGACACATGCCTGCCTTTCAAATGTGTGCTGTGACTGTGGCACTCTGGAACACCTGGTCTGAGAGAGTTAAGGAGTGTGTCTAGACCATTAGTCATCCTTTTCAGATGAAAACTTGGCACTGCTTGCTGCTCTATGTTCTAAAACTGTAACTGAACAAGTATAGATACAGAAATAGCTTACTTGGATGGGGTTTCTGCACCTTTTGCATTATTTGCAGTTTGAAATAACATTGTTTGCATTCAGAAATAGCACCATGTCATCACAGCCACAGGGAGAAACTGCTTATATCCCTCTGGAGCTGTCTGCTACAAACCCACAGTGCTGTTTTCTTCTGAAGGTTTTGAGGGTGTGAAACATAGTGACCCCATAGGAATCTGCCTGTTTGATTTCAGTTTTTTCCTGCCTTCTCCCCTGTGATAGGGGCTTGCTGCCCAGTCTGTTAATGATTAAGACACATCTCTGACTCAGGGGAGTGTGAGTGGGATGGAGGAATTTTTGCTTGCCTTGTGCTTTTTGTCCCATAAGGAGAATTAAGCATGTGTGTTCCACATGACAGAAAGCAGGTGTTTTTCTGCCCTCTCTGTACTTACTCTGCCTTCCTCTGACTGTTTCAAGTCTACTTTATTTGGTTTCACCTCTTGTGCACCAAGATTTGGAGCAGCTCCCCATATTTGCGTCTTCCTGTCCTGTGGCTGAGCCTTTCCTCATTTTAGATTGTTCATGTCTTAACACGTTCATCTTAAAGCATTAAGGAAAAGTGTCTCAGTATTTGTGTGACTGTAGTAAACATGAAAATAACAGAGAAGTTAAGATATTTTATGTCAATTCTGTTTTTCAGGAGTGTGGATCAGCTTTATGTTGGGGAACATTTCCCTCCCACTGCCTCCCCATTATTTTTGCTGCTTAGTTTATTCCTTGGGACGTGTGCAATGCTGGTGAAAGAAACTGGAGTCACTGTGTTTGGTGTGTGCTTGGTTTATGACTTCTTTTCCCTCTCCTACAATGGACTCAAATTGTAAGTAACTTGTTATGCTCATGGTGCTTTACAGGTGTTTTCACCTATTAGTCTAAAATATACATTATTATGATTATACAGCACTGGGGGAGATGGGCTTGTCCTGCTGAATTAGATGGTGCACTTTAGATAAATTTGGAGGGGCCCACGATTTCATTCTGTGGTTTTGGGTTTGTTTTGGATTTGTTGTTTGTTTTCATTACTGTCTTGCTGCCTGATAGCTTTTGTTGGGTAAACTGACCAGATGTGAAGAACTGATCCCTAAAATGCTGAATTTACCCTGGCAGGACTAACATTTATTTTTAGTGTGGGAGTTCTGACTGAAGCATCAACATCTTAAAATGTCTCTGGCTTAACTCCTTCCATTCACAATGTCTGCTTGATTATTCGGTCACAGTGCCATGGGGTTAGAAATATTGTATGATGCTTAATAGTAAAAACAGGTTTGATATTTTTCTGTCCTTTCAGAATGGAAAAAGAGGGAAAATACCCATCCAATTCTGGTTGGAATAATTAGCAGCTCTCAGAAGTCACTGCAGAAAAATTAAATACTTTGAAAGTTGCCCCCCACCCCCACTTAGTGTCACAAATAACTATGATATTTTCCATCTCCTTTCAAAGTCAGAAGTCTTGTTTTATCAGAAGCTGTTTTTATCTGTTTCTCTCCCAAAACATCCCTGGAGCAATCTGTGAGTGAATGTAAGAGCTCAGAATGGGAGGTCTCGCTCCTCATATCATTTCTTCTGTTTCCACTGGTGCTGCCCCACCAGCTCTGGAACCTGTCACACCCTGCATGAGCTTGTGTGTACCTGGGTTATGGAAAGGACACTGAATTTGTGTTTCTGCAGTGAATTAAATGAACAGAGCTGGTGCAAGGTGAGAGCAGCAACTGCAGGGAGGAGAAGGAGGACTCCCAGGAGCATCCTGGCTTCCCTCCCTTTGTAGCCCTTTCTCTGGGCCCTAATGGGGACAGAGCACGTTTCAGACCTGCCCTCTGGCAGCAATAGCAATCAGCAGGCAGGTACAATGGATCGGCAGGGGATTCCTCCTCTTTTCACTGGATAAGTAGTTCTTAGTGGTGTGACTGGTGGGCAAGCAGCCAGGGAGATTTCTGGGCACTGACAGCCAGCTTGCTTGTTAACACTTGCGTTTACACCCTGACAGGCGTGTTTCAGGAGCTGCCTGGCTAAAGGGAATACAACTGTTAATTAACTGGGGGGAAATCTGTGCCTTCCTCCTCCCTCCTTTCCTCAGTCTCCCCCTTCCCATAGGCTCGCATTCCAGGGGGCCTCCTCAAGCTGTTTTTTTGTTTCAGTGGCGGCCAGTTCCCCAGATGTGGCACTATTTAGCTTGTAGGAATGAAGCTCTCTAGTCCAGACGTGCTGTATTTTCATATCTCCTCTGATTGTATGTACTGTGCATTTATCTATCTGCTTGTGATGCTCAAGGTTTTACGACTGCATTTGACTTTAAGGGGCAGCAGAAAACAAACAGCCTTCTATGTGCTGCTGAAAGCTTACCTGCTCCTTCTTCCAACCTTGCTGTTTAAAAGTGGTGGAACATCATTTGTTTTCTGGAGCAAAAAATTAAGAGTGCTTTCCATTTTAACAGAGGTCCAGAGAACAGCTGGATACAGGAGTGCTCTACTTGTGTTGCTGTAGTCCCAGATCTAGGTAGGAGCTAATATATGCTGTCCTCTCAGCACACAAGAGCTTTGTTTTGGATTAAAGAAATGCCGTCTGTTGTAGTTTGACACCGTTTTGTGCCGATTTCGTAGCGCTCAACCCTTCGCTAAGTAAAAGCGCAAAGAATCGAAAGTCCTTCAACCCTTTTCTTTCCCCTTTCCCTTCTTTTTCTCCCTTTTCTCAGGAGAAACGGGGGCATTCAGCAGAGGCCTGTCCGGCCGGCCGTGTCCCCTGGGTGCGGCTCGCCGCCGGTGCCGCTGTCCGGCCGGGAGAACGGGAAGCAGCAGCGCTTGGCTCACCGCGGCACCTGGAGCTCCTGCCACCCCGAGGAGCAGCCCAGCGGGGGCCTGGCCGTGCCCAGCAGAGCCATCTGGGCCATTCGCAGGTACTGCTGCCTGCTCCTGATCCACTCCAGTCTATTTTGCAGCTGCCTTTTGTTTTAGCCCTTTTTATCCTGAAATTGCTGTGATTTTTCTTGTGCTACTGGAGAGGGAGGACGGGAGAAGGTGGAAGGAGGGTTAAGGGAGAGAAGAGAATATCTGAGGACTTGTTAGCTTTTTTGTTCTCTTTGATCCTTGTATTTGTCCCTGTTGTCCCTGATGGATAGTATCATAGAATTGTTTAGGCTGGAAAAGACTTCTAAGATTATCAAGGCCAGCTAGTACCTCAGCACTGCCAAGCCTGCTACTAAACCCTGTCCCTAAATGCCACATCTGCACATCTTTTAAACACCTTCAGTGACTCCACTGCTTCCCTGGGCAGTCTGTTGTTGACAATCATTTCAGGGAAGTAAATATTCCTAATATCCAATTTAAAACATCCCTGGCACATCTTGAGGCCATTTCCTCTTGTCCTGTTGCTTGCTCCTTGGGAGAGACCGATGCCCACAACAGGGAGCAGGAGGTTATCAATATAAAAAAACATCTCCTGTCTTGTTCTGTCATCTTGTTCCTTGTTTCTTTTACTCCTCTTTCTTCCTACTGCTCCTTTCTCCCTCCTTTGCTTTATACTTTTTCCAGATGCCCTCCCTCTGCCCCCGCTTTTGGGAACATCCCTTCCTCACACAAGGGGAAAGCCTCTCGTTTTCCAGCCTCTTCAGGAGAGGCTGCAGAGGCTGTGTTGGATGGAGAGCCCGTGCACGTGGGATGGCTTCAGAGTGAGCTCCTCCACGCTGCCAATTGGCATTTGCTTTTTTGGCAGCTGCCTCTTCAAGTGTTGTCAAGGATTTCTGCACATGGCAAATCAAGCCCTGCATGTACATAGCTGCTTTCTGTTTGAAAAGGGGCTCTCATGGTGGTGTAAGCTGCTCAGCTGCTCTCTTCTCAAGTGACTGGCTGTGTACAACACACTTGCAACAACTTGCTGTGTGAGGGTTAGCTGTGGGATGCCCAAAGTGGAGCTGGCTTGGTCCCAGTGGCTGAGAGGGAAGCACTCCTGTGAGAGTTGTGCTGTTGACATATTACATGAGATGAAGAACTCAAGACAATTTCTCCATTAAGATATACTGTTAAAAAAAAAAAAAGGAAAAAAAAGGAAATCCTTGCCATAGAAAAAAAAAAAAGGAAAGGAAAAATGAAGTTGCTGTCAAATCTGTAAGATTAATTATGCAGTTTTTCCTTGTAATTCACATTTGTCTGACTTGTGTAGGTCTTCTTGCGTGGCAAAAGGATGGGGGGAAAAAGCTTTAAATATTTCAGAAGCTCCAAAATTAGTGGACAAATCTGGCACAGTGAAGTAGCTTTAGGTATTGTATTTAGTCTACCAGATTACTAATTGTAAGGTTTTAATTAGAATAAAGTAGTAGTGCACTGATCTATACTTTTAAGTACTTGTAATGTAATCAAGTATGTTTCTATTTAATAATAATTTATTATACATCTTACTAGAGCTAACTGAAAAATGCAGGAAGATGTAATGGAGGAATTAAGGGAATTGGTCTAATTAGCAGTAACTGGAGCTAGTTATGTAAATTCTTGGTGCAGAGATATTTTTATTCTTCATTGTCACTTGCTCTTATATTCAGCTATCCAGTGAATATGTGGGTTGCAGTCCCAGTTGCCTTCAGGAGTAAGGAACGAGTTAGTCTGGAGGAAATTGTAGGTTTTATCACCACAGTTTATTGCAATTTTGGGGAACATTGGCATATGCTACTGAAATGAGGTAACTAGAATCTCTTGTGGGTTGGATCCGTCTCCCTGAGTTTTAAAACCTGAAAGAGGCTTGTGAGTGTATGTGCCTTTCCATGTGATATAAATGGGGAAGGACAGACAGGAACTTCCACCTTGTGGTTGGGGTAAGGCCTCAGTGCCCTCACTGGGGTGTGCTGTGTGTCCTGTTGAAAACCAGTATCAGTGGCAGTCGTCACTCATACTCTTTTTCATGATTTGTTGAAGCCACTGGAAACTGGGATCTATTTTCCCAGTTTTTATAAACCCTTTTTTCTTTTTTTGAATTGGTTTTGGTTCTGCCACGTCCTATGTGCCTCACACTCTGCATTGCTAAATGTGGTGCAGCCCATGAACACCTTTGAGCCACCATCACTCTGAAGGTTTTCAGCTGTATAAATAGCTGGGGACTGCAGACTAAGCTTCTTGAAAAACAGGACTCCACAATAGCTTGCATACTTTTGCAACTGAAATCTCTGTTTCTCTTTGGTGTCCTAGAAGCTCATTTTTATTGTGTCTGCTGATGGGGAGACTCTTCCCTTGGAGTGGACAATAGACTGGAATTAATGCTGCTATTTTCCATGTATATGAATGGCTGCATAAGTTTTGTTGGTTTTTTTGTTTTGTTTTGTTTAGTTGGTTGTTGTTTTTTTTGGGTTTTTTTGTGTGGTTTATTTTTATTTATGTACTTTATTTTATATATATGTTTTTGCCAGGTTACAGAAGAAACAGGTGTACTTGGAGCTGTGCCCAACAGCATCACTTTAAATCTTGTGTTGTATGTGTAAAAGAGAGTGTGGGAGCTCACTACTCATTAGCATTGTGGAAACCAAGCCCAAAACCCCATTGATCCAGAATCCAATGAAATCCTAAAGGCTATAGCAGGGATAAATGTGATCTGATGACTAAACTGGCAGTGCTGTTGTTTCCTCTTAGAGTAGCAAGGGAAAGGAGATGGAAATGCTCTGCAGAATGTGGTGCATTCCAGGGATGTCTGTGCTGGCCCTCAGTTTGATAGACTGTGAGGAAAAGCATGTTGAGGTCATAACACATCGTTCCTGTGCAGTGTGCGTGGTCAGGGTTTGAGCTGAAACAGATGCTGTCCTTCAGCATGAGGAAGGAGCAGAGGGAGAGGTGGAGGGAAAGCTCTGGCACACACAGTGTGGGACTCTGCTTGGCTTTTCCTTGCTGGCTGCTTCTATTTCCAATCCTTGGGTAGCTATGATTTTTTTTTTTTTAATTTTTGACTAATACAGTAGTATAGCACATTTCTGCTTAAACATTAAATTACTGTTCAAAAAGCAGAAGTCTCAGCTGAATTTCTCTTCCTTCCCCATGCCACACAGTGCAATGCTATGTCCTAGATTTGTAACTGATACAGGCAGAATGGTGTGACCCATTTCCCAGATGTGGGCTTTCATGTGTGCAAACTTCACCTTTCTTGAATTTGTTAGAGGGTGTTTGATAGGAAAGTGGGAGTATGAAACTGCCTGGGTTATAGAAGTGTGAGGAAGACACTTTCTGTTAGATGTGGTACAACTTTATTAAATTTTGTTAAGTTGTTCCTAGTTGCACTTACACACCCTGGAGATCAGCAGTGGTTGCTTTCATGTGCAAAGTGCAGCAGCAAAAAGCAGTGTGAGCCTCTGAGAAAAGCAGTAAGGTAACTATTATTTCTGTTGTATGTTTGCCCCCTGACAAATAAGGCAGAAAGCCTGGGTTCTTGTCTCTGGCCTGAAAGTTCCTTGCTGTGCAACAGCAAAATAGCAAGTAAGTGTTAAAGGGCTTTGCAAACATCACAGCTAAAGCTGGTGGAGAAATTCCAGGACAGTTTGAGCTTCAGTCTGTGGTGAAAAAGGTCTGGAAGCCTAGCAGGCAAAATGCTTTTCTTTTCTAGGAAAGCAAAATGAGTAGTCTAGAACATTAAGCAATAGAGCCAGCCTAGGTTTTTTCCTTCCTCTCTTACTGGTGATGTCCTCAGGGTTGTGAGATTTTCCAATAAAGGATCAAGCTACTAGACTGTGATGCTCTGAGCAAAGGTTGGTGTTAGATTGCCTCTGTGTGAAAGCAGAGAAAAGGAAGTGCTGCATTGTTACTGGCTATAGGCTGAATTCTTTTTTTCCTTAATTGATATTTAAAATGGAATTGAGAAGAGGACAACACAGGTTTGTCCCAAAAGGCAAGTAGGGCCCTGAGTCCCAAGGCCTAGGGAGGCACAGTGTGTGCTGAAGGATGGCAGATTAGGTTATTGCTCTCCTGGGATCTGTGGGATGCTGCTTCTGTGGCAAGTTTTCTTAATTCTAGCAGGTTTGCTGAGGTTCTGCCATTCTTGCTATTTAGTAAGGTTAAGTTGTGAATGAAGTTTGGCTGCCTCTGGGGAGGTGGATTGCAGAGGTGGATTTGGCCTGTGGTTTATTCTTCTCTGAACTCAGTTCTTAAGATGGTTTTTCCATTGTGAGTCTGAGCAATAGCTCTCTCTACTGCTGTGTCCATGCAGTCTGTGTAGGAAATGTTGTGTGAACCTTTCTGAAGGCCATGAATTCCTCTGCAGTCAGTGACAATATTTGTTGTCATGCACAGATGGTACCTGAGGCCTACTAGAATCTAGAAACATGTCAGATGTGGGTGCCCCTATGCTTACAGCTTTGGATCCAGCTGAGGATTCGCACGCTCTGGCCTGCAACAGTCTTCCAGAGAACCCCTGTGTAATCTTGGGAAAATAATTACATCTCTCTGTTCCCATGGCATGTGCTGGAAGATGAGGTGCAGTAATGCATGCTGTTTTTCCACTTCAATTTGTGTGATGTGCTGGTTGTCTTCTGTCCCCCTCCCAAAAAAGAAACAAAGCCAAGGGTTCTCTCTTAGGCATGCTTGTACCATCATGTGTCTCAATTTTTGAAATCTTCAAGTGCTGTTTCAGTACAAGTAACTGAACTCATTGCTTGCAGACTGAAGTTTAGTTAAGAACAGCAGTGCTTTGGTATGGTGATGACTAAGGTTGCATGCATGCAGAAAAAGACTTCTTTAGACCTCACTGTGCTGCAAAAATATGCACTCGCCAGGTAAGAAAGATTTGCCTTCGTTTTGGCCTCCTTGTGTGTTTTTTTTGTGACAGTCTTTAGTTACACTATCACATGGCTTTTTCTTTTTTGCACAATCTCTGCTGGATTCATTGCCCAGAATGGATGGTGCTCACTTAATGAGTAACTATTCGATATTTTGTTTCTTCCTGGTCCGGAGCATTGCCTCATGCCCTATTTACTTCATGCTATTCAAGTCCTGCTCTGAGACAGATTTACAGATTCTCAGTAATTCCTCTGTGTACAGGCTACCCAGTGCTGGTATTTCCTTGCAGTGTGTTACTTAGGTCTGTAATCTTCTAAAGTACTTTTGGCATTGTTGTGGATGTGTAACTTCCTTTACTGTTCAGAACAAACAAAGTGAATAGCCAGAAATTTTGTAGAGGGGAACCACATGGATGTTAAGAGTCTAATTCACCTTTGCATTTACTTCATGGACATCTGCTGGTTGAGCATGCAGACTACCTGGTGGCAGCAGTAGACTGTGCTCTATAGGAGTCATTATTGAGAGGTGAGGGACCTTTTCCTTTAGATATTTGCAGACAGAGGTGGCAGAATGATAGGATGTTCCCTTCTAGACTCGGAGAGGAATGAACCTGGCCCAGCATGTGCAGCTTCTTCTGGCAGCCCTTGCCTTCCTCTCTCCCCAGTTGGTTGTCCTGCCTCATCTGCTGCAGGCTGTCCTCATCTTTTCTCTTGTTTGCTTTTTTTTTTTTAGTCATTTAATTGCTTCCAGTCTTTGCTCTCAGGCTTTGCCTTTTGGATCTTGCTCCTTTCCTCAAGAGCTACTGTGTTATTCTCACTGCCAGGGTCCCTCCTGTACTCCTGTCCCCTAAGTCCTTGTCAAGCCAATTCAAGGGCCCTGATCTGTGTCCTTGTACTGCCTCTTGCATCCTCCACGTGCTCCCCACTCCTCCCATCTCTCTGGTTCAATCTTCTGCCATGGGAGCTTTGCCCAGCATGGGGGCAAGGTCCCTCTGGATTCTTTCAGCTTTCAGCATTCACTGTCCTTGCTTATCTCCTCCTTCCCTCTGCGTGGCTTTCTGCTCCACAGGCTGCAAACCCCAGTTTATTTTTGATCTTATCTCTCCAGCTTTGGGGGTTCAGCTCTCCTCTGCCCTATAACTAACTCTGGAGTTTTCCCTCTGCTCGCTGCCTGGGTTCCAGGAGGAGGGAGCGTGGAGAGCCAGGCAGAAGGCAGGAGGAGCCTGCTCTGGTGCTTGGGGTGGCGTGGAGCCACAGCTGATCTCACTCTTGGCTTCCTTGTGGCTGGAAAAGCAGGCACTTGTGCATGCACTTGTTTGAATAGAAGAGGGCTGGTTCTCAATTTGACACCCTTTGTTGGATCCGTGTTTCAGCCACTGTTCTGAATAGCACTTTTCTTGCAGTACAGAAAAACAGCTCTCTCCCTTTTAAAGTACCTCCTAGAAGGAAGAGGAAAGTAAATAATTTCTCCTGGACTATTTATATGTGACAGTACCAAGAGGCCCTGTTTATTTCAGTAAGCAGCAAATAAACTGAGTAGTTTGCCTTCATGTACATTGAATGTCAGAAAAAAGGGACAAGACTGACTCTGATGTTATTTTTCTTAGCTGATGATGACTTAGCTTTTTTGGGTTTTTTTCCTTTCTAGAAAAGATTATTTAGTCTTTTAAAAGTTCTTTAGACTTTGATTTAATTCATGAAAATCCATTTTTGTGGAAATTGTGCCTGGGACAAAGAATGGTGCTGCAGAAAACAGAATCAGGAGGAAAAGTTAATGACTGGTCTTGATGCTTTTGGGTTTCTTTTTTCCCCATCTTCTGACAGATGCTGATCGCTTATTCATTCGTGTGCAGAGGGAGAAGGTTCTTTTCTCTCATTAATGGGAATTGCATTTAAGCCCTGCAGTTGCAGTCACTTCATTTTACGTCAGCCTCTTCTGTTCCCTGTGCTGCTAATTGGAAATCCCCAATTTGTAGGTGCAGCCTGTGTGTCCCAGAGCTGACTCACAGGAGTCTCTGTTCATTCCCTTTACTTCACAGGACTGCCTTTCCATTCACAGTTCATGGCAGTCTCATTAAAGCAGTGTTTGAAACAGCAGCGTGCCCGTGCTCATTGGCTTTCTCTGAAAGCCCTGTAAACCAGTGTCGAAGAATTAACAGCGGCTGAGAAACAGGAACAAACCCTAATGGCCTGCCAGGTCACTTTCCTTACAGTAAATCTGGGTTTGTTTGGCACAGAACAGTATTTCAGTCACCCAGGAAATAACAAAAAAACCCCAACCATAACACCTGAAGATGGATGACACCGAGACTTGCAGGTGTTTCCCTGGGTAGCAAATCTAATGGAACAATTTCTCTCTTACACTTTGACTTCCAGACACATTTTTTGACATCTTTGTGGAAACTTTTAGGCTGTTCTCAGGAGTAAAGGACTCAGCTGTAACTACCTACCTCATTAATGACTGGTGCTTTCCAAGCTGGTCCATGTCTCCTCTGTGAACCTGGTAATCACAGAATGTATTAAGACAGCAGACTCTCAGGACTAAGTTACTTGGTTTTAAGTGTTCACAGGCTGATACAAGTAATCATTTTCTCAAAACCACAAGGACACCAATCTCATCAAGTGTGACTTTAGGTGGATGGTTTCATTTGTGTGGTAAGTGTTACTTTGATTTTTTTAATATGAAGTAGCTGTTGAGATTTAATATTTGGTTTAAAAAGTCTAAAAAAAATAAAATCTGCTAGCATGTGTAATGTTTCTCCCATCCTCCCTGTAGGGTTTCCAAGATGAACAGATTCTTCCCTGACTAGAAACTTAATCTTCAACTTAATCTAAAGCAGAGTATTAAATCCTCTTTCACATTTCTAATGCAGTTATCCCAATATTCTTTTCCAACGAGTGCATTAGAAACCTTAATCTTCTACTTGGCTTGGAAATGTTGGAACACACTTTTCTCTCTTGATCTTTGAAATGCAGATTTTTTGTTTCTATTCTTTTAAGCAATTTCCAGAATGTGAATATCCAGGAAACTGCGGCGCAAAAGGGACTCTTGTAAATGCATTCCACATTCCCAAACATCCGTGCTAAAATTCAGATATTGGCCAAAGTAAGCCATGAAAGGCAAGGTTTGTGCTTGGGCTGTTGGAATGTTGCTGTGGAGTGTTTGCTTTCCAGGTCTGATAGGTCTTGCAGCATCTGGTGACACCCTGCTTTGCCTTACAAATTCTCATTGCCTGCCACAGCTGATCACAGAGTGGTTTAAATGATAATCTTCCACTGGAATATGCTGTGGTGGTGGTTTTGATTTTTTTTTTAACCTTCTTTCTAAAAGTCAGGTTTGGTTGTCTTAAGAAAATATCATTCTTTTGCCATGTGGATAATGCAGCTATTCCCTCTGTTTAAAGCTTTGGTTGGCAGCATATTTACTGTAGGTCCTTTGCTCAGGCTGTGGGCTGAAGTTTGCTCAAATCTCTCCTTTTGTGACCTGTGAAATCCCTTGGTTTTGCAAATCAGCTCTGGTATGAGGAAATATCAAACATAAAATTATTACTTGAAACTAACTGTGGTAGAACTTTGGTTGTGCTAGTATAAAAAGTGTGGAAAAAAGTACAGTTCCATTTATTCTGTGAAAGGTACCAACAAATCCTCTGGGTGTTCTTCTAAAGAGGAAAATTATCAGGAAAAGCTGGACAAGAAAGTTTTCCACTGATTGTTCAAAATAAAATTCAGGGAAAGAGCAATTATCAGTTAGAGGTGGCAGGGAGCTGGAACATTGCCTTTATATCCTTTCCCTAAAACACAGCTTTATCCTGTCATACACACACATACAGTTCCTTCAAGACCATGCTAGGAATTTCTGTAGGGACCAAGCTGGTGTAAAATTATGGCTTTGGGTTCTCTTGGAATATTTTGGTGCTAGGTGAGTTAATTGCATTTATCATAATCTCTGCCTAATCTCATGACAGCAGCTTGTATGACTGCAGCTGTGAGTTGTCTGTAAAAATTTGAAGCAGAGACGTTTCTTCTGTTTTGTGGTAGTAAACTCAATTAATTTGTTGTTGTTCTCCCTCTTCTCCCCTGTTCTCTCCACTGATAATTATGTCACATACATTTCAGCAGATGAATTGCTTACAGTACAAATGTTTTTGGTAAAAGCATCAGGAATTTTAATTTTAGAAAGCTGCCACCTGGTCTGTGGTCTAAATGGCTGCTAATGCTAGTCTTTCTAACTGATCTCTTATGGTCAGCATTCCTTTGCTGATCTTGGCTGGCATACTGTGGATTCACTGTCATGACCCTGCCTGTGGTCCTGACTGGCATCTCCATCATGGAATTACTATGGAAAATGAAATTCCTTCATTCATTGCCCATACAAGCTTTTGGAGATGATGGATAGCTTTCCACCCAGAAGGCATTTGATCATGCATTTGGTCTGGTGCTATACATCAATATAAATAGAGGAATTTTTGAATATATTTCTTCAAGGGAAAAGAAAACCCAACAAAACAACGAAGAATTCATTTTAGTTTAAGTCAGGATTTGTCTGTTGAACTCCCATCAGTATATTTAACATAATAGAAGAATATATCAAACCAGACTAGCTCTCTGTTCTGACCATGGCCATTACTGGATGCTTACTGAGAAGAGAAGAATGGGCATGGGGCCAGGACAGGGTTATCTTTCCTTACTGTGGCTGCTGAGCATGTGCCAGGCATTGATTTAGAGCCCATGGATCTGGATGCTGTATCTAGAGCACTGTGTTTAAGACTCTCTGTGGACCTGTACTCTGTGGAGTTGCCTCATTTCCTTTTTAGAATCCTTCTCTCCTCTGACTTTGAGGGTCTCTTGTTGCTGTGAGTTCTGTGATTTTAATTGCATACCATATAAAGGAATCCTTTTGTTTGCTTGAAACGTGATAATTTCATTGGGAGCCCTTTGACTTCGTGTGATAAGAAGTAGAAAGTAATTTTGCTGGTTCCCTTCCTCAGGCCCTTCGTAATTTTATAGATTTCTATGTGCACTCCCTTCCCAGGGTGGAGAGCCCTGTTCTCTTGACTCTTTCCTCACACAGACACCATTCCATGTGTCTGATGAGCCTTATTACCCTTTTCTGTACCTCTTCAATCTCCATTAGATCCTTTGGGAAATGGGCAGAGGAAGGGAAGGTCTCAGAATATCATGTAGTACCCCAGATGCTGGGACTTGGATTTTTATTTATTATATTATTACTTCTGATTTTCACGAGCTGCATTTTTATTTTTTTTGTGCTGATTTATGGCATCACTTTTTTTTTTATTGTTTATTCTTTTGTTTTGACTGGAGTACGCTCAGGTAATATGTACAGTAAAAATCAGAATGGAAAAAATCTGAGTATATTTATTTTATTGCTATGTTTTCTATTGTGTGTACTGGCTTTGGCTGCATCTGCCTGGCCTGTTCCCCATTACAAGGGAATGGCTGGGCTGAGATGCTGAACTGAGCTAAGAGGAGCCAGGATGATTTTGGGGCCAGAGATGACACCATCAAAGTCTGTAGCCGCTGTATCTGGTTACCTAAGTTACCTAAATGTGGGTTTACAATATATCCTTCCCTTCTTAACTGCTGTTTGGGGATCAGTAATATCTCAAAGAAACCTTGGGCAAGGCTTGTGGGCTGAGTTGAAGGGCAGAATCCCCTCGTGTCTATGTTCTATCAGTCAGGGAGAAGCATTACCTCTCTAAACCGAAGGGCAGAAAGTTTGAGCATTTTCCCAAATTCACAAACATAAAGTCTGACATAATGCAGAGTCTTAATCCAGAATTTCCCAAATCTTAAGCAGATCCACCTCAACAGAAGTCTTCCTCCCAGTAAACTGACAATTTATTTCTTAAAATTTGCTGAAAGGACAGAGCCCCCCTTTTGTTCTCTGCTTTCCTGGAAGCTTAAAGCTTCAGCATTTGTCACTTTTGAGTGCTAAGATCTAGACAGTGCAAGCCATGAGAGCTGCTGTCCCAGGGCTTTCATGTCACTATTTGTTGCTTTATTTACTTTGATCTGATTTGGCCTCTTGACTCCATCAAAAGTGCCTTTCAATGTGAATTAATTAAGAGAACTGTATTTTCTCCCTTCAATTGCCTTTAAAAGCAAAATGCTCCCAGGTGGCATTAAGGAAGGAGAGAAGTGGGTTTTTTCTCTGCACAAGCCATGCTTTTGTCATGGACCAAAGGCTTTCTCTGCCTTCCCTTACACTTTGGGAGTCTGGTGATTTTATGGATTGAAGGTGCTTTTTCCTGGGAGTTTGGAAATGCCAGAACAGAATGAGAGCCCCTCAGTGGCCTACCAGCCCAAATGAGCAGCTTTCTCATAACGAAGATGACTTTAATATTGCAGCAGAACACTCAGTTAATTATGAGGTGTGAATAAGGAATATGTTTCACAGTGCCTTGGCAATTTTCTGAGTTCACTGATCCGTAAACAAGATTATTCCCTAATAGTCCTTCATCTCTGCCATTATTGCACAAGGATATTCAACTTTAAATTAAATTAAAAATTATCATCGTTAAAGTTAGTTGAGCCATGGCTAATCTTCTGAGAATGTTTCCAGGATTAACTATTTTAGATTTGCTCAGTTATTTGGGGAAGAGAGATTTTTTTTTGTCGTTCTTCCTGTGCCATTTTTATAAAGACCACACTGTAGCAGCCTTCTGCTGGGAAATGTGAATTAGACCAGTTTTTCTTTCTTTCTTTTCAAAGTCCTTGACACTTCAGGCAGCTGATGTTTTAGGGGGGGAAGTGCTTCTTCAAGGTACATGGTAATTTTTTTACAGTTCTTTCAGCTTTTACTAACCCAAGAGCAAGGGACTAGATTTGATTCCTGACTGCCAGCTGTCCAGCCCAGCTCTGTCTGTGGCCCTCAGCCTGTTTGGATGGGATGGAAATGACACAGGCTGTTGGTGCAGAGCTGTCACACAGTTTGTGATCTCTCTGGATTATGCAGAGCTGTGACTCCTTGAAGGAATTTTTACCATTACTTGAGTGTCACTGTAGATTTTTAAGGTCAAGAGGAGCCATTAATGATCATCTAATCTGAATTAGAGTATGGTGCAAGAGACAGAGCTCCATGTAAGAATTACTGCAGGAAGCCTGCATTTCTCATTTTTCTGTGAGCTGTCACACATCTGTCAGCAGCCCTGACTTTAAAGACTTGATGTGAGGGAGTATTTGAAATAATCCTTAGGTGGATGGTTGCAGCAGTGTGCTATTCTCACTGTTAAAAATGTGCCTATTTCTGGTCTGATCTATCTAATTTCAGCTGCCAAGCACTGCATCTCATTATGTCTTTTTCCAGTAGATTAAACAGGGCTCTCCTTGCTGAAAGTTTTGCAGTCTGTGATTGTTTTCTTACCGTTCTTCCAGACACACAAAGGCTGGGCTTCCTCTGGGTGCATGTACTCAGCAGTTGCTGTTGTGATGCAGTTTATGTATTTGGACTGGAACAAGTCTCACATTAGATAGCTGGGTCCTGCTAATCACATGTCTGCACTGGCATGCAGATCAGAGTGGATGAAGGGAGCTTTCTAAGCATTTGCCAATCTTTGTTTTTTTAAGTTTTTTCATTTGGATGTCATGCTAAACAGTTGGAAAGCAGTAAAAGAGTTATGTTTTGCAGCGCAAAATTGACATATTGTAAAAGCTTTGCTGAGTAAAACCAACTGGATTAGAGTAAAATTAGCGTATCTTTGATAATAAATCCCTGTGGAGCAAGAACAAGCTCTTCCCATGCGCTTCCTGTGTTTTTAGCACAACAGTGTTTCAATCTTAATTGGAAAATTAGTCATATGAGGAGGTGCACTTGATCTTGCATCTGCACACACAGATGACATTTGGATGGTGTGCTGCTCCTGATCTTAGGAGCGCTGCCACGCATCAGCAAGCGCAAGTGCTCCAAGTCTGGAAATGACATTTTGTCTGGAAGGGCTGAGAGCGAACATGTGGTCTTTGAAATGCTGCACTGAGCCCCTGCTCACAGTGGTAAACTTGGAGGAAAAGGAGGGGAGAAAATTTGGAATGATCATCCCTTTTAACACAAGACTGTCCCTCACAAAAGAGTTCCTAGCAGGTTTTACATTGAATTTACTTTTAGAAACCAGAAAATAGATAGATTGATACTTTTATTTCATATCCAATATGTTTTCTAATCAGGAAGTGTAATTTCAGAGGGGAAAAATGCCTTCTGCTGAGTTTCTGGTGGCCTTACCTAGAGTGTGTCAGGAAAGCAGGGATGTCAGGTGTTGAGTTACACAGATGATGCTTCATTTGTGAGATCCAGTTAGATTAAAGTGCAAAGTAATATGAATAATTTGGCTTCAGGTTCAGTGTTTAAGAATGCATAAGACCAGAATATCTGCATTATGCCTTTTCACCAGCAGAGATTGTGACCCAGCTGTCAGACTACGCTGTGGTTACCATTATCTTTTACATAATGATTTTTCATATTCTCATATTTGATTTTTTTTTTTAAGCATCTGTCATTACCTCTCCAGAAACCCCTTACAAATTAGAGGTGCATCTTGCATAACTGAAGAGCAATTATTGTTCCATTACCAAGTAATGAAGTGCACACTTATATGAGAAGAACGATGACTCAAGATTTGATAAAGTTCAGTAAGATTCTTAAGATAATTTCTGGAAGTGTTTTTTGCCTTCAAAGCTTATATTTCAATAGGTGGCAGATCTTATATTGAGTATCTTACTTAAAAGGGTATTAAGGAAGAAAAAACATATCTGAGAGCTTGAAAAAGGGAGCTGTTTTCATATCAGACTCAAGGCAGATGTTTTGACAAAAGATGTCCCCCTGCCATGGGAGGACAGGAGGGTTTGTGATTACTGATGTTGATTTAGTGTGGTGATTCATTGTGTCCTTGTCCTCCTGGTAATTTTGTCAGGACATGAAAGAAGCTTCAGGGAAAACAGGAGTCCTGGGAATTCAGTATGGTGTGGTAATCCCCCAGGTTATGTTTGGAGACAGCTTTAGTTTTCACAGAATCATTAAGGTTAAAAAGGACCCTCAAGATCAGAGAGTCCAACCATTAATCCAGCACCACCGTGCTCACCATTAAACTATAGCCTCAAAGTGCTTGGACAGCCTATTCCAATGCCTGGCCACACTTTCAGTGAAGAAATTTTTCCTAATATTCAATCTGAACCTTCTCTGGCGCAACTTGAGGGCATTTCCTGTTGTCTTATCACTTGTTACCTGGGAGAAGAGACCGACTCCCAGCTCAGTACAACCTGCTCTCAGCTCTGCAGGGCTTCTTGTGACCCAAGGGCAGGACCCAGCCCTGCTTGGACTTGTTGTGTCTCACACAGCTGGCCTCAGCTCATTGACCCGGCCTGTCCTGATCCCTCTGCAGAGCCTTCCTGCCCTCGGAGGTCAACACTCCCTCCTAGCTTGGTGTTGTCTGTAAATTGACAGAGGGAGCACTCAATCCCCTTGTCCAGATCATTGATAAAGGTATTAAACAGAGCCCTGGGAACACCACCAGTGACCAGCCCCCAGCTGAATAGAACTCCATTCACCACCAGTCTCTGGGCCTGGCCATCAGCCAGAGTTTTACCCCACGAACACTGCACCTGTCCAAACCATAGGCTGCCAGTATCTCCAGAGAAATGCTCTGGGGAGACAGTGTCAAAGGATTTAGCAAAGCCTCTTCTGCTGGATAGCATTTCAGGGCTCTTGGGGGAGTCCAGATGGTGCTCCCAGGGCCTGCTTTTGAGATGTGGGATTGCCTGTGCAATCACTTGCAGGGTAATGCTCTCTGCCAGTTAGAAATTGTCTTCTCTTGGGCACCCCAAACACTGAGGTACTTAAGCAGGAAATTATTTTGAATATTTAGGTCCTTGTGTTTAATGCTTTTTTGAGTAGAGCTTAGTGTGACGATCACAGTCTGCTAATCCCTCTAGCAGAGTCCCCCAGTAAGTGGGACACATAATCATGATGATTACTGGGTCATTGCAGCAGAACAGCTGGTGTAGATTGCTGTAGTTCTGTTCCTGCTCAGCACAGATGAGGTTTCCACATCTCCAGTATCCTCATTGTAAGGCTGCAAGCTTAGGGAATGGGATGGTTGGCAGTGCAGATCTCACCAGCTCGCTGAACCTGCCTCTTGAGATTCTTCTCACCTTCTTAAACTAAGCTTGGTGAATTTTAGATCATTGGTTTTAAAGGCCTTTCCCAATTGGTTAATGCTAATTTTCTCAGGCTGCTTCTCTGATGGGACTTGCTATGGCTTTAGCAAGGAGATACACTCTCTGATTCAGTTAAAGGAAAAAAGCCCCAAACCTAACAAAACCAAGACAATCCAGAAGATAATCTGTATTAAGGAAGTCAAACAGTCATTTTTATCAAATGAACATCAGGTGGTAAGGGACTATTTGGCTTATCAGACATAAAACCTCTTATCATGCACAGGCAGTTATGTAATTCCTTTCACAGACTAGCTCAGTGCTGTGTGTGTCCAGTTGGATTGTCTCCAAGGCTCCCCTTTGAAGGCTATTTGTATGACAAGCTTGCCTGGAAAGCTTTCCTTCCCTTGCCTAAAGGCCTCAATAGCCAATTCTTGCCCACTTGATTATTATGTTTGTTATTATGTGTCTTTTATCCTCCTTCCTTTTCCTGCCAGCGTGTTAATGTGTGGGCACACAGAACTAGAGAGACTGTCGAGGTACAAAACTGAGGTTAAAGTCTGAGGATACAACAGCAAATCTTTATTTCATAAGTGTTTCTGGGGAGGGGACACAGGATTGCCATTTCTTGTTACTGAATAACGTACTGAATAACATACTTTTACTGGCTTTGTCTAGGCAGGTTTTGTGCAGTGACAATGGCTGACACTCTCCAGAGAAGTTGCCTTTGCTTTTGCCAAAGTGAAGTGTATGTTTGCACTGTTTGTTTTCATTCTTATTTCACTTTGGTCAAATGCCATGAGAATCTCAGCAGTTTCAGAAACTTAAGCTTTTCATTCTAACTTGCAACCATTTTGAGAAAGCATAAAACAAAAAAACACCAGGAACTGCAAATGTGAGGCATGAATAAAATGCCTTCAGGATCCCCACCTATATCTATGTTTAAGGTAATTTTATAGGTGAGTGAAACACTAGAGAGAGCCTCCTGCTTCATCTTGGTAACTGGCATGCAGGAAAAATGAAGTTGAGCTATTTTGTATAGCGGCTCGTGCTTACGCCTTGTTGTACACCAGTGCAAAACACATCTAAGTGAGATGAGAACTGAAACTTAAAACTGGACAAAAACATAAATATCAACACTTTCCCCACATGTTAGTGAAGAAATTGCTGCTTCTTCTTTTCTTCTGGACCCCCCAGAGGCTTTAGTTCCCATTCTATCAGGCCTTTTGGAGACCCCAGCTCCCTTTCCATAAGTGTGTTAGGTAGGCTTCCTTTGCCATGCCGATGGGATGCTGCTCACCTGTTATGTCAGAGTCTGAAGGATTGTGAAAATGATTTAGCCTGTAACATTTAGAGATAAAATTTAGAGATAAGATTATCATAGTTTAAGAAAAGGACCATTGTCTTTCCTTTCCTGCTAGTGTACTTCTGTGTCCCAGAGGGTTGTCTTCCCAGAGAGACATCTGCCTTTCTTCTGTCTTTGCCATGGATTTCTATCCACAATGTCCCATAGAAAGATTGCCTGGTGCTGGACAAGAGTGATGTGCTCCTTTTTGGCTGGGCAGTCTGAAAGGGATGCTAAATCTCCATGGGAAGGATGTACACTTCTTTCATCTCTGTCCCCCTTGGAAGATGTGCAGACAGAGTCATCCTCACGCTCAGCCCAGCCCCAGGGCTGACTGACTTTTCTTCAGCCATGAGGTGAAGCTGGGGTCTTTCCTTGGCTGCAGCTGGCCTCCATGGACATGTGGGACAATACAGCAGCTGCTGTTGGATGCTGCTGGATGGGCTGGAGTTCAGGTTGCTGCAGGGAGAGAGAAGACCTCTGTGGGCTGGGTTGTTCTGTCTGTCAGCTGCTGAGCATCAGCTTCAGGAGAGTGTCTCTCCAGCTCTAAGAGGCACCCATCACTCAGCAATGGTACCAACTCCTTTTTAGCTAAAGGAAAAAAATGCCAGAGAGGAAATAACTTGGGAGCTGCATCTGTTAGTGGTCTGAAGTGTTTTTGGATCAGAGGAGACAAAATAAACTTTCTGCATGAGCTTGGATGTGTGGTGCTCAGCTCCCTCACCATGCTCTGACAACAGAGTGATATGAAGGCATTTGACACCTTTCAGTATTGGCATCAGGGGGAGACTCAGTCGTCTTAACACCTCCTAGCAGTTGGGTAAGTAATTTCCTGAGAGCAGAAGAAGGAATGTTGTCCTTCCCTCTCCCTGGCAAGCTTTGGGAGGTGAATTCCTTTGTTTTGGAAACAAATTTGATCTGAAAACATTCTTTTCTGTAACAAAAATAGACTCTATGGTACAGTCTCTCAACCTGATGTGAAGACTGAGCACTTCTGTTGCAAGGAGGAGCCTTTGGTGTCAGGCAGTAAATGACTTCAAGTTTGGATGTCACACTATCTGCTCTGAGTAACAGCCATGGTGCCAGTTACGTATTGAGGTCCAAAGAGCTGAAAATGTACAAGTGTGAGTGGTTACAGATTTCTTGTTCACTCTTCTTGTCTTCTGGTTCAGTAAAATGTAGTACATGGAGCTCTTCATGTTAAGAAACAGAACCCAAGCAGCTCTGCTCCCCACTTTCACCTGCTTTATTCCTCCTTCCTGCCCACGTGCTATGCTCGCTCTGGGTGGACAGAACCTTTGCTTAGGATGTGTGCCAGCCTCCTGGATAGAGAATCACAATGTTCCCTGACCTGCTGCCTTCAGGAAAGGGTTGTTGTTCTGCTGAACTCACAGCTTTGCAGGTTGCCTTTTCTGCCTGCAGGAGTGCTGAGCAGTCACCAAGACCTGCTTCTGGGGTTTTCTTTAAGGGAAATAACAATGACAAAAGCAGCAAATTATATTTGATGTGAACCAACCCCTTTATTTTCCCTTCTGGCTCTGCCAGGGTGGTAAGGATGTATTTAGGGCTTTCCTAACCTTAGTTCACTCTGGTTAATGTGCTGGTGTATTATAAAGTAATGAGTGTGTAAAATTCGGTAGAAATAAAATTGTCCCTTTAGTTCTACTTCTCTTTTGTCCACAAACTTGTTAAGCAAATGGATGTGTATTTATGGATTAGGTATTATCGTCCCAGAAGACATTAAGAAATTAATACACACAGACCATGTTGCAAATTGCATTTAAATAGCTATTGCTTTATTTTGCCACACTTGAGTGGGAAATCATGCTGCAGAGAGGAATAATGGCTGCGTGATAAATCTCAAAAGAAGTGCAGATGAGGCGTCCTTGTAATGAGAGATGATAATTAGCAACTGCTTTGTTTGGGATGGTGTGGATGGTGTATTTGGATGCAGCAATTGTGTAGGTGTGGTGAGAAAGCAGAGGAGGGCCAGGAGTGAGGAAGCCGACTCTTGAATCACCATTTTCAATCTCAACCAACTTAATGTTGCATAATACGAGCACAGTCTAGCAAACGCACTGCCAAGAGATAAAATGCTGGGTTTTACTCTTCCTCCTGCACGTCTCTGCCCTCCCAGCATCCCCTCTGCTGTTCTCTGCAGCACCCTTTCTCTGAGATGGTTGGTATGTTGCCAAATCTTTTTTGTCCCTTTGTTTTGGTGGGGAAGTTTTCCTTGCTGTGAAATAAAAGATCCTGCCTTACTCCCTTCTTCTTGCTGTGTGAGTTTTAATTAATGTTTTTGCAAAGCATGTTAAGATCCTTGAATAGCAGTGTGGTTTTGGCAGT
This sequence comes from Parus major, assembly GCF_001522545.3. Lineage (NCBI taxonomy): Eukaryota > Metazoa > Chordata > Aves > Passeriformes > Paridae > Parus > Parus major. The sequence continues at coordinate 54,262,755 of NC_031773.1, read as the reverse complement.
GGTTCAGTCTCCTAGAGAAAAGTATTTGCCTTGGAGTCTAGGAAAAAAAATAATCAAACAGGTTTTTAGGTTTAGAAAAAGGTAAAAAACCTTAACTTGGTGGGGTATAAACTCCCTGCTTTTCTTTAGCTCATGCAATCTGGAACTTAAGTCTCATAAAAGCATATTTTTTTTAGTAAGTGGAGTCGGGTGTCTTTCTTCCTGAAGGTGGGAGTTATCCCTATTGAAATCTTAGGAACAATGTTCATATTGCACTAGTTTATTTCCAAAACAGTATTTCCTTACACAGCCTTCCCGTTCTCTAGTCTCATGATAGAAATTAAAAGGAAACTTCAAAATGAGTCAGCTGTTGTCTTAAAAGCTGGAGCACATCCTTTTTTTCAGCAGCTGAAGGAATGGAAACCACAAAACCTTCTGGATTGCTTTCAGTCCACAGTAGGGTAGAGATGCTGAGTGTATCCTGTATAAACTATGCCAGATGAGGCTGACTGGGAAAGCCCTTTTTCTCAGTCTCCATTATTAGTGCTTTGAAGCAGGTCTCTGTTCCAGGTTGTTACCACAGTGTTGAGATGTAAATCGGCAGCAGGACAAAACTGGTGAAGAGGTCGCTTCTCAGCGTTGACCCAAACATAAGAAAAGTGTTTTCAGTGCTTGAGGACTTTTTTGGCGTGATTGACTTGCTTACAAAATACACTTATGGAAACCAGTGTAAGGAATGTTAGGAGTCACATCTGTGGTTCCTCTGAAATGGTTGGCTTCATCATGGGAACAGTTCTGCATTTTCCACGCGCTTGCTTTTGAAAGTGTCCACGAAGCAGCTTGAGGACATCTGGGAGGCTGGATAACCAGTGCTTCTGGAAATTGCAGGCAAGCCATTTGGGATGAAAAGCTGCTTGTTAGAAAATGTTTGCTTGCTGGTGAAGGTGTGTTGTACCAAGCACACGAGCTAGCTCTTTCTTCTGAGAGCACAAGGAGTTTTGTGTCCTGTGTCCTCCCATTTAATTTCCAGTGGTGATGATGTTGCCATTTTTCCGTGCTAGGCACTGCTGTGGATTGTTTGATTTAATCCATTCTGCCATTCTGGAGGTGAAACCTTACAAACTTCTGGTGGGAAGTATGACCATGGTCTGTACATTCCTGGAGAGCCTTTGGCTAGGTAGTGTGTGTGGGAGACTGTGGGCTGGACAGCTTGCCTACGTACACAGAGACAGAGGTGACAGTTGCCAAAATTTGTGTCTCAGAGGAGAAGCCCAGCAGTGCAGCTCATGCTGAACTTGGCAGTGATGGAGGGGTGGATGCTCTGGAGGGATTCAGCAGCTGTGAGGCAGCCAGGTGCTCCCCCTCAGACCTGAGGTGTGTGATTCCCAAAGAGCCTGCCCAAGTTCTGCATCTCAGGAACTGTTTGGTCCTGGGTCTTGGCTGAAGCAGATGGCTGAGGTGTGATTGCACTGACACAGACAAGCTGCAGGCCATTAAGGCAAGTATCTCTACCTTGTTTTTCCAGAGCTGCCTCTGCCAAAGCACTGTAAGACAGGCTGGCACTTAGGATTCTGGATAAGCTCTCCTCTGGCCTTCTCATTATTGATTTTAAACATGTGTTACCATATCAACATTATTTGTAGTCATTTTTTTTCCCTGTCAAAAGGTAGCCTGTCTGTGTGCTGGTGTTGTGAGATGACAGCAGCTTTTCCTTTTATGAATCTTTTTGACTGACCCACAGAGCAGCAAAGGAAAATGCTTTTTGAGGCTCAGCAACATATTTTTCTATCAAAGCTGCTATCAGTTGCTGTGAACTCAAAGGCAGGTGTGCCAGAAAGGTGAAAGTATCTTGCACTCTTGTGCACAAGAAATACCAGATCCAAAAGGTGTTTTTTCTCCAATAGTCACTCTAATTACTTTTGTCAAGCCTGAGCTGCATCTGGACTTGTGTGGGGTTTGGGGAACTGAGTCCACAGGAGATGAGCTCTCTGTTCCTGATGGAGGGAAAGAGGGTCCCCAGAAGATGACTCAGAGGGTTGGATGGCCCTGCATGGTCCCCATTCACTGCTGATCAAAAAGGGTGCATGGGGGCCTCATTTTCCTTGACTAAAGTCAGCCTTTCTGAGTTCCCCCTCTGCTGCCACTGTTCTTGCAGGGGTTTGAAACAGCTTTCACCAGGATTTTAGTGTGTGGCTTGGGGTGCTTTGTCTTGTGAGAGTAGATTGATCTGTCAGCTTCCCACTGAGCACTGTCCCAGGCAGAGCAGAGAGGGCAGGAGAGGGAGCATCCCCTCCTGGGTGGGGGTGATGATCCTGAGCAGTGGTGTGCTCACATGAGCATTGTAAATCCTGAATGCTAGGTTGGCCAGTGCCAGGAATGCTGGCAGGACACTGATGGATAGCACCCGGTGGGATTGTCTCATTCTTCATCAAGTGCTGGCTCTCTACCAAGAGTTGTTCTAAAAAATAATCATAAAGAAGGGGAAAGAAGTTATGGTTCCTGCTGTGAAGTCAGTAAGAGCCAGCTGCTGACAGAAGTGAGAGGGGAATGGGGTCTGTAGGGTTTTGACTTCCTTTACCATAACTTGCTGGATGCTGATATTATTTTTTATCAGATCTGGCCTTGCAGAGTCAGGAAGACAGATCAGCAAGAGAGAAAGAGAAATTGAAATAAATGAGGTGTCTGGCACGTTTGATTTTTAAAGCGGGCTTGTGTGCAACTGGGAGATGGTTGGTGGAGGCAAGGGGTGTGATATGGTACAACACATCCCTATTCTGCAGATGTTACTGGAGGGGCAGCACAGGATCCTCATCACTTTTGCATCAGGTCCAGCCCTACAGTTGGCCATCAGCCTCGCTCTGTGCCCAGGGACAGGCAGAGAGGGCAAGGAACCAAAGCAGAGGGTGGCCTGCAGACCTTGGAGAAAGGAGGGAACATGAGCGAACTCCTGCTGACTCCCAGCAGGATGAAAATTAATTCATTAGATTCATCCCAATGAAAAAAAAACAAACTTGACCCCTTGGCCTTCTTGAAGGCTTTGCTTAAATGACACTGGTTTTTATTAGCTCTAACCAGCTGCAAACCCCACTCCCTCCCCAAAATGCAAAACAAGAGCTAGATTCAGTAACAGTCACACTTCTCCCAGGGGTGGAATAGAAAAAGGAAGCTGTTAAGATGTTCCTTGTTCCCACCAGCCTGGGTTGCTGAAAGCTGGTCAATGCAACTCCACGTATTTTTCTTGTGGAGCTTAAGAAAGTGCAGTGTGGGGCTGGCAAAGCTATTTGAAAATCTGGCTTGAAATAACTGAAAAGTTTCAACTGAAACACTTTTTTTCCTCTCCAGGCATTTTAGATATGTTATTGCTTCCCTGCAAAACTATCTGTATGGCACATATAATACCTAAGCTTGTGTAATGAAACAGGAAAACAAAACAAAGGAGGTGAAGAATCAGCTCCTGTTCTCTTTGGGAATTTCTGGGAATTGCTGGTACTTCCCTCAGAAACAAAAGCTACCTTTTGATATGGGCAGAGTTGGGTCAGTTCAGCACTTTCCTGGGGGAATATGAATTTATACCTGAGTGTTTGCCAGCTGTGGTCAGTGGAGTTCAGGGTGGTCAGGGAGCTCAGTGTTCTTCTCTGGTGCCTCTCTCTATTTTGCTCATTTGTGTATGGTATTCCTTAATCCATATTTGCAAATGGATGCAGTAACCTCCTTTCTACCTCTGTATTCTTCCTTCTTCCCCCTGTTCCCATCTCTACATTAAATGCTTGAGAATAAATTGGTAACTCTGCTTCATGGGGTACCTACAGCACTCATGGCTGACCTTCAGAAGTTTTCCTTTTTTTTTCCCCTTTCAATATGTTTGTAAGGAAGCCAAATCATTTAAACCAGCTGGAAGATCCCTGAACTGCTACAGTTCTATAATGTTCTATAATCATTTCCCTCCCAGCTTATAAAACTGGCTCTCTGTAGTTTACTGCCAGGCCCTTTCATTGCAGAGTGAAATAATAAAGGTCTCTGAGGACTGTGTGCTTCTTCAGCTCTCTGAGAGATCGATCAGATCAATTTGCCTCTGTGTGTTTCGATGTCTCTGTCCTAATTCTTGAGACAGCTGCTCTGGTGTGCTGTCAGGTGGCTGTTTGCAAAAGGAGAGACTCCTGGATCTGCTCTAAAACAAGATCATTAGAGTTAAAAAACCCTCAGTAACCAAAAAAGAAAAGGGAGCAGGGCTTATTGCTCTGTAATAGGTACTGCTGATTTGGGCAGAGCTTTTCTCTGTCCCTGAGGAGAGCAGCACATGGGGCAATGCAGCACGTGTGGTTTGGGCAAGAGTTTAAACTCATGCAGATGATTTATAGTGATTTTTCTAATGTGAGTTTTATTAAGTTGCCTGAAGCACAATATGTTCATCAAGGCTTTGCCTTGTTTCACTCCATCCATCTCGTAAAATCTTTTCTTTCTGGCCCTTGTGAAAAGTGCCCTTTTGTGTCTTCCCCATCATAGCCCTGAGCTATCAATTCAAGGAAACGAAACTGAAGCAGACAAAATAGCTTTGCTCAAGTAAAGTGCACTTGGGTGAACTGGTGCTTTCTGGAGGAAGCTTTGACAGGCAGCAGCCACTTAGGTAAACTCCACTCCACTGCTTCTCTGTTCCTCAGAAAACACTGCAGCAACCTCCTGCCCTGAGACATATTTTGGAAAAGGGCCCTTTTGCGTGAGTTACAGGTAATGCACATACGTGTAACCTGAAAGCTTTTTCAATGACTTAATAAACAGCAATCTGCATCGACACTTCCCATTCTTTAATTATGTTTTAAAAATCTTACCTTTGTTTTCACTCCCCAGTTCAGCTTCCCATGATTGTTTTTGTCTGGCTTGTAGGGATATTGGATCCTTTACTTGTTTAATTGCATTTTAACCACAGGAGTGTATGTGATTGGCACTTGGAATAAGTCTGTTTCTCTAGGAATGTTTGTGGAATACCAATTCTGATGGCTGCTTTACGGATGTTACATTTAATCAATAACTCAAATACAGAAATAACAGCAGCTCTCCGTCTTTCTTGGCTGGCAATTTTATCCATGCTGGCTGGTACTTTTCTCTTAGTTATTCAGCAAGAGAAAGCTATGAGAGGATCATGGTAGGATCAAACATATGCAGTGCAATCGTTAACGGAGAACAAGAAAAGAGAAAGAATCTCTTAGTTTAATGCAAATTCCTGTTTCCTGTGAGTAAATCAAGAAAGAGTCTTTGGACTGTTTTTATTGCAGCACTGTTACAAGCCTTGAACAGAGTTCCCAGTGTGTTTTCCCTTTTGCCAGGTGGGTGATGTGCTTCTGGCCTGGGTGCCTGGGGCAGAGGCTCTCAGTCAGGTGGGAAGGTGTGGTACCCACTGTCAGCTCCAGCCCCATCCTGCAGCAGGCTGGGGGTGTGTTACACGCTGTGGCAAAACCCCCAAGGCAGAAGCTGCTTGTGTTTTTGGCTGAGTGCAATATTATTCCATAAACTTTCGTGAGAAACTGTGAGGGATCTTTAATGCTTGCCAGGCCTTTACATTTCAGAATTTTAACTCACATTCATGGAAATGCAGACTACAAAATTGTGCTGTTTTCTTGCTACTGCTTGTTTTTTGGAAGTTGCCAATGCAGTTCAAAGTGAATATATCTTAGTGACTTAAAGAAGACTGGAACATATGTGGTTTTATTTTTCTGGCAATAGATGAGACTGAATTGTGGTCAAAATAGGATAAACTATAATTATTTTTTATAATTCTGCCAAGTTTCAGAATTATTTTTTTATTGATGTGCTTTTTGGCTTTTACCATTTATTATCTGTTTAGATGAGATATATAGAATAGCTTTGCAGAGGAAATCCATTTAAAGTAAGCCACTAATCTTTACCGGCTATTGCAGATTTTAATTTTAATTTTTCACAGATGAACCCTATCATAACTGGATCACAAATGTATGCAATGAAAGAACCAGTCCATTTTTAATTTGAAGAATTTAAGGATTTGTAGATGTTTGTATGGAAAAGCAACAGAGATAAAAGTTGTTGGAAGTACCGTGTTTGGTATTTCATGCCAACAGTAATAGCACAGGCACAATTTACTTACAGGGCTGCTGACAAAAGAAGTAATTGACTGCCAATTTTTGAATTGTTTTCTTTCAGATTCTCTGTGTGTTGCAGTATAACTTTGGCATTGAGTTGCATTTGATTGCAAACATCAAAAAGTTTCTCTGAAGGGATATCAGCTCTGAAGAATGTTATTTTGATTCTTCACTATATTGCTAACAGACTCATGTCTTTCATGTTGAAAAAGAACAAGCTATTTTTGAGGATGTCAAAAATAGCAGACTTTTTCCTAAGAGAAAAGAGTGAGGAAGGTTGGAGTTTTTTGCCATTTATTTTGTATTTAGAGATGTCTTTGGCATATTTACGGATTGCTTTATTTAATCTGACAGAAGCAAAGGGACAAGGTAGAGAAAATGTCAGATTAAGAGTTTTCTGGTAAGGAAATACCTTCTTCCTGAGGTATTTAATACTGACATGCAGTAAGCTGTATTTAAAGTAGCTGAAGGATGGGAAAAGTTTTTGGAAAAGGGACCAATCTCCTCATACACACTTTGTTTTACTGTCCTGAAGATCCACAGTCCTCCCCCATCAAAGCAGTGTGATGACTGCTCCTCTTTTCATCCTGACATCTCAAAGTCAAGGATTCAAATTGTGAATACCTGATTTCCCCCCCCTCTTCAATTAGTACAAAATATGGATTTCAATTGCATTTTATAAGTCACTTCAGATCACAAGGAAATTATGTAAAAATTTTTAAAAATTCCAAACAAGTAGGTTTTGAAATAAAGCAATACTCTTTAGGCTGCATTTCCCAGTGGTTCAGGTGATCTTCTCCCTGGGTTTCTTTGCAAATTGTGCCCATATTTCCTGCTGAAACCAGACTTTTGCTTACTCTTTCTACTTGATTTATCAGAAATACTCACAGCTAAAACATTATGTACTTCTTCAAGTGTTTCCAAAAGGTTTTTTTGGGGATGACCCGACCCCAAATGATGACTTTTAAAATATAATTCAGTTGAGCAAATATATGTAAGAAAAAAACCCAACAACCCACAGCTGAGCATTTGCCCTGATTGAGAGCAGCTTTGCCTGTAAAAGTTTTCTTTCTTCCCCTCCTTCCTCAAGTCAAACTCTGTACCAGTTTTAAATTCCTTGAAAAGTTGTCTCAGGTTTGGAATTGGGACCAGCTGACTCTTACCTACCCCTATGCTTCTCATCAGTGCCTATCCCATTTTTAGGGATGATGCACGGATTAGAAAGCAGGAACACCAAAACCAGTGATAGTCTCACAGGCATAGATTTCTGTGCCCTTTCTCCGTTTTTTTGTTTGTTTGTTTGTTGGTTGTTTTTCTTTTTAAAATCTCCTTATTGGCATCCTTCTCAAAGGCAACAGCAAAAAGTTAGATCCTTAATTCCCTAATTGGACATCTGTAAGTTAAAGCTACCATGGTTCCTTCTGTAAATTAACAGACTAGCTGGAGCAGTGTGTGTTTAGTGACATGAAACCCTTTACAGAGAGCATCAAAGCAAGGCATCAGGCTTCCACATCTTTTATGGCTTGTTCATAAATTTTTACTGGGACACTTGATTCCCAGGGACACCTCAATAATTTACACTCAGGATAACTGAGCCTTGTGCATGAGAGGAGGATAACCTCCTTCTTTCTTCACATAAAAGCTGTCAGGTAAGATAGTTTTTTGTGTTTAGGGAGTGTTTTAGATACCGTGCAGACCTTGTGCTCCCTACCTGTGCAAACAGCCCCTTTACCAAGCCTGGGCCTGCAGAGTGAGCGTGGCCCATGGATGTGGTGCTGTACTTTGGGGTGGCTGTGTTCCAGTGCTGCCACATCTTCCCTGCACAGCCACAAAGGCAGCAGTCAGCCTGTTGGAGTCCTCTGTGGGTCTGGGTTCGTCTGCTCCTGCAAGGCTGGTTCAGGGAAAGCACAGCTGCTTTTGCAAGTGGAGCTCTGGGGAAAGCAGGGGTTCTCCTTCTTCCTGTGCTTCGGTCCAGCTCCTCAGTGCTCACTGGGACACCACTGAATGGAGCTCCAGTGGCAGCAGATTTTTTTGGATACTGCCACTGGATCTCTGACAGCAGCAGAGGTCTGAATATTGCCATATATATTTTCCTGACTCATCTTTTTTCCCCTCCATTTCCTCTTTGTGCCTGCCTTCCTTTCTTCTCCCTTCATCCCCTCTCTTCCTTGTAACACATGCTCACATAGCCTCTTCTTCAGACACGTATTTTCAGCCCTCTGCAGTCCAAGCAAATGGTCTGCAGGCTGGATACAGGCATTGCAGGAGAGAGTCTCCCACCTCAGTGGCTCTACAGGAGCAATGCAAGAAGAATCTGATGCTGTTCCCTCTAGATGGTGTTTGGTAGAGCTGGAGACCCTGGGGAATTGCTATGGACCTCTAGTGAGGATTGCAAATAGAGATCTTTTCCCAGTGGCTTGTCATGTGCCCAGAAACAGTCAGTTGTCACTGAAATCAAAACCAGCAGCATCTCTGTAGTCCTCTACTAAACAACAAATCCCTGCTCCAAACTGGAACCACTGAGTTTTCCCAATAAAGTGGTTTCAGAACTTTGTCAACATGTGCAAATCTCTCCTATTGCTTTTCCAGGAAAAGCTGAACTGTTTTACCTGATACTTTTGAGGAAGAAAACAGTTTCAGCTTAACATAAACTCCTGGAAGAGAAAATTTTCAGCCTGAATGAATAAAGCTTGTCAAAAGCACAAGCAGCAGTAAATAGGGATTTGTAGCTCAATGTGGGGAGCAGCCAAAGCTGCTATCAGTGCTGCTTATAGTGCAGTTACTTGAAATATGTCTATAGGAGCCCTTCACTGGCCTGGGACAGGGAAAAATGAGCCTATACCTCAGGTGTGTGTGAGGCAGAGGAAATAAAATGGCTGGAATTGATGGAAGCTTTAAACTGCAGCCTTGGTGCTTTGGTTTCCTGAGATCTGGTGGCCATACTTTGATGAGATCTTATTTTTCCTGTTAGCCCTCCTCCACTTTGTCTCCTCCTCGAATCAGTGGAATGTCTGGTATGAAGAGAAACCCTTTGTCACGTTCTTGGTGACATCTTTGATCTGTTAAGTGCACTTTGCTGCTTTCCTTTTTTCTCTTTCTATTCCTGATCCTTACTGTGCCTCTCTCTCCTCCTCTCCAGTTTTCTTCCTCTACTTTCATCCCACACAGAATGAAGTATGTAGTGCCTGAGAGAATAAGGAAAAGCCATGAGTGGGATCACCTTCTCTGCTGTGTATGCCCTGCCCTTGCTTTCCCCAAAAAGCCAATAAACAGCAAGAATTCCAAATACTGTCTCAATTGAAAGTGTATGAAAGCATACATGACATTATCAGTGAAAATGAATTAAAACAGTTGTGACTTTCATAAAACCTCTCCGTGGCTCTCAAGAGTCTGTAAAACTGCTCCTGTTCGTGTGTGTTTGTGCATCTAGGTCTGCGTGGGCAGTGGTAGCTGGGGTTTAAGGCTCTCCAGGGAGATAAGGAGCAAGGATGCCACACACATGCTGTGGGGAAGGTCAAGACTACTCATAAAAAAAGAAGCAGGAGGGCTTTTCTTCTCCCTTGCAAAATCTGCAGCTATGACTGGTATTTTATTTCCCTGTACTGACAAGTACTTTAAGCAAGTTAAATATCCAGACGTGGTAGAATATATTGATTTTTTTTTATTTTTCATTTTTTAAATTCAGGGCTTTTTACTCCATGATGGATTTTTATTCTTGTTTTCTCCCTGGGATATTGCATACAAACATTTTCTCTGCAAGGGCTGTCCTCAGGGAGGACTATGGGCTGAGCTAGGTGGAAAAGATACTTGTTCAATATAAGGTACAGCTGTCTGGACAGATGATAAGGAAGGCCTCTTTAAGTAGGAAAGGTAAAGTGGTCTCTACAGAGAGAATACGGCTCCTGTAAAACTTGCTTATTCTCAGCAGGGGAGTCTGTCATCCTGATTTAGGATTAGGTGTGCATCTATCAGTGACCTAAAGCTTTGACATGATCTTAAAATAGCCCCTTTTGAGTTTAAAAATGTTCTTGGTTAGAGGTGTCTCACTGTTATCAATAATTAGGAATAAGAGAACGGCCTTGCTTTTTTTATTCATCCTTCCCATATCTTCCTGCAGTATTAGGGGCTTGAAAGTGCTCGTTCAAAACCCTGGTGGTTGCTGGGAGCTGGATCTGTTTCCTAAGAAGACTATAAAGGAGAGCAATGATCCTCTCCGAGTGAAGTGACCTGGCCAAAACCACCTCTTGATATACCAGCACTTGTTCTGCTGCATACTTGTATTGGTCTTTTAGACATTCCTGATGGAGAGTTCATCATAGATCTTCACTGTTTCTTCATTTCCCTTGAGAAAGCCTTCAAAGAGAGCAAGCTCAAGTTTTATGCCAAAGCTGAGTCAGCTGCAGTGTGGGATAAGCCTGTTTCCACCAGTGCTCTGCAATAGCTCACAGAGCCGTGGCAATGAGCAGCAGCTGAGGAGCTGCCCCACATGGTTCTGTAAGCTCGAGGTGCCTCCAATGCAAGTTAAGAAAGCTGTCTGCATCTTAGGGAAGCTTGTTTTGGTTAACCCAGAGTCCATTGGTACCAGCAAAGTGTACGTTCCTGCAAACTGCACCATGTTGAATTTTACTGGGTCACCTACCCTTGCTGTCTTCAATTATGAAACCTCGGAGTGCCCTGATGATGTAACTGATTCCAGGATGAGCTGTGCTTTTCAGGAAGCTGGGACTGCCAAATATCTGCCTTGGCCTCTGCTTGAACTGCACCAGAGAAGTCCCTGCATTATTAGGCTTTTCTTGGATTTATTGTTTGTTGTGATTCTGGTTGCTTTGGGAAGTATTCCTGAAAGGCTTTTAAAAGATAGCAAGCAGGCAATTACATGCTGGGTTGCTTTGTGGAAAAGCTGGCATGAAGCAGGAGCACAACCTCTGCCCAAATGGGCTCTTTTCGCACTTGTTTAATGAACCTGATGATCTGGATTTTCTCCTCTAATTTTAGAATTTTCTTAGGAAGACCCACACCTTAAAACATTCACATACTCTGGAGGTATCATATTGCTGTGTGGTGCTGCCATCAGCACACTTCCCCTAACGATGTCCCACACCCGCTCCCATGTGGGAGTGAGTGCCTGTGTGTGTCTTGGTATGTTTTTGGCACCAGAGTTGTGCTGGTTGGGGTGGAGCAGGTGACAGGGAGTGGTTCCCGTGAGCAGAGGGATGTTTGGCAGCCTGGAAAGGTTGGCAAATGCATGGAAATCTGACCTGTAAAAGACTTTTTACAAGACAGCCGTTAAAAAGGGGTATAAAACAGTTTAACTGTTAAAATAGTAATTTTTTTGCTTCTCCTAGCTAAAGACAAAATTTAGAGCTTTGGCTGATCTTAAGGTTGTCTGAGCGAAGTTCAGTGTAACCTTAGATATGTTTGCAAGCTGAGATTTTGCGTGGAAAAAGCTGCTGCAATTTTACATGTAAAAAGCTACTGCACTCTTTACATGCTGTGTGTCTCTGACATTTAGCAAACTTGCTCATCCAGGCCCCGTTTGCAGTTCATTTGGTTTTAATGCACAAACTGTGTGTTGTTTTTTCACCTGCACCAGGTGTGAGATGTTTTGGTAGCTACCTTCCCTGACACAAGTGGTAGCCCAGTAAGGTGCTCTGGAAAATCCTGTGGTTCTTCTAAAGCTTTGGGGCATTGAGTGTGACCTGTCCATTCATGCCGCTCATGCAGGTCGATCTGATGGGTGGAGAGCAGGCTTGCTGAGCATTGAGCCATGTCATCTTTTGTGGTTTCCAGACAGACTTCGGGACAGCAGCTTTCTCAAAATGGAAAAGTTTCACTTTTTAATTGAACTCTTCATTACCTGACCATGAGTGGCTTCTCTGGAGGACAGCAAACACAGGGCCTGGAGATGATGGCCACCCCACAAGTTTTGGGTCACTGGTGCAAGGTGATGCTGCTTCTCAAGGATGAAGTTGGCAGACTTCTTGACACTGATAAAAGTGCTTCTCTGGCTGTAACTGAAGCCTTGGAGAAAAGAGCTGAACTCTTCTAGTTGATCCTTTCCCAGAATAAGTCTACCTAAAGCAAACATTTGTAGTGAAAAATTCCAGCCTAAAGTGTTGCAGAGAGTTAAAAGCAAAAACGAGTGAAAACAGGTTCTTGAAAAGAGTCAGACAGTGTGATGAATAGATGCCTCTCCTCTCTCACACATAAAAATGTAAACAAAGTTCTACCAAACACTTCCTGCTGCAAATCACAAGGGGGTTGATTTCATAAAGGGTTCCAGTAGGGGACAAAAGCCTGGGGTTTGGTCCAAATGCTGTTAAAGTCAATGAGAGGCTTTCCCTTTGCTTCTGGTGGGCTTTGGAGCTGGGCCATGGTGAGCACTTGAAGGCCAACCTGACCTTTCATGGGGAGACAAAGCTGAAGGCTTAGTTTCATCTGCCTTGTACTTGCTGCAGCCTGATTAAAATCAGTGGGAACTCAAGAAACTTTGCACTTTGAGACGTTCAGCCCTTGAAGACTAGTCTGACATTTAAGTCAGGTTTGGTGCTTAAATGTCAACATTTCACAATGAGCAGACTCCAAAGACTGAAAGTTGTCTGGTTTGCTTTGTGGTGTGTGGTTTAGTTCCTTAGTTTTTAGGCATGGCACTTAGGGAAAGTTTTCTGAAGAGCAGCTCCTTTGTACAGAGCATCCAGATGTACTTCTTTCATCTTGGTAAATGCTGCCTCTGTTTCTTGCTGGCTTTGCCCTGGTGCTTTTTTTTTCTGCAGTGTAATCTTTTCTTCATCTTGCCATGGTGACCAGGCTTGCAAACTTCCTACTATAGAAAATTTGAACAAAACCCCAGGTACCAAACTTGGCTGCATTAGCAAGTGCTTCAGTCTTGTTTTTCCAAAGACTTGAAGGGTGGAAGCAGTCAGGTGATAGACTGTCTTAAGGAATTTGGAGAGGAAATAAGGTGTGTTTTATATGCTCGATGTTCACAGGAGAAACATATGAGAATTTCATGCTTGGAAAGGTAGCTTGCTTGAAGGTGTTGCAATACAACCTGCAGTTTTTGTAAATCATTTACACAGAGTATCCTGATACTGACTATATGTTATACAGAAGAACCTGCAAATGTTTTCCTTCTGAATTTATTTTGTTTACTTGATATTTATAACTTCTTAAAACAAGTTGTCATTTTTTTCAATAGTTTTTTACCTACTATATGCTTAAAATATTCCTGTTGTCTCTTCTGTATTTCTTTTTGTCATTGCTTTATTACAATGATGGAGCATCTGTAAGGTTCAATAGGAATGGAGTTGCCATGAAATTACTGTCATGGATATGGCACTGTTTGTTATACAAAGAAAGTTCCTTAGACTTTGGCAAGTGCTTCTACTCTGTATTAAAATAAATGCGTAGTTTTGTCTCTAAATACAGTTTCATTTTACTCATTGAGAAACAGGAAGGGTTTTATGAACATTCCTACAACAGTAAGCCACCTGTGTGTTTGTCTATGATAATATTAATTATCATAGCACTTTGTCAGCAGACTTATGATGAAACCTAAGCGTGCAGAATACGCTCCCAAAAAATGCTTAGAATCAGTTCTGCTAGGTAGTTTTTCTCCTCTAGAGACTGAGCAGAGAGCTGGGAACAAGGAGTCTTTGCATTTTAATCATGGTCTAAAATTGAATTGCTGTTTGTGTGACCTTTTAAAAATATGTCTCCCAGTCCTCTGGGAGTCTGAAGACAGCAATCTCACTGAGACAAACTTGGGATTTTTCTGAGGATTAAGGGGTTAATTGAAGATTAAAAAAAACCCAAAAACTAAACCAACAAACATACCAAACCCAGATTTTAATGGCAAAACTGTAGTGTATTATAGTGTGTATTACTTGAACTAGTCTCAATATTTTACTTATGAGGAAAGACCTTTGAAGAGTAGGAGTTATGTCATTATTATTGCATTTAGGGTGGTTGAATCAATGTACGCATTTTTCTCCATTTGAAAAATGAGTTAGTGTTCCAAAGTACTTCAACAAATGTTTGTTTCCTTATATTTCAGCTACCTGACTGCAAATAACAACCAGAATTTCTTGTACACTGCAAGGCCTTTTTTGAAGAGAGCTGCTTTGGTGATAAGCTATGTAAGTATGAATGGACTTGGCCATGTATTTCTGTGTATTTGATGAGAATGAACAATGCATAGTGGTATCCCAAAAGACTCAGAAAGCTCAGATGGCAGCCCTTAATATGAAGTTAAGTTTGGGAATTAGTCTAGAAAACTTCTGCTGGGCAGAAACAAGAATATTAGTGTGTTTTCACCTCAAACCTTTTGATTTATAGTGGTTGCCCTTGCAACCATGTAATCATCTGCAGATATTTCCTGCCCTAAATACACAGGACTCTGTGGCACTGGGCTGCCTTGTCAGTGACATGCTGTTAATGCCAATGCAGGGCTCAGTAAAAGTTGTAAGAAAAACTTCTGCTTGATGTTCTCCACGCATGAATGTTGCAGGAAAAAACAAGCATTTCCGTGGGAATGTTCTGGGTGTGCAGCTCCCTGTGCTGCTCCAGGAGCCAGATCCCTTTGCTTGTCCTTTGACAAGTGGTTACCAGAAAGGTGAAGGAGTGGCAGCTTGCAGAAATTCTTCCAGGAATTAGGATTGTGCAGCATGAGAAGCACCAATGAAGCTTATCCTTACACCTATGCCAGCATGGATAAATGATAACTTTGAAGACTTCACCCATCATTTTCCCCTCTGCATTTAGGTAGAGGTCAATGGCAGAATTCTGCAGTCTACGCTGCAGCAGAGTGGCAGATTTGTCCTTCAGAATGCTGCCTTTGTGGTGGGCACTGAGATGTGTCAGCTGCTGTCAGTAATGCAGACATGGAAGAGGGGCACACAAAGTCACAGTGTGCTGTCTGTGCTGAGGGTTGGCAGGTTTGTCACCCTGTATAAGGTGCTAAACTTGAATTTTGCCTAAACTGTTGACCTGACTTGCTTTGCACACACAGCATGGAGAGCTGTCACGACAAAACATCTGGGGGAGGTCCTAGCTCTTTTTAGTAGCGCATTGCTAACTGAGATGTTCTTCTTTGAAGGTGATCCTCGTGTTGTATTTCCGCCTCTGGATAATGGGAGGTTCCATGCCAATGTTCTCAGAGCAGGACAATCCAGCCTCATTCTCACCGTATTTACTGACGAGGTATGATGACAGCAGTCAGACAAAAGTTTTCAAAAGTGTGGTCTTGATGTTACATTTTCCTATGCTAAAATGGTTTGCAGATGACAGTGAAAAAAACTTGTTGTGTTGTCAACAATTTAATTGCTTCTTGGTATTGCTCTGTCTGGAATAGAAAGAGATCAGAACTATTTGAACCCCAGAGGACATTTAGGGTTGGTTGTAATACAACATGTAGGGTTGTATTACAGGTGCTTTCTTACTGAAAAATGTGTGCTTCTTTTTATACAAAGCTCCAAGTATATAGTTTAGTTGCCTGAGCACAGGACTGGAAAAGCCAGTAACTATGGCAAAATCCAAAATCTTAAAACTGGCTGAGATACGGGATGGAAGCATTCAGAGTTTTGGCTTCAGCTGAAGTTTGTATAAAGAGGGGGTGACCATGACTCTTGGTGTAGTATCAGTGACTGAGCAGTGAAGGTGGAGGGGCTATGTGCAGGAGTGTTTGCTCTGTTTAGCTACTGAAAGACACTTGAGAGCCTTCTGGAGGAATTTCCTGATGTCTCAAATGAAAATGGGAGCAGTCTTACTGTGTGTCAGTTCTGGCCTTGCTGGCTCCTCATTCCAACAGTGAAATTGCAGCTGAGATACAGGTTAAGATCAAGCAATCCTTATTCAACATCTGCTGCAGAATTGGACTGGGTTTCATTTGGGGAACCTTTATGATAACGTGGCAACAGCTCCTATTACCATCAAGGCTTATAGTGCTTCCAGAAAGCACATTGTCTTGTTTGGAAAGCTCTGACTTTTTTTCTAGTGTTTGTTTCTAGTGGAGTTATTGATACCAGGCTCGGTGCAGCACAGCATGAAGGATTTGCTGCTGTCCCTTTTTGATGTGTTTATGCTGAGATGGAGGTCACCAAGTCACAAATGATCCTGGCCTAATTTCAGTTACCTCTTCTGTGCTGCACATGTTCTTTTGCATGTTTGTCTCTTTTCCTCTTGTAATGACAGTGGAGGGTGTTCTAAACCCAAAAGCTAAGTCATTCTCGGGGTATGAAGCAGTGACTATTTTTAGCACTGGCACTGCGGATTTTATTAACAGACTTAGGAAAAACAAGTCAGAGTGCTGCTGGCTGAGGTCCTCCCTTGGCCCCAGCAGCAGCCCCGGCTCCACCTGCAGTCCACCACCACCTACCCACTCCAAACCTAATTAAGGAAATCCATTCCAGTAAAAAGCAGTATTACTGTTCAGAAGGGATTCTAAAACCCTTTAATTATCCCAATTCTTCCACTTCTACTGAGTTTGATCTTAACCCTCATTTTAGCAATTTACCCAGGAGGCTTTATCTTCCATTCAGGAAACCCATCCCTTCAGCAGCAGGGCTCAGTGTCAGTCCTGAGACCCAGTGACTGTCTCTGAACTGACAGCCCATGATGCACCCTCTGACCACAGCCTTTATCTTGGCAACAAACCTTTTCCTTCTCCTCTGTCAGACTCAAGGCACAGCTCTCACCTGAGACTTTATCTTGCCGTGGTCAGCGCTGAAGCTGCTGCTGCTGAACTGGCATTGTGCCAGTCATCCCAAGGGCAGGACTGGGATGTCAGGTGGAGCTAGCGAGGTTCAGGTGGCATAGGTGTGGCTCCCAGGAAGGTCGAGGGAAGTGATTCTGCCCCTCTGCTGTTGTGAGACCCTTCCTGGCACACTGCATCCAGCTCTGGAGTCCTTAGCACAGGGAATACATGGACCTGTTGGAGTGAGCCCACAGGAGGGCCACAGGAGCCTTTGTGTTTAGGGTCCAACTTCAGGGAAGCTCCTAAGCAGTGTGTGTTCCTCAGCTGTGGACAGCTACAGTAGCAGCAGCACATGAAGAGCTGGTGTAGGAAGCTTTTACCAAGGTTTTGAAGGCAGTAATTAGGATTCAGCACTGAAGCCAAGATGGTAACTGCAAGTTGGGTTGAGTTGGGAAGAAGGCAGTAAAAGAGCTAAGTTTGGTGTGGAGACCAGAAACTGAAAGGAAGGTTTTTGGGCAGTGCTCCTGAAGTGATTAGTGACATTGTTACTGTAGCTGAAGCAAGGGTTAGTCTCAGGCAGTGGGCAAGTTGTTTTGTAGCTCTGATGATCATTTAGGTCGCAAGTGGGAGTTTCCTGTTTTCAGGGAGTTGTCTTTATTTGAGCTGGAAATGTGGTTTATGTGCGTGTCTCGCCAGGGTAAATGTTATGGTTTTCAACAGAGTTGAAAATTATTCTAAGGCTTGGCCAGCTCTGTGGGACTAGAAGGAAGGCTGATATCAGTGGAATAGAAAAGAAAAACAGTAGTTTGGAAATGTGTGGCAGTCCTTGTGAAATACACGAAGTTAGATGTGGAGTTGGAGTTTGGCTGGCACAGGATGAACCCAACAGAGAGCATTGTAACTTTTGCAGGGTTTACTGGGGCCAGCATCAGGGGAAGGTGTAAGTTAGGGGGTTGAAAAAGCAATGACTTGTGAGGTCAGAATTTGTGATCCCTTAGAGCTGATACAGTGTACATTACAGGATTGGGGTTGTGAGAGGTCTGTGCACCCATGATTGTGTGGAGGAGGGGGGCATGTGGAATTTAGGGTGTATGAAATGAATCTCAGAGAACACAGGGTCCAAGCAAGCCAAGGAAGTGTCTTGCAACAAGTGGCTGAGCTGGGGAGCTTCTTCCTGCAGGATACCAGGAGTGTGCTGAATGTTTTTGCAGACTCAAAGAGAAATTTGCCCAGTTGAAATAAGAAATCGAGGCTACTAAACATGCAGAAACCACATCCAACTCACAAACTCCAACTTATCCAGCTCCCCAGCTAGGAACTGGGGGAAAATTATCATTTTATATGCTTTACTTGGCATTGACTTTTGGTCACTGCTGCACAGACCTTTGATGTGGCTCAGTTTGGCCTTAGAAAACGACTGTGTTCTGTGTAACTTGTCTCAAATCTTGGACAGCACAAATGTATAAATTAAAATAGACAGATAATGATTAAAATGATTAAAAACAGATAATGATTTATTTTACAATTGAAGGGCATACTATGCTGAAATAATGGCAGTTTTTCAATCTTTAGAAACAGTCAGCTGTTCAGCAAGCTCACTAAATTACTTTTGTTAAAATTACAAGTGATATTCCCAAATACCTCAAAGCTTAGTGACATAAATGAGCCACATTTCCGTGGCCTTCATTGTGTTGCTTGGCAAAGGTGTTCTGAGAAGATGAGATGTGTCTGTCGTGGTCTCCCTCAGTGGAGGCAGAAATGAAGATGTTGGGAATCCTGCTATTCTGAAGCCCTGCCATGAAAGGCTGTCCCCTCCAGGCTGTTGTGCACTGCAGGATGTACTGTCTCCAGTGGCCTTACCTTAAGGAGCAGACTTTGATCTCAAAATCTGCTACGGGTTAGCAATATTTGAGATAGAAAAAACAATCCCAAACCTCTGTTCAAGCATTCTTGCTTGTATCAGACAGAGTTGGAGAGAGAATGCAGCTAGAATAGTTTTGAGGGCTGCCCAACTTTATGTAACCAGTGTACCAGAAGTTCAGCTCCAGAGTTAGAAGGGTGTTGAGTGGAGGGCTGACATGCTTCAGATGTTTTGCACAATGTTTTTTTTCTTTTGCCCTTCTTGAGGGGAAAAAATTAGGAGGCCTCTGGATAAACAGATTTTATTACCAACACTGTGGCAAGACAAGGGAAAAATCCATTGTGCAGCATGTGTCAAGCTGTGTGAAACAGATTAAATCTTGCCTCTAATTTCTAAATAAAAGTCTGTTTTTTTAAAAAAAACCCTATGTATTTGGGAGTCAAGTTATATTAATTTCTGCTGGCATTTGCCTTGTGATCTCTGGTGGCTGATCACCCTGGGCGTGAAGCAGGTTATTTGTGGTGCTTCTTTAAATAGTTAATGCATTTCTACTTGGACTGCCTTGAGATAACATTGTCCTGTGGTTGAACTGTTCTCTCTGTAAGTTGGCTTTCTGTATTGCTTTGCTGTTTCAATCAGGTAAATGAGAATTCAGTGCTGCAGAAAGCTGAAGAAGTGCTTATACATAAAAACTGGCACATAATCCTTTTCACAGAGATTTATGACTGTTTTCTGAGCAATGCATTTAATCAGCCCAGTTGTAACTTCAAAGGGAATGAACTACTGTGAGGCAAACCATGGACCTGTGTTGGGAAAATGGGTCCCTGTGCCAGCCAGTTCTGCCAAGGAAATAGAAGTCAAGTGTAGCAACTACTTTGATATGGAGTTTTCATGGACCTTAGGCTAGAAAATAGCATTAAAATAGACCCCTGTGACATATCAGCTTTTAATCAGCCAGGCTTGCACATGCTACCTGAATGCTGAAGTTCTGCCTGGTTTGTCAGTGCTTTCTATCGTGTGCTCAAAGGTGTTTCAGTTCTGCCCTGTGTGTAATCCCTGCAGGCACCCAGCATTCAGGGATCACTTCTAACAAAAGGGAGAGCAACAATGTTGGTAAAAATTGCCCTCATGCCTACCCAGGGGCCAGAGAGCCCATACATTAAGTGTGAGCTGTGGACTTTATTTCAAGGGGTGTTGGGAGCTGGGGGAAGGCCTGGCTGGAAGATGGTGCTCTAAGGCAAAGGCCACTCTGCAGAGAAGGTGGCGCTCCCAGAGCCACAGGAAAGATTTCAGCACCTCCCTCTCACACAAGGGTTCTTGGTGTGATGAATAAACCCTGGTAGTGCTGCTCTGGGATTTGATAGGCATTTTAATGGGCTGTGGCGCTTGCTGCAAGTGCTGCTTACACAACGAGACTTCCCTGCCAGAGTCTGCACATGGAGGAGAGAGGCTGCAGCCACAGCAGAGGCCATTGACTCCTACAGGCCATGCATTTTGCTTTCCAAAATACTTCCACACAGAAGAGGTAGAGAGTGGCTGGTCTCTGAGGCAAAGCAGCACGCCCAGAACATCCTTTTGGCTCCCACCAGCACTGGGTGGGTTATGCTGTGGGATACCATGAGCTGTTTTCAGAAGCATTATCCCAATGGGTTTATGAGGTCTGGTTTTTAATTTCTTGAGCATCTCAGTGGCTGTCCACAGAGCCCTCCATCTGCTGCTGCCTCCGTAATCTTCTTCTGAAGCAGTTGCCCACTGCTGGGCACTGCTGGGGAATTTGGGCTGTGTGACTCTGGAATGTGAGGAGCTGAGGATCAGGTGTGATCACAAGGCATGTCCTCACCCACAGCACACGGGGGTTTGCAGAGGGAAAACAGTGTGAGATCAATCCTGGCTTTTGCAGCTCTGACATTCTGACAGGAGGCTTGGGTTTCACTGGAAACTCACAGGCTCTTTCAGAATTTTCACTCTTAAAGAATTCAGTATTTTTTTTAATAGATTTTTTTAGATCCTTAGCCACAGAGTTGAAACAACTGAGAGCCATTCACCAGATTAAAGCTCTTCAGGCTGTGTAGCTGTAGAAGACAACACAGCCCACTTTTCCCCATGTCCCTGGCGCACATGAGCCCACTTTCCAGAGGAGCTACCTTGCTATTCATCAAGCTGCAGCTCTCTGTTTATCCCTGCCTTTCCTACTCCTGTCCTTTACTGATTTTTGTCCTAAATGCAAAAGGTTTGATGAAAGGGAATACACAGCTACTTTTCTAGTTACAAGTATTTTCTAACTTGTACTCGCATTTGAATGTTAAATGGAATTTGTCCGCCCGATCCTTGTTTGTGTAGTTTACTCCACCATCTCTGAATGAGCTGGATGGACAGAGTGGGAATTTTTTCCTTCTGAGGCTCTGAAAATAAAATGTTTAGGCTGGCAATATACAGAGCAGAAAAATAAACTCGTGTGGGAAGGTATGACTGGACTGGGAGTTCCCTAGGGGGAATGTAAATATACTCAATTTGAAGACAATATCCAAAATACCACCACCTGGTTATAATTGCAGCCACATGTCCTAGGAGGACATTATTGTGAAGTGACTTGTCAAACACACTTGGGTTTAAGGCTTTGTAAGAGGATGAAGAGAGCCTGGAGCTGAAATCAGTTCAGCTGTTAATACAAATGAAAAGCTCTTTTCCCTAACAAAAAAGCTCTTCTTACCCTTATAGTGAACTGAAACCTCCCTGAGTGCCTGGCAGTGTGCAGGTTGTGTCAGAAGAGCATAACCAGGGTCTGTGACTTCTGAATGGGCAAAAACTTTATTCCTGCTTCTGCCTCAGATCCCCACCTGCTTCATGCCTTCCCCTCTTTTTTTCCCCAGGTACCAGTTAAGTGCAGTTATTACCTGCCTTCAACAAAGGTGAATTTTTCCCCAACCAGGAGAATAGTCTGCCTTTGCTTTGCTAAAATCCCCAGTGTTGGGAGATACTTCATTTGTAGGTGGGTTCCCTGCTGGGTCTGTGTGGGTAGGGCTGTCTGCCAGGAATGGGATTGACCCAGAACTGGGTGGCTGGTAGAAAAAATAGGATCACAGGTCCTCACTTTTCCATGCAGCTTTGGTGGGACATGGTCAGGGCTTTGTGATCACTCTTGTAGCACAGTCTCAGAAAGAAATGTATAATCTCAGTCCCTGGGTGCTGTGGGGAGAAAACTTAAAGTGCTCCAAAATCAGAAAAGATAGGAAACGCCTCAAATTTCTATAAATCTTGTAATTTTTTTTTACCTAGTCTCACATTCCTTATGCTCTGATTGCCTGGATTTGGCAGAGCTGAGATGAGGGCTTTTCCAAGCTCGTTGGTCTCTATTACACCAATGGGTAACAGAGAATTCCTCAAGTATTTTCCTATCATATTGTTATGGCTTTGAGAAGTACCCTTTGCATGCAATTTTGCAGCAGAAACAGTTCAGATAGTTGTTTTCTGCAACAAGTTCTAGATATGAGTCATCCTGTATTTATCTCAAAGGATGCAACAGAACATTGAAACGGAAAGAATTTAAAACTAAACAAACTGGATTGCCATGACAACACTGTCTACCTACAGGAGGAACTGTGTTTTTCTGAGCATGCTAGAGACAATGAGAAGTGAAAAGAATACTTGCTACCTACTGAAACTTGGATTTCCATGTTAAATTTGCAAATAAAAAAATTCGCTGCAATGCAAATGCTGTTACCTGGCCTGGGGGCCAGTTAAGGGGCAGACTCTTCCAGTCACCTCACCAGTAATACTCTGGTTTTCATGGGATTAACTGAAAGAGTAGGAGATGCTACAAGCAGGAATTTTTCTCCCTTGGAATTCCAGCAGACACCAGAAGCAAGAAAATCATTAATTTAAAATGTAATTCACTCAGTCAACTAATTAAAAGAAAATACTCCTGTTGCCATTTGCAGGTAGGCTGCTGAAAAGTAATTAGCTCCTGAAGTGATTTCAGAATCTTCAAGTCTTTTCAAAATTTGCAAATTAATTCCTTGAGGTGTCAGCTTTGGTAAGAGGTTTCTTCCAAACTTTCTCCTGTTTAGCTTTCTCCTTAGGCTTGTTGATACAAGAGCCACATACAAGGGTTTTCCAGTAGAGTGTCTGCAGAGGCCAACCAATTGACTGTGTACAGGTGCTAATGATTGTCACAGGCTTTAAAATATTTCACTGCTGTTGGAAGAGAGTATTTAAACACTAATTATTGCCATAGTGGAGTGGAGTGATTGTGCTTCTCCTTTGGGAGCTGCCTCTGGCAGCAACCTGTTCACATGAACCTCACAAGCACTTGGAAACAGACACTTGCTTACAAACCTGGCCTGGAGTTGTCTTCCCATCTTCAGCTTGCCCTGCCTTTCCAGCAGAAATGCATTAACTCACACTGATCTGGCTACTCTGAATACCTCTTAAATTAAGCGGACTCAATTTGTTATGGCAGCAAGGTGTTTATTTATTCTGTGCTGTGTAAGGATATATCAGCTCCTGCCTTATCAGTGAAGATGCAGAAAAGCAACTAGTCTGTCCTTAACTGCAGTGCTGCAGTCTGCAAAGATCCCAAATGTCCTCTTGCTCCTTCCTACCCAGCAGCCCAGCCTGAGTAAGCAGGGGAAGGTTTTCTGGTGTGTGTTGTGGTTTGCATACAAACTTCTATGAATATTGTGATGCCTATTAAAAATATTCATATGCCAGGGCATAAAAGGACACTCCCTCGAAAAACTGGGCTCTCCTAAAGCATCAAGTGCAAAACTAACTCAGTGCTTCTGGAATTCCGGTCAAATTTGCACAGTTGTAGTAACAATTCAGATTCATCTAAATAGACATGCTTTTATTTTAGCAATGAAGCCAGAAATGGATCTCAGTTTGGCTTTGAAGTAAGTAGCTGTAAATAAACACTGGCAGCCTCTTCTGAGCTGATGTGTTGAGGCTGATGGAGAAGTCTGTTTTGTTGTGGCTGGGCAGAGGTGGGTCAGGCCACACAAAATGTCACGAGCGAGTGCCTTGGTGTGATTAAGTCTCCCCAGATTTTGTGTTGCTATGTTTCTCTGTAATAGAGAGACTGGGTTGGTGACTAAAAAACACATTTGTTTCTTTAGAAAGAGTGAGCAATCAAATAAGAACCGTTTTAGCAAAATTAGGTTATAATTTTGAGGGATGCTCTCTTAAATAGGAACTGGCTTTTAAATCGCTGCCTCTGTTAAGAGAAGATGGATTTTCTTTCTATCCCTTTTGTTTAGTACCTCAGGGTGGGGAAGGTGAGAAAAATGGGGGCGGAGGGGGGGGGGAGGGTGTGGGTGGAAGAGAAGTGTATCAAATGGCTGAAAACCTTAAAAATGTGGGAATATTCCACTTTCCAGAACTGGGAGTTCAGAAAGATCTGTGGGAAAATGAGAATGTGCCTCTGTGACTGTTTACAATGAAACATTCCAGCTCAGTAAGCCTCCTTGCTTTTGGGTCACTGTGCTGCTGGAGACGTTTGCTTTTTGGATGAGAAGAGAAACTGATATCCTAACTTTGTAGTTATTTAAATAGGTTTTCACAGAAATTTAGGGCCCAACACCCATCTGGGAACTTCCTGCCTGGAGTCACACTTAGCTGCAGTGTCTTACCATTCTTCCACAAATCTAATGTTGTAAGTGCTGTTGTAAGGGGCTGAATTTTGACCACAAAGAGGCACGTTTGTAAGTGGCAAGTGAGACATGTAAACTCTGTCTCCATGCCTTGACATTTTTGCCATCCTCTGTTACCACTTTAATAAACCTGCAAGGTACCATGGCAACTGGGTGTGGTAACAGCTGCCAAAGCAGGCTCAGATGGGAGAAATCCTATGCAGGATATAATGCAATTTTTTCCTTTTTTTTTTAAGTATTTGCCATTTTTTGGGCAGCATACAATGTGGACTTTTCCACTTGCACACCAAGGATGGGTTTGTCTTATTGAAGGCTGTCACAATTTTACTTGGTTGGCTTCATGATTACTGGAACAATCAATCTGCAGTCTCTTGCACTTAAAAGTATTTCAACTTTAGGTGCACTTTTTGGCAAGTAGATGCCAAGAAGCAAAAGCCTGGGGGCAGTGAGGGATGTTGGTTTGATTTGGTTATTTTGTTTTCTTTAACCCAGTGGCACGCATGATGTTCTGTTTCAGTCCTTTGAAAGCCCTGCATACTTCCCAGAGGGCAGCATCCTCACCATTTCCATTACCCATTAATTTCCTCTCTATTGAGAATAATGATTATTGAAGATTACAACAGTTTGAAATCCTTTCTTCCCCATCACTTCTGTTGCACATCTCATGCAATCTGGCCCCAGCCCTAAGAAACGGTGATGGGATCAGCTAAGAATCACCCTGTCCCTCCTTTCTTCTGTATTTTCTCCCTGTGCCTTAATTTGCAAAGAGAAAAGGATCTGACTTTAATTGCTCAATGTTGTGCTACAGAAAGAAGAAACCCTAAATTGTAAGTTAAACCCAGCTGGAGGGATATTTTGTATTGCAGCAGTGATGCAGTGAACTGTGTAAAAGTTCAATATATATGTATGTACCTGTGTAGTTACTCATTTATTGTTTAAGCTGACAAAAAGTCACTTCAAAAGTCTAACATTCAAATGGGAGTTGAAGTTCTGTTAGTTTTCCAAAGGCTGGTGCATAGAAACCATGTAAATGTTACTGATCTTATGTTATTTCTTCAAATTACCTTAAAGTGCCCCTCCTCTATGGTAGCATCTCTGTTGACAGAGAGGTGTGGGGCTGCCTATTGGTGCAGTGTTGTTGATTAGTTTGTTTTGTTGTTTCCTCCTCCTGTGTGGTGTGTGGTAAATGCCAAAGGAAAATGTTTCCTGTGCTGGCAGTCATTCCATGTGTTACATTACCTGTTTTCATTTGCAGGTTTTTAACTTATTCCTACCTTCTGGCCTTCAACGCGTGGCTCCTGCTGGCACCCATCACCCTGTGCTACGACTGGCAGGTTGGCAGCATCCCTTTGGTCGAGTCCATCTGGGATGTCAGGAACTTAGCCACAGTGTTCTTGGTGCTGGTGATGACATTACTCAGCCTACACTGCATTGCTGCATTCAAGGTAACACCAAAAGCTGTGCAATACAGCATAAAAAAAAAATAAAAAAATGTTTCCTCATCTTCAGATGAAATGGTTGGTAAGGCGCATGTTTTCCTCTGGAATGCATCAAAGAGAGGTGAAAAACCATCCCAGTAATAACTAATGCAGGCAAGCTCAACTGATGAAAATGTCTCTCTAGTTGAATGTCTCAGCTTTTAATTGGTCTGATTTGGGGGCAGAACTTGGCCCGGGCTCCCGCGTTCAATTATTGTTAATGATCCAAACCACACTGAAGTTGTAAAGCGTCTCTGCCTCTCCCATAGTCATTAGGCTTTTTGTCACTTACTTCAAACAGGACTGGGAACTGTCATCTGCAGGGCCTTTTGAAAATAAAATTGATTCCTCTATTTGCACTTTTGCTATGCTTCTAAAACCTAAACGTTGGATGCATCTTGATGAGAAGATATTTTTTTGTCAGCAGAGTAATGGAATGTGGGAAATCAGAAATGACCTGGAAATTGTTCTTTAGCGTAAATAATATAGTTGGTAAGCCATACTTCCCAATTCAGCATTTCAGAGGTACCATTAATCATACTGCAGAAATGAAAGTGAAGTTGTACAAGCCTTGTCAGAAATCAGATATGCACTTCCATGGAAGGGGATTTTTTGTGGATTGTAGGGAGTTACAAGCTGTTTCTCCTTCAGTTGAGTTGTGGAAGCTTCTTTAGGAGAGGTGCTGGTAGTCACTTTGGAAATAGTACAAAAAATTTCTTTTCCTCAAATATATGTATGACTGAAAAGCGTAGTTGAAGGGTGTCAGGTTTTTAATACCTGTGTTATGCTAAAATGTGCAGGTCATGTACATTTTCAGTCTAACCTGGCAATCTTCCCTGTGCTCCTGATAAGAGACAGAAAATGAACCAAACAGTTTGAGACTGCAGAGTCATTAATTTAGATAATACATTGACAGATGCTGTATGGGAAATATAGGAAAACACCTTATTAGGTATTCACCAGTTCTACCTGCAGGTTGTACATCATCTCATATTCCTCCTGCCTTCATTACTCACTGCTAGAGCTATACAGAACTGTTTGTATTAGACCTAATCCTGTTCTCAGGGAAGTTAATGATAAAATTCTCATTAGCCCAGTACTGAAGACTTCTGAGCGATCTTATTCTATGTTCTTTGAAGTTTTGTTTGCTTTTTATTTCTTCTCCTGCTGACAGAACTATATGTAGGATTAATATTGTTGGTTTGCTTGAAAAAGATTTTATCATATTTTAATGAATTTTTAAAAAAAACAATTCAGTCTGGATTTATGAATTCTGCTGTTTGATTTGAAACTGTAAGTTGTAATTTTTTTGTGACAAGTTCAGTTTCGCGCTTGACCACTGTTAATGTTAAACAATGTGAATTTTACTCTTTGGGCACTTACTTATTAGATGTTTTGAAATTAGTCTTAAAGATTCCTTTGTGTTTATCCTTGAAAACCCCAAGCACTGGATAAATTGGATGTGAAGTGGTCTGCTTTTGTGTCTAATCCAGTAAAACCAGAACCATCTTGAGAAAGTGCTCACATGAGCACTTTCAGCTCCAGTTAATCCACGGTGAACATGGAACTGGTGATAATTCCTGGGGATCAACTTGGACATGTTTCCCTCAGCCCTTGGTATAGAATCACAGAAGGGTTTGTTTGGAAGGGACCTTAAAGATCATCCAGTTCCAACCTCCCTGCCATGGGCAGGGACACCTTTCACTGGACCAGGTGGCTCAGAACTCCCTCCAACCTGACCTTGAACGCTTTAAAGGGATGGAGCATATGTATGTATATAATTAGAAATACAATTGGAAATATTTTTATTTTCAGGCAGTTCTACATTTCTAAAGCTATTTTCTGTTTTATTTTTAACAACTCACACAATCTCTGAACCATGGTACTGCCATTCAGTGGTATGAAGATGATTGTGTTGGGCTGGGCGGGATGAATTATCGAGGAAAGCAAACAGGAAGCAGCACTTTTCCTGGAAATAAATTATGCCATTTGACTTCAAACAATCCCTTTTATAACAGGGAGAGGGAAGTTCAGGGGACATGAACTGCAGGGACAATTCATTGTATGAGGGTCTTAGGAAAGCACCTTTCTGAATGCAGCAGCAGTGGCCTTTTACAGGGCATTGCTTCCCCCAAGAAGGACCATCCTTCATTCAAGCCCCAGACAAGCTATTACTCAGTGTTTTACAGCTTAGAGGCAGCGTGAGATACATCAGTTGATTTCTCACATTTCATAAAGTGTAAGGTGTTCTGCTCTCTTTTTGAAGCAAACAGAGCAGTCTTAGCAGCCATTTTTCTCTCCTTTTTCATTGCAAGGTCTAACCTGGAAGTGATAGCTTGCAATTTCTTAAGGAATGATTGTGAAGTGAACAGGCATGCAGTCTGTGTGCCTCTCTCTTTAAAGTGTAGGTGTGCAGGGGTAAGAGAGAAAACCTTGTGCTCATTCTCAGTGGCACCATTGCTTTCTTTTCTGCAGCATGGAGAATGGAAATGCTAGAAATTGTTCTGGCAGCAGTGAAGGCATTGGTCCAGTGCACACTGAACTGATTTTCAGTGGCAAGAGGTGATGTGTGTGCATCCACAACACAAACTCACAGGAGACTCACAGAATATTTTCTGTGGACTGCAATTAGAGAATGCATGGATTGGATTTCCGCCTTTGTTGTTGAATTTTAAACATTTGTGATTAGGGTAATAACTCTGTTGGGCATGTGTGTGTGGTGCTGATAAAGGACATCTAAGGCATGAAGCTTTCTTGTTTCATTTTGTGAACATTGTTATACCTCAGAAAGAGAAGAAGCAGTGGAAGATTTCTACCCATGGGTGCTTTCCTTGGAACATGCCTGTTACTAGATGGGGATTTAATGCTGAAAAGTGCAGAAACAGAGAAGGCAGCTCTCCAGTTTGTTTGGAGAGAGAAGTCTCTCTTCTCATCCTGCTTGTGCACCTTCACTGTTGTTCTCCTCTTTATTTAATGAGGAGGTCACTTAAAAAATGGCTTTGTTAACTCCTTGTGTATAACTTCCATTCTCTGGGTTGTTTCTCCTGCACAGTGTGAATCCCTCTCACTTATCAGCTGCTGAGCTCCCTATGAACAGCTCCCCAAGTAAGACTTGTTCCTCTCAACTCTTTGCAGTGAACTTCCTCACACTGGCTTCAAGCAGTGTGCTGGGGATGTGATAAAGGCTGGGGGTGCTACTGAAAATGCCTGCATGCCAGAGAAATTTTAATAGCTGGGAAAAGAGGATGACATTTATTTATTGTTCGTTGTCAAAGATAGCCTTGGCTATGAGGAATGGATGTGGTGTGACTTCCGGATGGATTACAAAGGTACCAGGAAATGGATGAGGCATTCTCTCAGTGGATATCGAGCATGCCAGTCACAAGGTCAGAAAAATAATCTGGTGCTTCAGATGGCCACTGGGATACCCAAGGGCACATGGCACTGCCTTTCTTTGCTGGAAGATACGGGGAGCACCTGCTGAACTGGAGGGAGGACAATTCTTGGCATTATCATCAG
This sequence comes from Parus major, assembly GCF_001522545.3. NCBI lineage: Eukaryota > Metazoa > Chordata > Aves > Passeriformes > Paridae > Parus > Parus major. The sequence goes on along the minus strand of NC_031773.1, from coordinate 54,233,467 downwards.
GACGGCAGTTATTTCTTTGACATGTCATAATAATTCAGTGAGCATGAAAGGAAGACCCTTCAGATGTTTGATGCCACTCCACATGGCATTTTTAGGTCGCTGCCTAATTAGCAGCTTGTAGTTTTAGCTGTGAATGTAAGTGTACAGAGCTCATGATGGATAGGATTCCACTTTCCCTGTGGTACCTGATAAAAGGAGGGCTGATAGTGGGAAACTCACGTATGTGGTGGGCTAATTCAGAGGGGTGATCTGGAAAACTAACTCGAAGGAGTAGCTTTTGCACTTGGCCAATCTGGGGGAGGGTATTGCACCTCATACTGATGGCCCTCACCCATTTGTACTCGTGACCAGCACTATAAAGGTACCTTCTGGTGGTTTTCAGCACCTTCTGCATGTTCAGCCTGAACACATAACGATGTACAGCAGTTTGCTCATGTCCAAGGAGGGAACGCCACTAACATTTCACATCTATTTAAAAAATACATCTAGTGTGCTCTATAACTATTTTAAAGAACCTGCTTGGCTGTTCTATGTGATGTGGCTACATATGGTCCAGGAAATTGTGATGGTTTTCAGGTTATATTCATTGCATGTGACTGACATATGTATTATCCTGATCTTTCATATGCTACAGTTAGTTGTTTTTTATTTCAGTTCTAATTTTAAAGGTGATGCTGCCTCTTTGAATTTCCCTGCATGGTGCTTCTTAGCCAAGACAAGGCATTTTATACCATATTGTGATGACTTTATTTCGTGCTGTAATTGGCATCATATTGCAATTTATCTGGTGGATTATATGTATGGATATCATCTGAGCATATTCTTCAGTGACTTTCAGACTGAATTTCTTAGCTGGCAACGTTCAGTACCATCCAGGAGAGGAATGCATTTGCATCTTCTTTTTGTGTGCATGTTTCTGTTGTTTCTGCTAGCACTCGCTGTGTGTATTCTGTCATGCTATTTACTTTACCCTGCACTCATGAGACCTTTGCCTAGTTTCCCAGGTTTGGCATTTCATTAATAAATCACAGCTTATGGACCTTTCTGGGGAACAATTGCCTTTTATAATATTCTACAGTAGTACCAGCATAGTTAGAAAGTACGCCTAGCAAAATTTATATGCCACAACACTTCCAGAACAATACCTGCTTCAAAGGCACAGCAAGGTGAATAAGGCTATTTATTGATGGAGTCTATCTGACGAGCTGGAAACCACAGTCATTTCCATAAAAGGTCCATTTAAAATAAATCCTGCTTTCATTTTCCTGAGGGCCACTTGAATTCCTTCCACATAGAGAGAAGGTCAGGACTGATGTTCTTAATCCTTAGCAGCAAGCTTTTTTCTGTGCTGCTTGTGTTGTTAATATTTGCTGCAGGGAGAGAGTACTAAGCCAGAAAGACTCTGTTTAGTGAAATCTGGAGGAAGGGGGGAGCCCCTTTCAGGCACCCTGAGCTTGCTGGCTGTGTTTCTGCCCTGTTGAGTGCTGCAGCCACATCAGCTGTGTGTGGGTCCCTGGTGGGGCTGGAAGGAGCAGGGAAGCTTTCCCAGGGAGCTCGCTGTGCCAGCTGACAGACTCAAGCTAAAGGGAAAAGCTGCCTTGGTCTGTATGTGACTGCTGTTTTGGATTAAAAAAACAAACACAAGAACTGTCAAAATACCTTTTGCATCAGATTTTCTTTTGCTCGGTAGATGTTTGAAAATAACAGGTTTGGAGCGTGGTACTCTGGGTAAATACAACCACAGCTTGAAGTAGTTCTGATTTGGCTCACTATGAAGATATTCAGCATCTCACCAAATGGGCTCTTACTGCCTGCAGGGTGGTGTAGGTAATTATCATGGGGGCAGGTAGTTCTGCCATTTTCAGCATATTAATGCTGAATTACTCCTTTTATTCTGCCATTTTCTTCTTCTGATTTGAGTTAGTATTTCAAGACCTACTCAGAGCTGAAAGGGTTTGGAATGGCACAGTAGTAGGGGTGAGCAGGAGAGTGTAGGTGAAATGAGGAGCGAAAGATTTACAGCTGAGAGAGGTAATAATTGCTCATGGTGGCTACTTGGCCTTAGTTAAACATTGGGGTGCCAAGCTATTGAGGGTTTTGTTTTTTGTTAGGCTCCTCTTGTTCCATGCTACCCTCTTAAGAGCAAATTCACCATAAACCGAGTTGTTTTTCCAGGACTCATGCTTTTATGTAAATTTGTGCATTGAATTTTACCTGTTTTGTTTTGTTTTCCCCACCTAGTCAAGCAGCCTGTAGTCACAGAATGAAAGGGAAGAGGGAAAAGCAGCCACAAGGTCAAAATGATTGTTCTAATTCCTGGAGCAATTTGTTGATTTTCCTATTTCCTTTTGGAATGTTCCACTTCTCTTTCAAAGATTTGTGTGCTTCTTCATTCTGCTCAAATTGGCTTGTCAAGTGGAATTAGAGGTTACAGAGATTAAGGATTGGGAAAATGAGCTTATATCTTAAGGGAATTTTAGAAACCTGGGTGAGAAAGACCATAAACATACAACTGAAAGGATGGGTAGCAGATTTCTACAGGGAAAAAGAAAGTAGTAAATATCAAAATTTCACTCTTAAGATACGAATATAAAATGTGAAATATTATGGAATATATACCTGTGCCCTGTTATGGGAATGGGAAAGGACTGCTCTCTGCTTTAATTCCATAACAGAAAGCCAGATTTCCAGAGGTGTTGAGTACCCACAGTTCTCGTGTAAGTAAAGAGTTTAGGCATTTTCAGCATTCCTGAAAAATGTAGTGTTTTACCTGGCACTGATCAGGACTTCATTCCCCCTGGAAACAGAGAATGAATGATCTTGTTAGGGTGGTCTGAGAGGTGCACCAAGGATTTCTCTCCAGATAATCCTGAGTGAGGAAGCCAGTGCTCCTTTCAAGGGTTTTGGGGTCAGATTCTGACTGGTTTGCCTGTGCACCAGTTCCTGAATAGGTGCTGCCACTGGTGAACTGGAAAATAGTTTCTGTTGTTGCCAAACACTTGCAATAGTATCAGCGTGTCAGGTAGTTACTAAGCAGTCAGCAGCGATTATAAAAATAGCATTAGAAATCCATGGCTATTTCTATCAAAACTAGATGATCACCAAGAAAAAATTAGTTATTTTCGGAAATGAGCGAGTTACTAAGCCTGGCATTCAAGTAGCTGGTGCTACTGAAGATGCTGATTTAATTTTTTTTTCTAAAATGAGATGAAAAAATTAAACTCCTAATAAAATGTAGTGATTACAGAAATTGTGGCTCTTTTTCTAGGAGCAGGCTGAGTAAGACAGGTGTCTGAGCCAGTTTTGAAGCTGGTGAGTTACCTTTTGCTTACCAAATGCTTGAGTTTTTCGGACCATCTGTTGACACCCGACTTTTGGCATCATTCACTTGGAAGCAGTGGCACAGGCAGCAGAGTGAAATAACCACAGCTCCACAGTGGCCTCCTGTTTGGTCACAGTAGATAAAGATGTGTGTGTCCCATCCAGGTTTCTGCTGGTGACCTAAAGGAGACCATGCTGATGGTGCACGGAGCATGGTACAGCTCTGCCATGGCCCATCCGTGTGAGCACCAGAAAGGTGGGACTTGGAAACACCCAGTGCTTCTGTGAGCTTTTCAACCACAGAGATTTTTTTTTTTCCCTTTGAAGGAATCAGTCCCTAAGGTTAATTCCTGATTAACTTAATGCTTTCTTTTTATCACCTTATGCATGAGTGGAGAGTGAATTTGACATGCTTCTATACCATCTCTTTTATCTTTAATGCTGTATATGTGGAAAGTGCAAGAGTGGGTGTTTGCAGATGCTGACCTCTTGCCAGGTGAGATGCTGCCAGGGGTTTGATGCAGGCTGGTGAGGAGTCACATTGCTGAGCCACTTGTGGCTTCTCGAGAGAGAGTGGTGCAGTGGTAGTAGATGAACTAGGTCTGTGTGCAGTCTGCACTAAGGGTTTGTACAAATGGATGTTAGGAATAAACTGAAGAAGTGCCATCCTCTGTCTGTGGTCTGCAGAGAGAGTCATGCAGCTCCTTTGAGTCTGTGTGTCTTTTGATGGATAATGTACTTACATCCTAAGGCTGCAAGCATTTGAAAATGTGTAATAGCAATCACTGCTTTTATACAGCCCTGCTCTACCAACTTTCCTGCATGCTGCTTTTCTGCACATGCAGTCAGGTGTTCCAAGCATGACATCTCACTCTCTGCAATGGGCCATCCAGAGCTCACTGTCAGAAGGATTGAAGCCTTTGCTAGGAAGGAGGTCTTTACTCCATGGAGCTGTTGGATCTAAATGGTGGAGAGGTGACACTTGCCTCATTCTCAGAAAAAACTGTCAGAGGAAGGAATTAAACCCATTTGATTGCCTTCCCATCAAACAGGCAGGCACATGCAAACACCTTTGGAAACATTCAGAGGTAGAACACAATGGAATTTGCTTGGATTTTTTTGCGCAGTTGCTGTCTTCCCTGAGGTACAGCTTAGTGCAGCCAAGAGAAATGCTGTCCTCACAGCTCTGCTTTCCAGTGCCTCGGCCCTTGGAGGTGCCAGGCAACGTGAACATCAGTCCTGTCAGCACAGTGCAAACTTCATGGATCTGGCACCTCAGACCGTGCTTCCTTGAGGGGAAAAATAAGGAATTTGCAGTGGGTTTTTGCAAGTCCATAGTTATGAGATTTATGTTGAAGAAATCTGTGCCCCTCCTGCACTCACACTTAGAGGGCTTTGCCTAGTAGAAGGCTTGTGCTTTAGTGGCAGTCAGGAAATAGTTATGGCTCAGGAATATGTCTTATATGTAAAATGGAAAGAGTTCTTCAGTTGCAAATTTTAGAGTTTCTTCCTTTCCCCCCAAATTTCTAAGGAAGCAGTTTTTGAGAGTCATTGCTGTATTGATCATGTTTGACCTTGGAGTGATTCTTTGATACTCTGTTTGAGACAGAGACACACTTTTTTGAATTGCTCTTGGGAGAAATAGTTTTCTTTAGTTCTTTGATAAGTCTGTGAAAAAAGAGTCAGAAAGGTTGTCTTTTTTTTTTTTTTAAAATCAGTTTTTGGTTTGGTTTGTTGTTTTTATTGGTGGGGTTTTTTTTGTTACAATATAATGAAGGCCTAATTGTAATGAGTTAGATGTGAATTTCAAAACTCCTCCCTCCCACCGCACTATTTACTATAACAAATGTTTTGAATCAGTTTGTCCTTGACAGGAGAAATCATTCTAAAGTTAATTCAAACATGTTTGTTGATTCCCCCCCACCAGAGACTACAGTCACAAAAAGACAAACTTTGTATTTCCAAACAAAAGCACTGTCTTTAAGAGGAAAGGAATTGTCTCTCTGTGAAAAGAATGCAGTGATCTATAATTTCTAGTCCTAGCTATTTTATTTTAAGGAGAAAGAAGACAAACAAAATTGCCTATTACTCTTTAAAAGCTTTTACTGCTGCTCTGGGCACCTGAAAGATGCTGATTCTGACACCTTTAGCTGAACTATCTCAAGTGGGGTCGTAAGACCAAAGTAGCTAAACCAAATAAATGGTCCTAATATTTATTTAATTTCTTTGTCTGGAAAATGTAACAGGTCATGTATAGGTTGGATTTGTTTTATTTAGAAAATCATATGGAGGGAATTTTCTATGGCTTGTGTTGAATGGGAGTTCCTGCTGCCCTCTGTTCCTGCAGCCCTATGACTGGCTCACGGGCAGAACCACACGTAGCACAAATCCAGCTGAAGCCTGGCCTTTGAGGACCAGCTCTTCCCAAAAGCCTCTGCCTTAGTGGAATGCTTTAAGAAGGGCACTGCCAGGTATTTTTTATTTCAGAAATAAGGAGCACCACGGAGGGTTCTGCTGCTCTGTGCTGTGCTGTTCTGCTGGGCTTCTCTTTCTGAGCCCTGCCCAAGGGACTGAGCTGGCAGCCCTCAATGGCATTAGCATGGAGTTGTGATTTGTTCTGGGGAGAAAAAGGGTATGCAGATCCACTTGATCCTTCAGCTAATTCCCACATCTTCCTCTTTCCCATTTGAAGTACAAGTTTTATTTGTCTTTCTCTAGCATTGTTTCCTTTGCTTATCTGCAATGCTGCAGCCTTGAATAACGCTGTATCCTTCCTAGAGATGTTTAACTAGAGGTTGTTTTCCCAATTATTGATTTAGTGATCAACAGCTGGAGAAATATTTGATGGCTGGCTTGGTTGAAAGCAGCTGTGTATCTTGGGGACTGAGAATGTTGTATCTGCCAGCAGTACACTCCCTTGGGCCCAACTTACCTTGCTGTGCCTCTGGGTCTTCAGTGTCATACCCCTGGGGCAGAGTGCTGGCAGAAGATGGGCACCATAATTAGGTCAGACAAAGTGGGAAGGGAGAGTCAAATGGCAGGAGAAAAATGGAGTATATGTCCAGATCTGGGTGGGGAGAGAAGTTGAAACTGAGCTGGAACTGAAGAAATTTTTAGTCCTTTTTTTTCTTTTTCCTATTCAATTTTCTGTTGTAATTACCAGGCACCTTTGCTCATCATCTTTACGGACTGATGCCTCCTTCAGCTCTGAGAACAATGTACTTTTGATGCTGTTGTGACTGCATGTAGGCACCAGTAACTGTGAATCCAAGATACTGAAAAGGGGGATGATAGAAGTACCATAGATAACTGTGGTGCTATTTAAAACACATATTGGTAGAGAAGTCTGGAGACGTGAATTCTACTCCTCTCTCTGCCTCATGATTCTTCTTTGAGGCAGGAGAAATCTGTGCACTTCTTTGTGATCCTGTGGTTCAGCTCCTCTGAAGCGACATCAGAGCCTCCTGACTCGTACCCTTGCTTCTGGTACCTGTAGAAAAGACTTGTTTTCTTTCCCGCAGAATGGGATGAATATGTTTTAGTAGTAGGACTTCTGAATTTCAGCCACTGTCTAGACCAGTGGTAACTGCTGTTGCAGTCTGCAGCTGTGCAAAAGCAAGACAGTTTGCACTGCTTGGCCCCGCATCATTGATTGGGCTCCATTTCTCTACTCAGAAATCTTGTTCAGCGTTTCTAAACGTAGCTCCCTCCGGCAAAGAGAAGTCAATTTTCTCTCCAAAACGGAGAAATTTCCCACAACAATTAGAAAGTGCTGCAACCATTAAGTGATTCTGGTTGCATCTGTTTCTAAACATGACAAAGCTTCTTGCGATGTCTGCAGACAGAAGCAGTATCTGAGCCAGGAGAGCACAGATGTCTGCCTGGGTGATTGAACAGGCCTAAAGCTTCACTTCTATCCTGGTGTTATTCTTTGAGAAGCAAGAGCTGATTTACCCTCTTGGGCTGGAGCTAAACCTGAAACTTAGCTTGCTCAGGAGACTTGGGTCTCTCCATGGCTAGATGAGTGGCCACTGCATCCCCAGATGCCTGTGTTGGCCCCATGGATCACAGTTGGTTTGAATTGCATGTGGTAATTTAATTTCTCCTCAAAGAGCGAGCTAACATTAAAGTGAGTACAAGTGGAGGGCATTAACTGAGCTCAAGTGAAAAACATTAATTTTAGCATACAGCAAGTCTCAAATTTCTGTCTCTGTATGAGTGTGGAGACCTTGTGTGCAAAAGTATCATTTCAAGTGTAGATATTTTCCCTGAAAGAGATAAAATGACTGCATTAATGTGTCACTTGGGACTAGTTTTCTTTACACAAAATGTGACTGAGCAGCTTTTTCTCTGTTATAAACATTTAGGATTGAGCACAGCAGCCTGTGTGTATGTGCATTTGTGTACTTACATACAGTCACACTGTCACAGACAGTGTATACATGCTAATGTATACATTCACTCTACACTTACATATTACTAACATGAGTTCTATCTTAGCTGATAGCTGTGGCATGCATATGATAGAGCTGACCTTGGAAAAGATACCAAGGGTAATAACAGACACAGTGGGTAGTGTTTGCACACCTTCTGGGCATATTAGATGCACCAGGAGTGCATAAAGACCAAAGATTAGTGTCTTGTAAAAGTTTCTTTTAAATGCAAAATAACATACCAAATGTTAATCTAAGTTGCTTTTTTATTACCCTCAAAAGAAAGGGGAAAGTTAGAGGTGAATTAAGTTGGATTTTTTTAGTTGATTCTTGTTTAATTTTGTATTATTGCAGAAACTGGAACACAAAGAAGTTTTGGTTGGCTTGTTGTTCCTGGTTTTCCCATTCATCCCAGCCAGCAACCTCTTCTTCAGGGTGGGATTTGTGGTGGCAGAGCGAGTCCTTTACATGCCGAGGTAACTATTGCAATTGAATTTTTTTTTGCTAATGAGACCACCATCTCATTTTCTGAAAGCAGGCATGATTGCTTCTTCCCTTTTAACTACTTCAAACATTATACTGCGAGTCAGTATGTTCTCTGCCCAGGAGTTTTGGCGTTACAGCATGAGAGATTTTATAGTCAGCTGAGAGCAGATTGCTTGGCAGGAGCAAAGCTACTCAAAATCCTTGCTCTTCTGTTTAAACACAGGGTTTTTTTGGTGTGCTTGACACAGCTCAATACAGAGGTGAGGTGTCGTTTCTTGAGGATTGTCCTCCAAGACTCTTTTTCTTGGTAGCATTATCAAATTAAATTCCTCGATGATTTTATCTTAAAGACTGCAGCTGGAAAGTTAGCCTGTCATGTTTTTATTGGGTTCTTGTTCGGCTTTCCCACTCCATTAGGTGGTCAGTAAATACACAGGAGACTTTTTCTGTCTCAGAAGGCTCCCGGATTCAGTTGTGGAATATGCACATGGGCTCCTGCCTGTGAGCTGCTGATTGCACACACATCTCAGAGTGGAGATTTGCACTTGTTGAACAGGAGGAGGGGGAAAATCCAGCCACGTCTCCATCCCCCAGCCAGTGCTCTGAAATTCCCCTCAGCTTCCAGCCTCTAACAATTGTCACTTCAGCCGTCTGGGTGCTTCCAACTGCAGTTATGCACGGACAGCTTTGAGGTGTTACTTGGGACATCTCTACAGTACCCAGACCAGAGGCTGCACTGGCAGTCAGAGGCCATTCATCCAGGATGCACCAGAACATTGCCCATTTGACAGAAACACAGGCTGGTTGAGGTTGGGAAGGACTTTAGGAGGTCATCTGGTCCAAATCCCCTGGACAAGCAAACCCAGTTGCCTGGGACCAGATACAAAGAGCTTTTGAATGTGTCCAAAGAGGGAGATTCCACAACATCTCTGGGAAACTTGTGCCAGTACAGTTTGTTCCATGCATGAGCATGAGTGGATGCTGCAAGTTAGGGATCCCAATTCTACCCTTGGGTGCAGGGGGCCAGCCTCTGTTATATCTAATGGGAACTGCCATTGTGGAGCTGATGGCAAAACAGAAGTCCTCAGCTTCACCCTGGGTTCCTTTGTGACAACTGAAACAGAAATTTTATTCCACAAAACATTTAAATAATTTTCCTTAGAAATTGTGCATTCAAACATCCTAAGAAAAATGCTTTCAGATAGTCTTCTGAAAAACTCTATATATTCTGATTGTCATTGGTGTAAGCACTGTCACAAAAACACTGCTCATTGGTGTAAACCTCAGGCTGTGGAGGAGCTATTGCATGTGTTACAAGGATTTTACGCAGTTAGGCTGTATCCCTCTGTCTCTGTACACAGACATGCTTTTTAGGTCAAATTCTGCTGACTTTATTCACATCACTAGCCCTGTCTTTGTTTTCTGAGGGTACATCTGAAAGTATAGCGAGTGAAAGTTGTCTCTCAGAGTTATTTTGCAAATGATACCCTCAACTAATGGATCCGGGATCATTTCAAATTAACTTGGAAATCAGATTGCTTTAAATTCATGTAACAGAAAATGAGGAAACACATGAAAGAGCAAAGCTATTAAGGAAACAGTCAGCTGAACACAGGGCTGTGTTGAGTGGTTGCATTTCTGAATCTCAAAAGAACAACTGCGGAAAATACTTCAGCTGTCAGCAGTTCCTCGTCCTCCTCCAGATGAGACTGCTGATATAATGAGAGGAGGGGCACTGAAGAAGAAAAAAGGGTATGTTTGCACAGAGAAAATTAATCAGCGTTAACATGTGTGCATATAGTTTGTATAATGCTTTCCATCTCCCTGAGGGCTTTGCAAATATATGACCTACAAAGTAGGTGATTGACAGTTTTTTTTGTTTTTGTTTTTTTTTTTAAATTCAGTGAGAAGGGCTGAGGTAGAAGGATTAAATGGTTACTCTGGAGTAAGTCTGTGTCAGAGTCCCTGGATCTCATACTTGGCTCAGATCACTCCTGTCCTGCTTTGTAAGCTTTGGTTTTTGCTCTTAACCCAGACTGGCAGGTAGCTGGCATGAAAAGGGAAGGGAAACCCTGGCAGTGCATGGCAAAGGTGGGGACTTTCTTGCCAAATGATCTGGAGAGAGCTGAGCATCTCTTGCATCCTCCAGATCCAAAATTGCAGGGGTGGTGAGGGGGACTTCTAACATTCATGGCTATGGCAGCACGAGAATAATGTGTTTTTGTTTTGTTCTGCTTTTTCCCTTGGGAGGATGGCAGTTTAGTAATGATGGCTTTAGGAAGTGCTTGTGTTCTTTATTTAGAACAGCTTGTAGCAGTTTTCTCAAGTTACATCTTGAAAAGGGGGTTTCCTATCCTTCAGAGTTTGGTCTCAGCAAGTCTGAGGTTGCTGTGGAGTTTTATTTAGAAAAAAGTCCTCAAAGAGATGGAGAGGATTTGGTGATCTATGTTTTTGGGCTTGTGCTGGAAGGCACATCCTATCTCTGTTTCAAGATTTATGGATAAATCTTGAAACAGAGATAGGATATTTTATCGATATTTATGGATGTGACACTTGCATATTTATGGATGGGACAGTGGTGTATGTGTGTCACAGCCTCAAGTCCTAATTCAGGATTGCTCAGTAGGTACCTGGGGAAAATGTCAAGCAGTTTCTTTTCAATAAAAATTAAGTAAGGACCCAAGGATTTATGTAAAAGATATTATAAATAGAAAGAAGAAAGAAGTAAGCCTTTTGCTGTGTCTAATTATGTGGCTGGGCCTTGCCTTCTGGGGATTGATGAATATTTGGAACAATTTCTCTTGTCTGCAGCCCTGCCTCGGGGAGAAGCATACAAACTATGTCAAAATGTTTGAATGTTTTCTTTAATTGTGGTCAGCCAAACAGAAATATTTGGAGAAAATATTTCTTGTATTTATTTTTCATTTGAAGGTTACAAGCACTAACTTGTTTAAATTAGGAATTTTTAATAATAGTATTATCTTGAAAAATTTCATTGGAAAGCAATTCATTGTCTTTTAACTTTTGATTTTACCTGTTTGGTTTTGGTTTTTTTCTGTTTTTTGTTGTATGTAAGATGGGAAAACTTGTTTTAAGGAGGGCAAAGGGTGTGAAATACCTAGGAACTGTATACTAGGATACAGTTCTCTAGGCCAGTTTTCCAAAGTGGCATCACTTAAAAAGCTGAATCAGTGAAAGACTTAAATTACAGATTTTTCCCTGTTCAAAATGTCGATGCAGATGCTGCTCAGAACCCCACAGACAGTGTAATTGTTTGAAAATGCATAATGACTGATTGCAGGTAGTTATTCTGAGTCGTGAGCAATTTGTATTCACGCAGGAGCAGCAGCTCTTCCTCGCTGCAGCCCTTTACTGTGCAGAAACAGGAGCAGCAGTGCAGACTTTGGGGCTATCCAGGAGCTGCCTGCTCTCCTGACATTCCCACAGAGCTGGGGCTGCCCTCACCTCATCAGATCAGACCTCTCCTACCAGAGCAATTTCTGCGTTTTCCTCGTCTTTCACTGCTACCCTGATAGCTGTGGCTCCTGGCTGAGCTCTTGTGTCATAGCTGGACAACTTAAGCTGTTTTCACAGCCTCATATGAACCAACAAATCAACCAAAACATCGCTCCGTGGGTTATTTCCAATTTGCTGAAAGCAATAGGCAATCCAGTGCTACCTGCCCCATTTTTATGGCCACTCATTCCTGGTGGATATTGCAGTGAGTGGGTTGCAGGGTGCACAGTTACTCTTTCCCAGCACAGGCAATTACAGGTTGCTGGCGGGTTTTTTCGCCAGCTCCTCACTATATCAAGGGTTGATGTTGCAGCCCTAATTGACAATACTAGCAGATGAGATCACTGCTGATACAGGGTGGCATTTGCTTCACCATCTATCTTAAAAGCTGCAAAAAAAACAGAATACAGGAAAAAGCACACTTGTATTTTTCAAGAAATTAACACATTGTGGTAAATGGTTTTCCTCATGCTGTAGCAAAGCAGGGAGCCATATGAATTTTTGCCTTTGTATAGAGCACGTTTTTAATGCTTTGTGCTAATGCATTTTTTCCAACTAGTGTAATCCCAAACATTATTAATTTATGTAATTTGAGGGGAAAGAAAGGAACCTGGTACATGTTATTTATCTATAACTTTTATGAACCTGATGATTTCTGAGCAGAAGTGCTCAGAGCTTGCAAGGCAGCCACTTGGGGATGGGACTTACAAGTGCTTCTCTTCTGGGAGCGTGTTATGTACTCCGCATTATCTTTATTTTCCTAAAGACCAGTGGTGCAATGGGGTTACAGTTTCCTATGCCACTCCTTTCTTTATTGTCATTTGGAGCTACAAGTTCACCAGGAGCTGAATTTCTGTTTGCCTTTCCAAATTCTTTCAGTATTAGATCAGATCCTGTAAAGGATGATCTGATTTACAGAAGAAGCTTCTCTTTTCATTTGGAGTCAAACACTGACCCAGTGAAGTCAGCAGTGAAAGTCTCATTGGCTCCATGGGGCCAGTTTATCTTCTCCATGATCTCAATTCAATGACACAATTAAGCATTTTGCCAGTTTTCAAGTTAAATCCACAAGTCATTTGGGATTTGTATATGGAATCCAAATTACACCTGTTCCATTTACTTGAAACAGACATGATTTTGTTGCGCGCTCTGTTGCAGAGCAACAGTTCTTGCGGGAGCCATGGGGCAGCCAAAGTTCAAAAGAAGTGAACTGGATTATATTCCCTGTGATTCAGGTGCAGACCTGAGGGCACTGGGAGTGAAATGGGAGACCATTATGTGATGGCAGTAGGCCAGACTGCAGCCCCAGCTGACTCCCTCTTTTCTGTGAGGGATTGCTGTCCCTGCTGCAGGGTGTTGATTTGAGCAGCCCTGTGCAAAGTGGCTCGTGGCTGGAGGCGAGGTGGTTGGGACTTCAGCTGAGGCAAATGACCCCAGTTCTGCTTCCCCATCTGTGAAAAAGGGATAATAACTCCACTCTGCCCTTCAAAAGGGGGCAGAGAGAGTGTTCTCATTAATAAAGGTAGGCAGGCTAAATTCCAGGAGCAGCTACCTTGCAAATGCATGTCCAAACTTAAGCTCCTGCCTTTGGAGGCTTGCCCTGTCCCTATGAAACACTTCAAGGAGAAATGGAAGCAGCCAACCTCTGTTAATGCAGGCAAGAAATGCTGAGATGCCAGTGCCATATATTTTGGCAAAAGGCAATAAAGTTGTAGAAATAAAAACGGAAATGATTCTGCAAAGCTGAAAAAGATGAGCTCATGGCATGTTTGGTCTAGTCTGCTGTTTTGCGTTATTTTGACTAAATTTAAAACATGCTTTTGAGAAATGTGTTGTGTTTTGGGCATGTACAGGAAAAAGCTAAATTTTTGTGGAGTTCTGGGCGTTAATGGCCATAGCGGAAAGATTTCTGGTTTTGTTGTGATAGATTAACCTAGAGGAAAACCTTCAAATGCATTTATTCTGCTCTTGAAAATAATGGAGATAGGTAAAGATACTGGTTTTAAAAAAGAATAAATTAATGTCATCTTGTGGAAGTAATCTACTTGGACATGTTGATTAAAAGTGGAATTCTTATTTACAAGGTAATACATTGGCCTTAAGATGATGCCTTGTGAAATGTAATAGATAATATTCTTACATGGAGTTTTTTGAGAGTTGTGATGGAATTGAATGGGAAATGGTTTCCTATTATAGACTTCCAGAAGTTATGGCAGTATTTAAATCAATACTGTAGCATACAGACTCATCTCCACTGAAGTGTATAAGGTCTAGGGAAATTTCAGTGGAATCTACATGGAATTATGTCAGATTTCTCATTCTAAACTGTTTTATTTCCGTAATTCATATAGTAATTAGAAACCTGAAAAGTTTCTGTATTACCTGTAAATATTTCAGGTAGAAATCTTGGGCTCAAAACTCTAATGAAGGGGGTTTGTTTGTCATGTGACTTTTTTGAAGGAAGGGGAAATGTGTCCAAATGTTGAATAGCTATTCAAGGGTTAGTGAAATCATTAATTTCTAGTCCATATTTTCTCTTTAATAATGAAAAGTTCCTGCATTTTCTCTAATTGCTTCATGTTCTGCCTAGAGGATCACACTGTTAGTGGAGGTAAATCATTTTGATTACTTAGCTGATCATGTCTAAGTATCTTTAATATAGGCCTGCAGAGCTTTTAATTTAGAGCCAGTGACAAAGTCTTAGCACTAACTCATAAGGTACCTTTCCAAGTTAGATATATTCTTCCCGTGTTTATAATTTGTTATGTCTTTGTATTATGACCTGCAGACTTTATTCCAGGAAAAGCCTGCTTAATTCCAGTGAAAATTTGATATTTATTCAGCAGGCTCAGTATAAGTATGTTGCTGGTTCTTGGTTGTCACACTGATACTCCTGAGCTGTAGGGATTGTTGTTTTTTTTCCAGTGGGATTTTTTTGTATGTTAAATATTACAGCTTGATGATCTTCCTGAAGTCTTTCAAAATCTCTAGTGACCAAGAAAAAGTATATCAATTCCATGTCATCCTTACTGAGAGACAGGCAGTTTAAACAATGTTTTTCCCATTTTCTCCAAAACTCAGTAGCAGTGAATGCTGCTGGCTTACTCTGTGGCACAGAGACACACTTCACATCCTCCTTGCCTTTGGACATTTAGTCCAAAACATGACTTTTAAGCAGGTTTTCCCCTTCTAGTACCATCTGCCTGAGAAAGTTTTGATACTTTGATACTCACATCTTCCTGTGAAAAATACCATGTTTTAGTTAACTCAAAACTTTTTGCCCAGGTGTGCTGACTGTAGTGAAACTTTAGACAAAAAGATTAGAAACAAAAGTCTTTTCCAAGCCAAGATGAAGCTTACAGTCAAAAGGAGATGGACAACAAAAAGGATGGCTGGGGAGAGCAGCCCAGAACTGCCCCTTTAGAAGGGGACACTCATCTGAGAGTTGGGACATCAAGGTTTATCTGCCACACCCCAGCACCTTTCTGGGATAATTAGTGCTGATTTAAACCCTGCTGGAGCACTCGGTGGTGGCAGTTTGATCTAGACCTGATCTAGGCCCATGCTGACACTTCTGTTACGTTATCTAGCCTGTAACTTGCTGAGTTTAGGCTCTCCTTGTACCAGGTGCAAGGCAAAGTCTCAATCCAGCAGTAAACTTGGCAGTGCAAGGTAAACTTCTCTGAATTCCTGGAAGACCTGGGCCAGTGGAGCGTGGTTATTCCAGATCAGCACATGGGTTTTCATGGCTGGGGAATTTTGAGGACTCAAAATCCTGCATGTGCACCCCCAGGTCTGGGCCTGACGTGGCACTGTGGTTTGAATCCAGGTGATCCAGTTGGCAGAAAGTGTCACAGCTTTTGAGTTTCTGGCCAGATAATGGGGTTTTTTTTTTGATCATGGTCTTGATGATCTTGAAGGCCTTTTCCAACCTTAATGTTTCTACGATTTTATGACCCAAGTGCAACCTAGCGTGAACATACAAATACACTCTATTTCCAGATGGAAACATTCTTTTTCAAAGGCCAGATTTAATTCTGGCCCAAGCAGCTCCAACCTTGAAAAACGTGACATTTTTCATAAAAGGCATCTTTGCTACTCTGCCAGCCCTGCTCAGCACCGGAGCTGTGTCCCTGAGAGTGCTTTTTGGGGCAGAAAGAACCACCCTGGCTAGCCAGCGCTCCTTTCCACATCTGACTGCTGTGGTGAGGCAGGAGCAGCCCACAGGGCATGCCAAGCATGCTTTTTGCAATCAATTACTCTCCATTAGAGAAGTGTGAGCAGAGCCGATGAGTTTAACAGGAATGAGCTGTCTTTTCCCCTGCAGCAGCAGCCCTGCCTGCAAGCTGCATTTCAGCTGGCTTTGCCTCTTCCTCTCAGTGCCTCTCCTCTGTCAGGCTGCAGAGCTGCAGTAGCTAGACTAGGAGCATGTAAAGTGTGTTGTGCCAGGTAATAGATGTGTGGTACTGAGGCTTAGAAGCTTGTGGGGAACTATAAAACAGAGAATACGAATGTTTGTGTTCAGCATTTGGACCTGGCAGCAAGATTCTGAAGGGCTGTGCTCGCTGCTCTCTGAAGGGCAGCAGCAGAACATGCATTTGGTCGTGAGCACAAGGGTTAAACTTGCTTCAGAGCAGCTTGGAAGTGAGGGTTGATTTTTATGGAGGGTAAGGGAGTCATCTTAAATAAGTGCTGGAAATCAAGAAGGAGTTTTGCAGCCCAGAAAGAGCCTCCCGGGTGAAATGTCGAAGCCAAGTGCATTTTCTGCTCTCAGTATACTTTTGATATAATCCCTTTTGTTGCATTAGCAGCCCCTGAGTACGGCAGTGTTTCTTCCATGTTTCCACAGGCTGCTTATAGACAACTCTTTCCCAAACTGATATGTATGCATGGATGCGTCTGGATCCTTATCTAGGCTGAGCTATGAAATCTAGAGTAACTGCTTTGATGAAATCAGTGGATTTACTCCAAGTTTACATTCATGTTGCTGAGATTAAATCAGTTTTTAAAAAACCCCAACTAGTTCACAAGGTTTGACATCTACAAAAGTACCATTAAAAAGTGTGAGGAAAGCAACTTTTCTGCACAGTTTCTCCCACCCTTTTCAAACTCCTTTTACAGTCCTACCTGAGCGAGTTAGAAAAGGCTGGAACAGCAGCTGCTGCTGTCCAGGCTGGTTCTCTCAGAATTTCAGCTCTCAGCCTGCTCTGACCGTGCACTGTGCAGTCACAACTTGAAAAATGCAGTAGAAGGCATGACTAGAACATGCCCTTCTCTTCAGGAGTTTTACACAGCAGCAGGTCTCCAAGCAATTTCTGAGGGGAAGTAAAATGGTTTCTGATGCAAGCAGTTTGCTATAGTGGAGCATCCTGGTAATCCTGGGCTGTGGCACATGCAGATTTGATTAGCTGCCCCCACCACAAGAGCCAAACACAGTGAAATGGTTCCTGACTTTTTAGTAAAAAGGGAGAAACCTCATCTGTGGAGAGCAGAGCTGTGTGCAAGTGTTGTCAGTAACAGCCTCGCCTTGGGAAAGGAGCCGTAGTGGCCAAAGGAAAGGTTGAATTTGCAATCTAATTACCCAAGATGTGTTTGCAAATATTAAGTATATGCTGTTTTGGCTCTAGGGCAATACATATAGAGCACCACTGGAAATAAGGTCTATATGCCACCACATTCCCATCTGCTTGTGCCTCCTATCACTTGGCTTCCTTAGAGGAGGAACAATATTGACAAACCACAGAAATTATAGAAAAAGATGTGTCATTTCCCAGCTCCCTGTGTGCAATCTGCCAGAATCACATGGCAGTAGCACAGAGGGTTTCCCTGCTGGGCTGCCTGGCCCTCAGCCCTCCCTGCAGTTCAGGGCACGCACCACTTCAATACTGCAGGAGTCTGAAGCCATGGGGAATCATGAAACCATTGGCTTGTTGGTCCATTTGCCCAGCTTTTCTGCTGCATCCTGGAATTTCTGAAGTTACAGGTTCTCCTGTAATGCATGCTCATTGTGAGCCCACATGAAGTCTACTACCATGTTAACTTGGTGAGCTGTTTCTCAGGACCCCAGGGACCAGGCTGGCTTGGACTTTTCACTGCTGCAGCAGGCTGTTGCTTGTCCTACAAAAGCCAAAAAAAAAAACCCAACCCTTCTCCCCTGCCCCAAAAAAAACCCACCAAAAAACAAACTTAGCAGTTTTACAATAATCCAGTGGAAAATGGACTTAGAAAAGTGGTTTGGAGATTTTGCTTGTTTCCCATTGTTTTGGTTTTGCTACAGAGTATTTCAGAAAAGTGCTTGTATGGCAATGCTGAGAGAAAAACCCTTCAGGAGAAATGGTTCCCTCTCTAGGAAATAAATGCTAGAGTTAACTAAGAAACCAAATAACCCCCAAAACTGAAGCACTTCAGCCTCAAGTAGCAGTTAGCTACTGAGATGTCTGGAATGTAGTACTTAAGGGTAAGTTTTCCAAGTGGCAAACAATTCTTTGATGAAAGGTCCTTTTGAGACATTTTCTTTTTTTTCTTTTTTTTTTTTCTGTGTGTGTGAGTAAAACCTGATTTCCTGGCGAGCCAGTGGTAAGGTTTGATACGGAGTCAGGTCCCCCATCACTCTGAGAAGAAAAGCAAATCTATTTGAAATGTTCTCTGTGTTTGTAGGCAGTGGCAGGGTCACAGCAGAATTAACCACATTGGAAGCATTACCTGGAAAGTTGCCTTCATCATCCGAGTGCAGCCTCACCTGTGCAGGCTCTTTCCACCAGGGTACCGCTGCTTGGGCTGATGCTGACTGGATTAAAGTCAGAGCAGCTTCAAAGGGCTCCTCTGAAGCCTGGTGAGGTTGGGAGCAAGGGAAATGGGATGAACTTGCATCTGGGGATGAACTGTGGTGAGGTGTGGGGGTTCTCCAGGTCCAGTGACTGCCAGGGCAGACTGCTGCTGCAGCAGCTCCATCTTTGCAAGTTTGATGCTTCACTAGCTCAAAATGGCATGGTCTCTGTGATAAAGTTAATTTCTGTACTGGGACTGTTGGGTCTAGTGTGAAACAAGTGATGTAAGGTGTGACAGATCATGTGGTTTTGGAACTAAGAAACAATAGTAATATAATTATGGCTTTTTGACAGATTTTCTTTAATACATTGGTACGGATACTCTGTTTTGTTTAGAGCAGATCACAGGATCTGGAGGAGGTGAAATGTGATGCTGGCTGTGCCTCAGACTGAGTACTGCTGCTAAGGCAGAAATTCCCAACAGCTGGGACAGGATTTGACATAAATACCAAGACACTGACGTTTGCATTTTTTGTTTTCTGGATGCATTCATGATTCTGTAGAAAGGGTCTGTTCTTGAATATGTGAAGGTATAGGGAAATTGCTTTGAAAATGGCCTTGTGCTAAAGTAATTAAATAATATTTATTTCAGATAATTAATTCCAGGGGAAGGATAAAATTGAGGAAAGGCAAAATAACTGAGCAAAAACCATCTGCAGGCTTTTGAGGCATTCCTTGTTGGAAAGGGAGGGATTATTACTGAGATTAGCTTTTCAGAGGTTTTAAAGTAGGGTTCAATAATTGTAAAGGCTGGATTGTTTGGCACAAGCATCTCTATAATTCCAAATGTTTGCTTGCAGTTAATGTAAGTGCAATAAATATATATGTGCAAAAGAGTTAATGAACAAACAGCACAACTACAAGAAATGTGTTACAGCAAAGTGCAAGCATAATTGAGTGACACAAATATATAGGTAATCATTTCTGAAAACTGGGAGAACTCAAAAACAACCGGGAAAGAGTCCTGAATGATCAGAAAATCTGGTGTTATCTCTGGATTTTCCCCCTATCTCCCAGTGTTCTATAAGGCACCTGTACTGTGCCAGAGACAATGCAGTGGTGCTAATCAGCACGTACAACAAAGGCAGGTTTTCTCCTCAGTGAAAGGAAGAATTCTTGTCCTTATCCATCCCTGGGAATCCTAAGCTATAGCAATGTGTCCAGCTCTCTAAGAGGGCAGAGAAACCATGCCAAGAAGCACACACAGAGCTCCTCAAATATGGAACATTTTCCTTTTTCTGATTTTCACATTGACTGTCACCATATTGTGTGCTTGCCTGCAAGGTCACCTCTGACAGGGGAATTTTGTTCTTAGTTTTTCCTGTAACATTCTCACTGGGAAGTTGCTCGAGCGTCTCTGTACAGATTAGGAAAACCTGTAAATCTCTGGCCAGACTGTGGGCAGGTGCAATGATCTCTCTACCTCCAGCCTGCCTGCTTTTAAGTGTGGATTCATCTGGGGTTCAAGGTGTGCCAGTGTTTGGGAAGTGCATTTGTCCCTGTTTATTGATTGTCCTCAAGTGTTATTCAAGAGCCTTCTGCTCCCTTATTTCATCAGGGAGAGCTGCCTGGACTAAGATAGATTTTAAGTCTAACACTAAATCAGGTGCTAAGTAACCTGAAGAGTTCTAGATAAGCTAATGAAATTTGTTGAGCAATAGAAATTTAAATTCCTTGTAAAAAATTACAAGTAGAATTAGCAATTATGAAGTACAGCAACCAAAAGCACTGAATTTCTAATTCAGAAGGGACATCATTGGAGGAATTAACATAAACCTCAAATTAAGGTAAATAATTACTGAACTGATTTAAATTTATTCAGGAGTGAGACTTCAGTCCAAATTTGGCTTGTGAAAATGCCACAGTGGTTATTCATGGAGAGCCGTGCAAGTGCTGGGGGCTGGAAACGACTGTGTGCCAGTTCATGGAAGGGCAGCAAGGAAGATCTGCCAGCACATCTCAGCTCCTCTGGGCTGGGCACTAGAAGGGACAGGCTGGCCTTGATGTACAAGTGCCAGACCCAGACAGGCACTTCTGCCTTTTGGTGGTCTCTGCCACCTGCTCCTGCACCAGCACTGATTACAGCACTCGCTCTCCTGCCTCAGCTTCACAATTTGTAAACTGGAATTAATAGCAGCCACCACTGGGATTGTTTAGAGACTTCCCCCTGTTAAAATCCTTGTCATTTCCACACTGCTCCAGTAGTGCTCACTATTACTGTTATTACATGGTGCTTTCTTAGCTTGCTGTTCAGAAAAGCAGCTGCCTTCTGTGGCTGGTGTAAGCTACCATTATGCTGGGTGGTATTATATATGCAACTGTACTTTTGGCATCTGGGTCTATCATTTAGATTAATTTGGAAATTGTGTAGTGACTTGAGGAAAACTGCTGTTGAATTGAAGTTTGTTAGCCCAGAAAATATCATTAGTCCAAAACCCCCTGTAATTGTATAATAAATGCAATACTGGATGGTCTTGCATATAAATCAGACACTTCAAATGTAACTTTTGGTACATTTTGCTTTTTTAATTTTTTTAAAATTTTTTTCTTTTCACAGCATGGGGTACTGCATCCTTTTTGTCCATGGTCTAAAAAAGCTGTCTACATGGCTAAATAAATGGAGAATTACTGTTCCCACCCTCTTTGCTTTGCTGCTGCTGCTCTTCTCTTGGAAGACCGTGAAACAGAATGAAATCTGGCTGTCACGAGAATCCCTTTTCAGGTAGGAGTGACCACAGGAGAATACTTGCATTTTTATATTGTTTAAAGTAAGTTTGTTACATGGAATAGTTTTCTTTAAAGTTGTGCTATTGATGCATTGATCTAATTAACATTTTCATTATCATAAAATAACACTCTCTGTTTTCTGGTAACTGTGCAAAAACTGGTGTAAGCAGTTTATATGCTGATGGACAAACTTTGGTTCTGACAATCACATTTTTAAGACATCCTGTTTTTAAGTAACTTTGATTCTGTAGATTTAATGATAGCGTAACGCTTCAGTTTCTAAAGACATAGCAAAAGTTTTTTGCAACACTCCAGAATGCCATAGTAACACTACTGAATATATTGAAATTTCTTTAGCAATGTTCTAATGGCAAAAATAAAATGCCACGAAGTGCCAAACTTAATGTACCATATTTTATTTTATTTGATTACTCTTTGCCAAACAGCTCTGTTAACAACCTCATTTATGTATTTTCTTGCATTGAAACAGACTGTTTCATTTTGTGTTTTGCTAGAAAATGTATTGCATTTGCCTCCAGCTGCTTTCAGCAGTTGTCTAATTGTGAAGTAATTGCAGACACGCAGGTGATCTGCACACGGGTTGAGCTTTATTTCCTAACTTATTGGCCAGAGCAAAGTTTAATTTATGCAGCACTAAAAGTATGAAATAGTTTTTTATGTGTACCCTTTGGTCTTCAGGAAACATTACTGAAGTGGTTGGAGCTCTCTTAGTGGGTCTGTTTTTTTTAAAAATATGGAACTGGGGTTTCTTCCCTCTGCATGATTCATGGAATATTCTGCCTTGGAAGGGACCCACAAGGATCATCGAATCCAGCTCTCAAGTGAATGGCCCTTATGGGGATGGGATCAAACCTACAGTCTCAGCACTATTATTAACACCACACTCTGACCCACTGGGCCAGTCTCAGTTCCCTGTTTTCTCCCTCAAACATTGTTTGCTGTTCGAGCCACAGCAGCCATGGTGACTGGCCTGGACTCTCACAGCAATCCACGTGGGACACACCTCCAGTCCAAACCTGGCCACTTGGAGGAAAGTAGGAGGATTTCCAAGGTGGACCACTCTCTTACTGAAGGGGAGGTGGGAATATGACAATTCCATTTGCAGACTTGCAGGCATCATATGGTGTTGTGTTGTGCATAGCTGTGGTCACCCATGTTTAAGAACGATGAAGTCAAACTGTAGCAGATGACAGGAGGACATTTCCTTCTACTAAGGAGCGTTCTAGGGACAGTATGGAGTGCTATGGGGTCTGTGGCAGAAGAGAGGCATAAGGTTATGTCTCCTTAGTTGGATACAAATGGAGTTCTGTCCTTCCAGCCTCCATTCAAAGCAGTGTGACTGTTCACTGCCAGCCCCAGTTCCGAGGCTGTGCCACTGCTGCAGTGCAGCTCTGAGCTGGAGCTAAAACCTCTTAACCTCCAGGGAGGACCTTGGGGTAGCCCAGAGCTGTACTCAGGGCTCAGTGCCCTAGGGTGAGCTGCTTCCCTCTTCAGCTCAGGAGTTTTGGGGACAGTACCAGGAGGGAGGTCTGCCCCAGGGTTTTGAGGGGGTGGCAGGACTCTTAAATTCCTGCTGGGTCACCTCGTATTGTGGCCTGCCCCTGAGAGCAATCAGCAGCAGCTGCTGAAAAAAGCGCTGTGAGAACAGGGCCAGCAACAATAATGCTTCTCTCCAGTTCTTTCCCAGCTTGCAGTAATCTGCAGTTTAAAGACTTCCTGAGTCAGGAGTTACTTGCTATTTTTGCTTTTAAAAGCCACTGATGGACTTTTCTTCCATAATGTCTCTGACTGCTTTTTCAAATCTATTTATAGTTTTGGCTTCTACAGCATCCTGTGCACTGGGCTCCATCATTAAATTACAGAGTGTGCACACCAAGATTTCCCCCTGTGTTCTGTGACCCTTCTGCCTGATCATATAGTTTGGTGTCCCCTAGTTCTGGTGTGCTGAATGAGTTGTGGGTAACCATCAGCTTGTCACTCAGGATAAAGGCACTTCCATGCCTTGAGCCCCTGTGCCTTCACCTAAGGCTGTCTCCTTTTCACACTGAAGTCAGCTGGTCTTGTACTCTCCTCACATGGAAGCTGTTCTGCATTTCTGATTCCTCTTGTCAGTCTTCTCTGGATACTTTCATACTCTAATCCATCCTTTTGAGAAAGAGGCCAGAATCACCTTTCAAGAGATATGTGCTGCACAATAACATCAGACTGCATTCTGGTTCTTGTTCTCTTCTCCTGCTAATTCCTAATCTTCTGCTTGCCTTTTTTGACCTCTTCCAAGCAGTGAGTGATAATTTCACAGCACTCCCAACACAAATTCCAGGACACCTACTGTGACTGGAAATACCAGGTTTTTAGACATCAATCTGTATGCAGATTTAGAGTGTGTGTGTGTGCTCACTCTCTGATGCTTGTATCTGTACCAATACTGTTTCTTGTACCATCATTTTTGCCTGTCTTCAATACTGTGAGATCCTTCTGCAACAAAGTGTAGTTAA
Source organism: Parus major (assembly GCF_001522545.3). Classification (NCBI taxonomy): domain Eukaryota; kingdom Metazoa; phylum Chordata; class Aves; order Passeriformes; family Paridae; genus Parus; species Parus major. The sequence continues at coordinate 54,209,641 of NC_031773.1, read as the reverse complement.
TTCTTGCAGTGTCACATTGGTGTCATTGGCAAATGTGTCCCCTCCCTGTTTTGCTCCCCTTTCAAGATCCTTTCTGAACACCTGAAGTAGCTCAGGTGCCATTGCATGTCTCCTGGGAACCCTGCTTGCACTCTTCTCCAGCTGTAAAAACTGTTCACATATTCATGCTCTTTACTTGCTGTCTTTCATCAAAGTATTGATTCATGAGAGGATCTTCCCCTCTTACTCCTTGAAGAAACAGGAAGTCTTTAGTGAGGGATTTTATAAAAAATCCCCTTTGAGCATTTAAGTGCTGAACATTGGTGTATGTGATTTTTGACTGACTGGGCTGTATTTGGATATTTATAAAGGCTTTCCATAGTTTCAATAAGCTGTATGTACCTGTTGAGTCTATAAAACACCAGCAGAGCTTCCCAAATAACTTCTTTCTGCAATACGCAAGGCTAATTCTTAGTTGGACTGTAGTTATCCAGAAATGTGCTAGAAGTAGGATTTATGATGGTTTTCCCCAAATTACCTCAAGTGAAAATCAGACTTTCTGGTCTGTTTCCCCGTCAAGATCCTTTCCCTGGAGCCAAATGAAGTCATGTTCATCAACTTCCGTTCCCCTAGTGCCAGTCTCATTTAAATTATAGGCTACCTACCGCAGCTAATAGCTGCATGTTTGATTTCCTTTGGATGCATTCTACCAGGCCCAATGGGTTCATAACTGTTCTGGGTGTTGATTTGTTTTAAAGCCTCTTTTACTGCCACTTTAGTAAGAGACAGTGCTTCGGTCTTGCCCTGTGAGGAAAGGCTCCTGTGTGGCAGCTCCTTTAGCTTCCCTGTAGTGAACACTGGTGCAGAGAACACATTTAGCTTTTCTGCTGTGGTCTTTTCTTCTTCAAGCACTACTTTTAGACCTCCATCATCTATTTGCCTTAGGGGATCTTTGGCAGGTTTCCTCTGTCTGATGTATTCCATTATTAGCTTTGATAGCTTTAGCAAGTTTTTCTTTAAATCTCTTTTGGTCTGCCTAATTATGGTTTATGTTTAACTGGCTGACGTTTATGCTCTTTTCCTTTTTCCTTCTGTAGCTGTTCCTTTTTAAAGAACGGTTTTCATTTCTCATAGCTGTCTTCCCTGTGCTGTTCACCCTTATTGGCCTTTTTGTTGCCCTTTTAAGATCTTCTTTTGTAGGTGTTACACATCTCCCACAAATCTGTAATGTGGTAGGACCCTCCTTGTTGATGGGAAGGAAAAGCAAAAGAAGAATAGTATAGCAAGAAGATAATGTCATCCCAGAAGTGAGAGATCTCTTTGGGGCAGAAGGAGGAGGCTGATGAGGAGAGGTGGGAGAAGTGGATGGAGGTATGTGAAACAACAATAAATTTTAATGGATGGAACAGGAGGAGGATACAGAGCAAATCTATAGATGTGGGAAAGGAGACATAAACCAACCTATTTGGTATTCTCTGTGTGTGTTGGATATTTTTAAAGAAGTATGTGCTGGGAAGATCTTTACTCACAATCTTAGTTCCTCATTCTTCTTTCTCTAGTTGCTGCTTTAATTAATTACTACTTCCCTCCTCTTAGAGTTTTTTTTTTTTCTTTCACCTTTACTTTTTGTTCCTCTGTTTGTTTCTACAGGATTGATCTGTCTTGATTCCCTTGGCTGAGGCCTGTTCTGTTAAATACACTTTTTCCATGAAACGTTTGTGTACTCAGTGTGTTCCTAGTTTTGTGCTTGTACCTCATTCTGTCCCTTTCTCAAAACTTACCCCATTTTGACTTTGTGTGACACTGTTGCTACCTTGGGGCCACGGTGGCCACTCAATCTTCAGCGCAGGGACCAAGTTTTCTGGATGCAGAAATCCTGACAGGTCCCGGCTGAAAGCAGCAGTGTGGGGGAGGATGCTGGTGTCTGAGGAAATGATGCATCTCCACATAGATGCACAAGCATGTGTGCAAGACTAAATGAGAAGCAAATAAACCACAAGTATAAGACGTGGCCAAATATATAGAGAGATATTTGAGGCATAGACATCCTCAGAAGCCCCAAGCAGTTTGTCTTACTGCGTTGGCAGGTGATCAGGGAGGACTTACTTGTTAATTATTTAAGGAACTACCCTGAAGAGTGGATGCACAGGCCAGAAGGTCAGACTCAAACTGTGGTCAGTGTTAATGTCTGAAACCAGGGAGAGGGAGGGGAGAGCTGTGGGCTGATCTCTGCATCCTGTACTGACCTTTCCAAGGCTTGTCAAGCTGCCGCGTTTCCCGTTGCTCCTGGAAAGCGCCCGCACGCGCTGCCCACGCTTGTGACAGCGCCTGGAAACCCAGCTGTAGCCAGCAAAAGAGCTTTACAAAAACTATGCCTTCTTAGTCAGCAGCTCTCCTTCCCAAGCCGGGTCTGCTGACTTCAGGAATTTGCAAAACCTGCTCCAGCCCCAAAAGTGGCGTTTACTGCTGTGTTACTTTGTTAATTCTGAAAGCTGGCTCAGCTGAGGAGAACAAGTCCCATTGCATTTTGGACATCTTTTGTAGGACAGTTTATTATGGCCCGACACAGATATCTGTGAAATCAGTACAAGGGTAGGAAGCCAAGGAAGGTGGTTGTGTCATCCAGAGAATAATTTGCTGAAGAGAACCTTTGCTGATGATAGTGATTCCTAAAGCAGAGGAGACACCATCAGTTTCCCAGAGTTCCTGCTGAGGCAGGAGTGGTCTCATATTCTTCTAAACTGAGCACTTTTCATATGGATATCACAGAAAATCAATGAAACCTCAACCCTGTACCCATTCACCTTGTAGAGCAGAACATGCATTTAGGAATACAAGAGAAGGGATCACAGGGCTTTTTTCCCAACTGAAGTGGAATTTGGATGATGCTGGTATTTGAGGTTGGAAAATACCACTGGTATTTTATTTCTCTGATTTATGGCTAACAGGCTCTTTGTTTTACCCCGGGGAGGAAGCATTACGTAAAAAGGTTTGCCTATTGTTTATTTTCCATTTATGTCACTTACTGCTGTCGTAGAAATCAGAAGGGAAGGAAATCCTCTGGAGTAGTAACTTCCAATGTCAGTGGGCTCGTTTCTGGCTGGAGCCAGATTGATGCCGTGGGTTTTCAGAAGGGCATGTGTGTGACTGGCTGGGGAACAGGGAAATAGGAGAGTTTGGAAAAGCACATTGGAAAATTATTTTGAAATTGTGAGAGGCTGGGAGCTTGTGGGAAGCAGAAATGGAAAAACATTGTGTTCTGCTTTGTTATTTATACTCCACCCTTTCCTTCTTGGCTTTCACTGTGGACATCATTGTTTCCTCTGTCAAGGAGCAAACAGCGTTCTCGACTGGTCAGGAACCAGTTAGCAGGAGTGTTTGCCTAAACTCTCCCAAAGATTCCCCTCTGCATCCAGTGCCGTGTTTGCTGCCTCCCCCAGCACAGAGGCTCCAAGCAGCCTCAGTCATTGCTTCCTGCATTTGCAAAATGAAACATTCCCCCTCCCCGCCTGTTGGAGGAGAATAAATAGGTCAGTGTGAGCAGTGTGGTGCAGAAGGGAACATCTTAAGAACCCAAACCCATTTCTGCATTTCCTGTGTCACCCATGCCACCAGCAGAAGCACACAGATGCTAGAAGCTTTATTAGTGATGTTTTAATAAGTGGGACCATCAGAATCAGTGATAAATTCTACTTGAAAGAAAACAGTCCAGAATTAAAATATTTAAACATATGCATCTTGCAGTTAAAACTGTATCTCATTAGAACTGAAGTGCTCGTGCATATGTAATGTACTCCTCACTGTGAGCTCATTCTGCTCTGGTTCAGCAGAGGCTGTAGCAGAGCAACTCCTTGCACGTAGCTCTGAGAGAGCAGCAGTTTTGAGTGCCATGTCTCTGCCTGTAACACTGGTGCTGATGTAATGAAACCCTCTCTGTATAAGAATTAATATTCCAGTAATGCCCAGAGGTTGTAAGTGTGTAGTTAATGGCTCCCAAGGCCAATGGAAATTAACACAGCCACAGCAGTCACACATTACTTGCTGCTGGTGCAGTATATCTTTGTGAAAACTAATATAGAGAATCATTCTCTTAAGAATAGCATCAATTAACTGATTTAATTCAGCGATTAGTCACAAAATGTCTTATTCCTGTAGTGCTCCCAGTAAGTAATTTGGAAATACCTGATGATTAGGAAGCCAAATGCAAGGTGTACTTTCAATTTTAGTAGGCAAACCGTGGCTGTGTTGAGCTGAACTCTGTAAGGCAGTTGTGGGCGAAGCTTTGGAAGCTCTCACAAGTAGGTGTTAGTGATGCTGGATACCACTGGCTGCAGATAACTAAAAGGATATCGTATTTGCTGCTGCAATTCCTCAGTGCTGTTCTGCAGTGAAATCCCCCTCAAAGGGTTTCTGCAGCTCTGGGTGCATTCCTCCCGTGCAAGAGGGTGTGCACCCCACAGCAGGGCTGCCTGTGTCCCTGTCTCATTCTGATTAACTTCCATGCTAACCAAAGCTAACCAGGAGAGACAGACAAGGCAAAGCAACAAGACTTCGGAATTTTCTAATCCTTGCTTTTCCTACCTGAGGTAGCAGGGTTGGAGATGGTGGGAGTAGAAGAGAGAGCAGCTGGCAGGAATCTGCTTGTGAGCAAGAAGCAGCACTTTGTCTGCTTTTACATGAACAGATTCATCCATCCTTATTTCCCCTTACCTCAGAGAGCCCCTATTTATGTGCTGGAAAGGATTCCCCCCATTAAACGGAGTACTGACTTCTCTGGATTCTTGCAGGGGAAATGTTTCCATGGTGTACGTGCTCCTGTGTTTTCTTTCTCTGTTTAACCTTGAAACGGCATTTCCTCTGGCTGTGCAAGGTGTACCTTGCTTTCTGTGCTCTCAATTAAGCAAATAAGCATATGCTTGCTTTTGTCTTTGTGCCCTCATTATTAATTCCAAATGTTGAGTTCAGTCTGCACATGGCAGGGGAGACAAAGGGGAGGGATGTGACTGTGCAGCCTCAGTCATGTGCTATAATGCCAGAGCCTTGTTTTGCTACCTAAGGGTGAGAGTGCCAATAGCTCTCACCTCCTGGCCATACTCTGCTCAGCCTTAAGCAGTGCACGTGTGCTGGTACTCGGGGTATGCCATGCATTCCACCTAGTGGCTGGTGCACATGGAGAAGATGCCCTCTTGCTGGTATCTGCAGGGCCAGGTTTAAATCAGGATTTACATCAGATGCTTCATGACACTCGGGTTCAAGCAGGCACCCTGCTTTTAGAAAGCACTACATGTTTTCCCTCTAAATATTAACCATTTAGGTTTTGGTCTTTCAATTTAGTAATTCAGATTTTAAAACACAGCAGCATCTGGCCACAGGGAGTGTTGCAGTGCTGCTGCTGGAAGTGCCTGCGGTGACAGTGAGCAGGATGAGTTGAATTGCTGCCACACATTTATGTCTGCCCGGGGCACTTGGCGCGTGGGACAAGCTCGGAGTTATAACATGAGCTGTGTTGGCACAAATGCACAGGAGGTGACGAGGTGCTTGGATTATGAGCAAGCTTTTCAGGAGAAGGGAGGGACTTTGAGAAGAAGGTTGGACCCAGGGGAAGGTGGGGTCACCTGGTTGCTAACAGTGTCCTGCTTCTGTTTCTCCTCACAGCTCAGGAGTGAAGACCCTGCCCCACAACGCCAAGGTGCACTACAACTATGCCAATTTTCTGAAGGACCAGGGCCGTAACATTGAAGCAATCTACCACTACAAAACTGCTCTCAAGTAAGTCCCTCAGGGGCCTGGTGGGACTCCTGCTGTCAGCACATCTCTTTCCTGACAGGCATTGGGCAAGTTGGCTGCTCCTTGTCCCTGGCTCCTTGGGAGCAGCTTGGCTTTGGGAGCCTGGGAAAGTTCCCTGGCTCAATGTTTGTGTGTCACGAAATGAGGTAGCCTGGCTTCCCTCCAGCTCCACGTGTGTGTGTGTGTGCACTTCAGTATATGAGATAGAAATGTTACCATAGCTACACGTTGAGCAATGAGGTGTCATTTACGTAACTGAATGTATGCTGGCAAACAGGAGGTAGTTGTCCTAAATGCATTTTCAGGTTCCTGGGCCATTTATCTTGGTAAATTGTTAATGGTGCATGCCTGGAAAATGTCAGTGTGGTAGCCATCTGAAGTGCAGTAACAATAATGGTACTTACTGCTTGTATTGAGGCTTCTGTCCACAGAGCTTTGCATAAACGCTAAACTAATTGATCCTGAAAATGCTCCTGTGCAGTAACAGGGCAAATATCATTGCTGAGGTTCTGTACAGGGGGAAGTTGAAGCAGCAGGATGCACTGCCTTGCTTGTAGCTGAGTGGTAAATCGGGGCACAGGGCTGAGCTGTAATATGGGACATGTCCTGTGGTTATCTGTCAAGGACCCTTCCTTCACACACAGATGGGGTTGCTCCCTGTGAACAGCTTCCCTCCACTTGCTGCTCTGGCCAGTGCTGTCCATGCACCTCAGCTGCTCCCCAGGCAGTGCTCAGTGCACCAAGCAGGTCACCCCAGCTCCCCAAACCTCTCCCCTCTAGTCCTTGGGGCCTGGGAGAAAAGACAAGCCTCTCTGGGGAACGAATGCAAGGGGCTGGGGGGATGGCATGGTGGCAAGGGAAAACAAGCATGGAGTGCACAGATAGTGTTTTCAGGAACAGAAGCGTGTTGGGGAAGGACAGACAAGGTGAAGAGTGGCTCTGATGGACAGCAAGGGCAGAGCTCAGCTCCATAGGGCATGCCAGGAGGTGGAAGAAATGTTCTTTCCTGATGTGTGATGTGACAGAAAACTCCAGAAATTACATGTGTGTTTTGTCTTTTGGCCAGCTGACAGGGTTATGATAAAAGCTCTCCAAGGGCTCCTAACCCACCCAGGCTGACCTGTGAGGACAGGAGTTCATTGTCACTGAGGAGGGACTGAACCTGGGTGAAGGTGATTTTTAGCTTTTTTTGAGCAACGTCCTGTTCTGTTTTGCCATGCTGGGCATTTAGGAAGTAATTTAGAACAACCTTCTATTTTTTTTAAGTTTCCAGCAATGGAAAATCCAGCACAACCACCAGTAAACTGTACTGAAGGTTAATTACATTGGCTGTTGAAAATGTCCTCCCTTATTTTTAGACTGATTTGTTTAACTGCAGCTTCCAGTCATTTAATTTGTTTACACCTTTCAATGCCACACTGAAGATCCCATTACCAAAAGTCTGTTTTCCATAGAGTGATCAACTCCCCCCTTATCCTGCTGCTTGATAGGTGCTGATTTTTTCAGCATCACAAAGTTTTGCAGTCCTCCAGTTGTTTCTCTATCTAGTCTCTGAACTTTTCCCAATTTATCAGAAAAGGCCATTGCAAGTCAAAAAGAAGAGGAGCTGACAAAAAATTACCCAAGCCCTGCAGTGGCATGCACAGAGTAATGTAACTGCTCCTACCAACATTGCCTCTGCTTGTGTAAATGGGATTTGCAGACAAAAGATCTTCTCAAACTCAGCAGCACCCATTTATTGTAATTATAATGCTGTTTTCTGCTCTGCAGTATTTCAATTATGAAAGAGTCTGTTTTGAGAACTGACTGCAAACATTTTCTCAATTGTATTATGTAGCACGGTTTATGCTGGTGGTGTTGTTTGAGAGCATCTGAAGCCTTGTTGGAGCTTGGAGCCCCACAGAACCAACCATGCTCTTCTCTGGGTGCTTGGTGTCTCATGGCAGTGGTGCTAGCACTAGACTTGCTTCAGTAATTTCAGCATTAGCTGGCAGTTTGGAAAAGCAAAACTCACCTTGCACATTCTCTTTTTGGCTCAAAAGCACAGGCCAGGAGTTGGAAGTCTCCATCCCTGGGAAGCTGCACTACTTGTTCTTGTCATATTGTATCTCTGCACTTAGATTCTCCTTGTATTTGCTCCCTCCTCCCACCTCTGTCAAAGGGAAATTGTTTGGGGTCTGTGTAAGGAGCAATAGAACAGTGTAAGTAAAAAGTGCACTATGTTCTGCTGTTGAGAGTTACATTCTGTAATGTCTGTGTTTTCCCCACAGACAGACAGACAGACAGACAGACAGACCCTTTCTGCAGTGCCCGGGGTTGTGTGTGGGCCCTGCAGCCTCTGCTGGGTGCCTGCATTTGATGTCTGTGTAGAAGCAGTGGAGAAGCTGCTGGGTGTGGGACAGGCAGCCTCAGGTGGATGCAGTGGCAGACCATACACAGGTATCACAGAAAACAGCCCTTATTACCCATCCTCATAGACTGCTCCTTGCAGACTGCTCTGATTTGTACACCAATCTCCACAATTAGGTAGAAGGAAGTAGTAGCTGTAATATCCTGAGCAGATTTTGATGGTTCAGGGTATATTTTGCCACTGGCTTGACCTGGAAGGATGGATTACCACTCTGTAAATTTCCATATCAGGGAGTAGGCAGACCAGCAGCTGAGGTATTCACACAACAAGCTTTCATGATTTCCCACAGGTACCCCTCGCTGAGTGCCTGCTCTCCCAGCGAGTGTGGGTGGATCCATCCTCCCCAGGTTACAGAAAACCCAAGCTACGCAGGAGGCTTCACAACCCAATGGCAGCACAGCCAAGAATACAGAAGATAAAAATATTATTTCTGCCTAGCGCTCAGTGAGCAGATCAATAGGGAATTAATAAGGAAATGGAGTCGATAAGGACACGGCTTGCTGCCTGGGAGCTCCTGGGAGATAGGAAAGGGAGAGCTGCAGTGCTTCAGTGGGTGATGGCTCATCCACTATTCCAGCATTTTGCCAAATGACAGCGCAGGTCTGCTTGATCTCAGTGAATGAGTTTAATTGTTTAGTGAATAGAAGTGATCTTGTCAGTCTGCACACTGCTGACTGAACTGCGAGCAATTGCCATTCCACCAACTCCACCAACGTAAGGATGCACTTCCATGCACTCCTGCTCTGCCAGAAGTGCTGGTTGCCATGTGGCTGCTAGGCAAAGCAGCACCTTGCTCCTGTGATACTGTAACTGTGGGAAAAGATGTTGAAGTCAACACAAGCCACCTAGTGAAATACTAGCAATTGATAATAAATCCTGGGAAAGTTGATCCCCAATGCTTTAACTGCTACCTTTCCTGCTTTCAGAGACAGGTGGGATTCTCTGCTGGCAAATGTTGGTGTACCTCTGTTAGCTTCAGGGCAGAAAAGTGGTGGAGGAGAAGAATGTGTGTTTTCTCTGACAGTGGAACTGCAGGGCAGGTTTCCAAGGCAAACTTGGCAATCAGTCCCAACAAGCACCTGTCAGTGTCATTGCAGGTGGCCCCTCAGAAAACTCATTCCTCACCCCAGCCCAGAGACCAGCGACAAAACACCCTGACCTAGCTGGACATGGGTAATTAGTGCTATCTAATTATGTTCTCTAAGAGTGGGGGGAAATGAAAACTGAAATTAAATGCAAAAATGGAGAACAGTGTTTGAATTGGAAATGGGGAGAATGAAAAGAACAAAAATTCTCTCTATGTAGGAAAAGCTCTTCCTCTATGTCATTCCTAAAAGGGGAATGGAAATGGAACCACTCAGAGATGCCAGATGAGTTACCCATTAAATAGTCCTGACAAACTGATGCCTTAAGTTTTAGCTTTTATATTTTTCATATGCTGTGCTGCCTAGGTGTGTAGTTTTGAGCTTTGTATTAAGTGTTAGTGAGCTCTCTTCACAGAGTAGGTAGACAAAACAAACTCCTTTTCTAGCTTATTACCAAGAACAATCGTTACAAGTTTCAGGCCATAAACAATGGTGAAGAGAGAAAACAAGAAGGATGGGACTTCATAACCTAAAGCAGTGATTAACAATTAATCCTGATATGTAGATGGACCAAAACTTACAAAAGTGTGAGACCTTGTGACCAGTCATTGATTTTGTGACCATTTTGGGTCCATCCTGGGTGTAGCCCAGGCCAGGCTCTTGTACTGTCCAAGGTATACCCCTTAACACCTTTCAATAAATATCTGCTTTATTCTTTATTCTGTCTAGCCTCTGTTCTAGGTCAGCCTTCTCAAGGCATCAAAACAGTTGGCATTCAGCAATTGTAGGTGGGTTATAAACCTGCTGCTGGATTAGACTGCTTCACTGGTTTGCCTGACATATGGTAGTGACCCCAGGAGATCCTTGGGGTTTTTTTACTTTAGAAAGTAAAGGCTGGAAATAGTCCATCTGAGGTGTGAGTTGACCACAGCTATTCTGAAAGGTGGCCCTAACATTCTTGTTGCTGCTTCTGCTGCAGATTTGCTGCTGTTGTTAGGAATTCTGGAGAACCTCTGCTCCTGGAGATCAAACAGTGCTGAAATCTGAAATTTATCTCACCACTTGTCTCCCATTCGTGAATGAGAATATGAGGTCATGCAACCTCACTCAAATATGAAGAACATCTCTGATGTGCTAATGAAGATGTTTTTGCTATTGATAGTACAGAGCTTTTGTCTTGCTTCTCCCCAGCCTTGTGTGCTTGATGTTACTGTTGAGACTTATATTGCCCTTCAGCAATGCACATGGGTTGATATGCAGAGAGAGAAAAAACAGCAAAGCCTTAAACCCAATTGGTGAACATTCATTATCAATTAAATCAATCTCATTTTAACAATGGAGGGGAGAAAAATAATTCACATTACCTCCTACAGTTGCACTCATTCAACATTTTAATTCCCAAAGCAGTTACCATCCCTCTCTGTTTTTGTTGTCAGGGCAGTGCTTCCCATGGAGGGCAGATCAATGTGAGCATCAGCGGATGGGGCTGAAGGAGGTTGCTGAATTCTTTGCTGGAGTTGGGTGGATAAACACGCTAATAATAGTTCTGTGCTATCTAAGCTGCATTTCTGTGTCTGCAGAAAGGTCATCATCTAAAAATTCACGTTTGCCTTCTGGATGTTAAAACATACCTGGCAGTTGAGAGTCCTGCAGGACGTGTAATGTGACCCTGTGTGTTTATTTACATAAATGCATGGGTGTGTGCACCTGGGAGCGCACACACTTCTGCAGCATTACCTCTGTGGGTCTACACGTCCATCAACAGGTTCCTAGCCACAAGCTCCCCTTGGACTTACTCTGCCAAAAGCTGCTGACCAAATGGAGAAGGGACCAGCCTGCCATGCAGAAACCTTCATTGTGGCATCTTCTGGAGGAGGGAGCCTCTGGACAGCAAGTGGGAACTCTTGGGCTGGTCGTTTTGCAGTTCAGGGAGCTGTTCTGCTGTTCAGCCTTGACAGAGAGGAGAGAGTGGGCCAGCAGGCACAGAAACCAATATGAAAACACTTGGTGCTGCAATTTGTGTGGTCTTGCTCTTGCAGAGCTTGCAGGTAATGCATCTAAGGGCATTGCTTACAGCATGGAAATGGGGAATGCTGGTTTGGGGCATCAGGATGGGTCATGAAATCATGGTTATGTATCCTTAGTACTCAAACACAGGCTGGATGGAGAAGGGAAAACAGTGTAAGTGGCTTATCTGTGTATTATCTAGTGTGCCTCATTTGAGGGAACAAAATTGGTTCATAGCATCACTGGAATGGGTAGAAAAGAAAAAAGCAAGGCTGTTCTTTCACCTCACTACACTTTAGAAATAAAGCCCTAATGCTGCAAGGGAGACTCAGGTTTCCAGGTTTCTTCCTAAGCTTTCCCACATACCTTCCTGCTGGGTTTTTATATATCTTAAATCAACAGTATCTGGGGTTGTTTAAATTCAGTTAAATTGCACTCTCCATGCAGTAAAAAAAATTGTGTTCTTACAGCCCTTTATGTGTGTGTGTCAATGTATTTGCCTTGAAAATGCCTCTCAGCATGGACTGCAGGTGGCCTTGGATACCATCTGTGATTTATTTCTGGGAAGAATTAAAATACCAGCACCATTTGTTAGCCTGTTTTTACAGAGAGTAAAAAATGCACAGTGCTGCTTTGCTGTGATTGCCGTGGCTGCTTTTGCTCCCGAAATCATGAGTGCCTGTCTGACATTCTGATATTACTTAGGTCAGGCCCTTGGAGCAAGCCTGAGACATCTTCCTAGAGATGTCATGTAATACTCTGTGTTAGTGGATGGTATGGGCTGGGGGTGGATCATGTCCAAGCAGTTGGGAATATCTTTGTGTGGTGTTCTGATTCGAGCTTTGACAGTGTGCTTAAGGAGTATTGCACAGGTATGTGGTGGCTGTCCTGAAGCTGGATATTGAAGCTGGAATTGTTGAGTATTTTAATGGTAATTGATGGCTGGAAGGGATGCCTTATAATTTGCATCAGAGACTTAATGGCCTTTACAGCACTTGCATGGGATGGTGGCCAAATTACTTCAGCCAGTGTAATTTATTTTTGAACCTGCTCTCTATAAAGCGCTAATCCCTGCCTGTTTTGAGGGCTGCTCCAGCTCTGCTCAGTTTTTCTGCTTTTTAGTGACAAAATAACAATCAATCAATGCACAGGCTTCTAGTTACTTGAAAACAGAACTGGTATAAGTGCAACCATGAGCCCTGATGCAGAGAGAGTTTTGTATGCATTTAGAGCCATAGAAGCTGGGTGTGCCTGCTGGGAGGGACAGAGGGATGTGTCAGCCCTGGACACTGATGGTTACAGGTGGGGTCCCTTCATACACCATGATGTCTTGTTGTGGGTGCAGGCCCTTCTATGCTGCCCTTCAGGGACTTGCTGGCTTTTCAAACACATCATCTTAGAGAAAATCCCCATCATCCCTGAGGATGACAACTCCATAGCCCTCCTCAGTCACTGCATCAAAGCTCTGCCTTCTTAATGTATTGGGGACTGATGAAAAAAACTTGGGTAATGAAAAATGCTCCCCTAATGAAAACTCTTTTCTTATTGGGACAAGGCATCTAGTTTGATTTTTCTGTGGGGTATGCAGAGAGAAACTTATGACTGTATTTTGCACATGTACAAGTATACCTTTCACTTTTGGCTAATGATATCCTCAGATCCAAGGGTTAGTTACTCATTCCCACAGCCACTGCTTTTTTCTTAGCCTGCTGTCCTTGTTTTTATGGAAACTGTACAGTATGGGGCTGTACAGCTTTCCCTGGCACCTGGGAGCCTTGGGAGATGACAGGCGTGATTTCACCCCCATCTGTTTCGGTGAGAGTGTTTCATCCCCTCGTGTCACGTTTGATTGAAGGGCTCACCTGATGGTCTCTTGTTTGCTCTGGGGTCCCTCAAGATTCTGTGGGCTCTGTGGAGGTGCTTGCATTGTTCACACTGTCTATAAGTCAGGCATATTGTGAATTATTAGTCTTTTGTTGGGCTTTGGGAGTGCTGAGGTTTCTGGGATTTTCAGGACTTACGTGGATTCTGCATAAATTCTTTATGTGAGAGAATAAGCAGACAGCCCTGTTTGATAACCTTATGTTGCCTCAACACTTCAGGGAACATGTGAGTTTAGCAGGAAAGATTTTATTTATTTATATTTAGCTGTGATATTGTTTGACTTAAAATCCTGGTTTTTCTCCTCAACTCTTAACTCTCAGGCTTCTATCCCTGCCCAAGTTTGAAAAATCTAATGAAAATTTATAAATTGTAATATTGTTCAGTATGCTATTGGTTGGTTATTTGAATGGCATACTTTGGGATATTGCTGTAGGTTGGGGTGTTTTTTCCTTAATGGATCTCAAAGAATTCACGAGGCTTTTGTCAATGCACAGATTAAATCTGTTCAACTTCTTTATCATTTTTTCCCCCCATTTCTGCCCTGGAAAGGTTTCCTTCAATATCAGGGTGCTCTGCAATTCAGCCTGGGAGGCTCACCCTGCTGAGAGAGCTTGCTGAGGTGCCTGTGGGCTGCTCTCCCTGCCTGCTGGGCTGGTGGGCAGGGGGAGAAGCTGTAAATCCAGGACCTCACTTCCTTCCACTGATCCCTGGCTGTGATTCAGCACTTGCTATTTATATCAGGTTGGCCTCTGGAGATCCCAGGTTAGATCAAGACCTTGCTGCAGACTCTGCTGATCAGGTGTGACCCCACACTGACTTCCTGAGCAGGAGCTCCCTCAGGAGCTGTGCTGGCCCATGCAACAGCCATGAGGACCCACAGCACTGCTCAGGGATGCTCTTTGAGCTCCCAGCACCAGACTGGGATGGGATCACTCCTTTTCTTATTCCTGGCATTGTGTCCACAGCTGAGTGTGTGGAAATGGGCATGATGTAATACCCATCTCCGGGCTGTGCTGTGTACAGCCAGGAGTCTCGCTGCTTTGTCACGCTTTCACTGAAGAAGATTATGCCTGAGGCTTTCAAAGGCACCTAAAAGCATTAGATCTCCCACTTGCCTGACTTTCAACAGGATTTCCAGGTGCTTTTTTAAATACAGAAAATATCAGCCTGCCACAAGCTTTCTGCCAAGCTGAAGGGTGTTACCTTTGAGGAAATACTGATGCAACTACTAGAACTCTTCAAGAGAAAACCAGCTGCTGCTTGATATTGCAGGATCAGCTCTCTTTCCTTGAAATGAATTCAAATGTTGCAAATTGAAAACCTTTTTGAGGAAGACACAGGATCTGCCACCCACATCTCCACATCATGTAGAGCAGCTCTTGAAACAAGGTGCCATGCCATCATGAGGCCATGACCTGAGTTGTTGCCAGTGCAGAATTGTTCCCAGAAGGATGACTGGTCTCAGAATTACATCAAATCATGTTTTTATTCAACCCGACATAGAGCTTTATTGAGAACTTACATAAATACATGAAAATGAGTGTGATGTAATATTAAAATTGGAAAATTGGCTTGAAATAGTATACTGGAGTAAATATAAAATGGGCAGTATTAAAACTTGGCACAGATGGAAATGTTATTCATATAATGTTCCTACTTTCGTTGGCAAAACAATGCCAATAATTACAGTATATATTGGAATGGGCAAAACGTGCCTTAAGAGCAAGTTGCCATGCTGCCAGCAAGTAATTGGGCCTGGGTAATTAAGGCCTGAGTCTGTGTGCTTAATGTGGCAGCAGGGAGCCCCGTGGATGCTGAGGTTTGCAGTAGGGTTGGACAGGCACCAGGAGAGCCAGGAGTGGCTGTCAGGGAAGTGTCCTCTTGCATGGAGGAGGAGTGATGAGAGCTCTGGCTCTTCAGGCTCTCCTCTTGCCACAGAGAGGTAACACAGCCTGTTTTGTCAGGGCAGCACAGGGGGGTGATTTATCACAGCTGCCTCAATGGTGGCATGGTCCCTGTGAGTGCTAAGTTTAAATGTGTTATTTAATTAAAAGATGCGTTAACAAAAAACAGGCACACGAGATCTCTACAACTGAAAAATTTATTTTTTTGTCATTTTTCACTTACTATTTTAACTTACAGAAGAAATTAATATGCCTG
The DNA here is from genome assembly GCF_001522545.3 of Parus major. Classification (NCBI taxonomy): domain Eukaryota; kingdom Metazoa; phylum Chordata; class Aves; order Passeriformes; family Paridae; genus Parus; species Parus major. Next base: position 54,194,329 of record NC_031773.1, on the reverse strand, counting down.
GACCACCTCTGAATATTATACAAGACGATGCAGGCAATTTTTTACTTTCTGCTGCTGCTGCTATGGCATAGCTGTTGGGTTAATGATGACCAGTGTTGCTTACAAGTTTCATAGTGGTTATAAGAACTTAAAGTTGTAAGTCACTGGGAATGTGCTTTCAACAGGCTTATTGTCAACCCTTGGAGAGTGATGAAGGGCTGGGGCATCAGGAAGAATCGCCCTCATGTGATGTCTCAGGACATGTCTCTGGGCTGCTTTCAATAACCTCTTTTATTGTGCAATGGTTGTGGGGGGCTGCCCAGACCCCTGAAAAATGACATTACAGCCTTTTCTGTGCTGTCCATGGTAGTTTTCCAGGCTAATTGTATGTTAGTCTGGCCCCATCCCCTGCTGCACACAGCAATGCCTGTACAAAAATCACATAATGCTCTTAAGGACAAGTGGGTAGGTGTCACACTAATGCCTTCCTCTCCCTAAATACCCCTGGCACCAGACCAGGGGCTGTTCAAAGGCAGGACTGTGAGCAGGGATTGCCAGTTGTTTAAGTGGTCTTTCTCAATCTGAATTAAAAGAATTAAAATTCTTGGTGGATCATATGTTGCAGTCATGACAACAAATTTCCTCCCTTTTTCTTCTTTCTGTAATTGCCTTATAATTCAGATATGCAGCCAAACAAAGCCCTTCAATTTTTATTTTTTTTTTAAAGCCTCATGTTTCAGATAATAGCAGCATTAAATGAAAAAGCAGAGTAAATGGTCATCAGTGTTTTGATGACTGTATATGTTTTATACCTGGTATCATCTTGGGAAACTGGAAATCTCTTGACTGTGTAAGTCAGTAGGGCTTTCGTTCAGTGGTATTAGAGGGAATTTTGCTAACCTAAAAGATGTGGGGATAATTACTAACAGGAGTTCCTGTGCAGTCTATACCTGTAATAGTAAAGGGTAGGCTGCTGAAATTTATTCTGACAATTGCAGATACAGCATTGGAGGAATCATTTGAATTATTCATTCTACAACAAGGAAACATCCCACTTCTTCTCTTTAGAAATGAAATCTCCATCCACTTTAAAATATACTTTTATTGGTTGCTTTCCCATAATTTTGCTATTTCAAGACTTCTATTATAATTATCCTTGAATGTAGATTTTTAAAGAAAATTATTCTGATTTCTAAAGGAAAGAATAAACGGATTTCTCATATGAACTGCTACTTGTAGAATAAGTTTAATGAAATTCAGCTTTCTTTCATAAATAATGCAGCACTTGCATTTGATTAGGTGAAGCCTAGAGGAATTTCTACCTAATCAGATGCATAGCAAGAAGGATACTGCCTGCAGACTGTTAGCATTATCAGTGCTGGTGTCAAGGAAAATACAGCTCTATATATGTCCAGATAGAAAGCTTTGTTTCTTAAGAGAAGTTGCAAAACTAGCTAGATAGGTTCTCAAAATTGATCTTTTCCATCTCAGTTTCTTCAGAGTGATAGTTTATAAAATAATTCTGAGCATTATTGTGGCATGAAGAGACTGCAGGTTAATTTGAGACCTCCTTGTCTTGGTAATGGGTTTCTAACCCTTCTAAGAAATAAATGCATTCTACATACGAATGAAGAATGGGGAAGAGGAAATGTTTGCATTAGAGAACTTTAAATCAAAATAAGATAAAGCTGAATATCAGGATTCATTGAGACCACTTCCAGAAGTATTGATAAACAGCACAAATCTCCTGATAACTTCAAAATAGGAGAAGTACATATGTCTCCCTCTATTACAACAACAAATCAACTACAGTGAAAGCAAACAAGTCTTGCAGAACCATTTGAAAATTCTTGAGTAAATGTTGCTTCATTTGGTAACTGGGGGTCAAGCTTTATGCTCCTGTGTAAATCCTGCCACAAGACTGTTCTGCTGTGTTTTTATTCCCAGGGAACTGTTATTAACAGCAGTGAGTGTGCCTGAACAGAGGGTAGTTTAAATAAGGCTGCTAGTCGGTTATTCAACATCCATATTAATAAATAAAAAAATAAAAATATTTGGTCCACATTCTCTAGCCCTGAGGCCAGCTGGCATGAATTGACCTGGAAGTATTCAGTGAATGTTTGTATCCTCTGAGAGGCAGTGGCCAAAGCCACGTTGGCTTTTGGGAGCAAATCCTGATCGAGGCTCAGGCCTGGACCACTCCTGGGAACTATTTGAGAGTGGTGTGAAAGCAGCATAAACTGAAAGAGGGCAAGTTTAGATGGGATGTTAGGAAGAAATTCTTTACAGTGAGAATGTTGAGGCACTGGCACACATTGTTCATAGAAGCTGTGGATGCCCCATTCCTGGAAGTGTCCAAGGCCAGGTTGGATGGGGCTTTGAATAACCTGCTCTAGTAGAAGGTGTCCCTACCCATAGTGGATGGTCATTGGAACAGATGGTCTTTAAGGTTCTTTACATCCCAAAGCATTCTATGATTCAGTCATTCTAAAACAGCATGGATGGCCATGACTGGCCAGCTCAGACTCTGGCTCTGGTTACTTTACCAGAGGCAATGCTCTCTTAGGCTTGGTTGTTCTGCTGAACTCAACTGAGTGGCAGCTTGTTCTACCACCATAATAAAGTAATATTCCAAATAAAATATTTGGAGAGAAGTAGAAGAGCTGAACCCTGGTGACAAAGCCCAACACCACCACCTTATCTTGCTGTGGTCAGAATTTCTCGTAACTTTTGTTCAGACATGTAAAATTGAAGATGTTGTAAGTTCTTCGGGCCAGATGCTAAGCAGGTTTCAGTCGACAATTTGTGCTTGCTGAAGTTCTGGGTTTTCACTTACATTTCTTGGAAAGGGCAATGAGGTGTAATGAATAAATTTAAACACAAGAAATAGAGCCCAGGATACATGGGAGACATGTTTGCATCCTGTGATTTGCTGTTGAGAGGTTTCAGTACTGAGCTCAGAATTGTTTTTATGGAGCTGCCAGTCAGAACTGTGCAATTTAAAGGTGAAATCAGTTCCCTTTTTTAATCTTGAGTTTTTATTCCACTCCAAATTGGTGCAAGAAAATCTTCTGGGCCTAAAATGCCACAGGAGCACTAAAGGCCAAGAACAGAATTAATTTCTGAAAGTTTGGGAGAAAAACCATCAGGTTTAGGGCTGTAAAATGGTAATCTGTTTCTGACTTTTCCAAGAATTGTCTGAAATCCTTTTGCCCACTCATAACTCAAGTGACTTCATGTCAAATTATTAGAGCTATTTTATGTGTGAGTACTGACAGAAGTATTGCACACTTTTATCCTAGTCATCTGGTAAAAAGGCTCAAAAATATAACTCCCAGACCTTTTTCTTGGTCCAAAACAATGTCAAAATCCCTTGGAGGAAATGGGAAACAAGACTGAGCCTGTGGTCATTTGCCCTAAGATGTTCTTTCCTCGATATTCTGGTCATGGTATCACACAGAGCTGCATCCCAAGTGCTGAAGAGCAGGCAAGCTTGGCCCTTTGCATTCCTCCTCTGCTGTTGCTTTGGAAAACATTTCTCCCAGCCTGCTTCACCTGGGGAGACTTAGACTAGATGACAAATGGATTTGAGGGCCAAGGTCAAGACTCCACACTACACCCTCATCTTTTCTTTTGCTGGTGCTTCTCCAAGCGCAGGAAGCCTCTCACACCCCAAAGTGCATCTGGGGAACTTCAGCCATGGAAAGTGTTGCTTATTTCTATGTTAACTGTAGTTCTCACCACAGATCTCCTACTCTTTACAGCTCTGTGACAGGTTCAATTAGGGATCTCTTCACTAGTCGCTTGAGCAGTGAGTGCAGGTGGTGGGGTAAGTGTGGACACCGGGCAGTGCACCTGCGGTGGTCACTCAGTAGTGACCTCTGAGAGACTGGATGCTCACCTGTGTGGGAAGGATGCTGGCACTCTCTAGTCATTATTTGCTATGATATTATAACAGTTTTCAAAAAGCACATGGCTGCATCCCTGAACAATTTCTCCTCAGCTGTGTGGCTTTGCAGTCTTTGTTTGCTAGGTAAAAAAAAGGGCTTCGGGCTTTTCTCTTACTTAATGGTAGGAAACATCCTGGTTTTGTTAGTGGTGCATGCCCATTTCTCCCAGAGTTCCCTTGAATGTTTCCAGCTTCACTCCCAAATAAGACCTTGCCAAAATCATTTATGAGCTGTGGAGTGAAAATGTGACTGATAAAAATGTTGCAGCAGTGTATAAAATGCTAAATTATTCATGGTTCTTAAGCACAGAAAATCCTAGGGCTAAACTGACATAGTAAAAAACTCCAGGCAAAAAAAACACCAAAAAAAACCACCATGGAAAGTCTTGGATTAAAAACAATTGCAAACTTTAGTCAGGCTATACTACAGAGTCCTAATCCCTTCTACCTTTAAATGCCCCTTCTCATGCTGTACCCTGTGCTTTCATAGCCAACTACTTTTAATGTCATTATCCACATCACTTTCCCATGATCAGGGACCTAAGGCAAAGAACTGTCAGATGATTTGTCCTCAGAGCCTCAGACCTTCTCACACAGCTGGTCTCCAGGGACCTCTGTGGATGTCTGTCAAAAATTTATTTCCTTATCATAATGACCCTCAGTTTTCACCTACCAATCACACAGAGGGTCTTGGATACTTACACTGAGTCCTGGATCACTTCCACCTCTTTTCTGGTGAAAGTAAAACTACAAACTAAAATATTAATGTAGGAGCACAATTTTGAGAATTTAAACTGCTGAATGGACCATGACCTGCTGCTTAATTTTGGAAGAATTTTAACAGAGATGCATTGGGCCCAATAATGTAATCTTCGAACTGAAACAGGCAGATGTGAAGATCAACAGGTCAGATAAAAGGAGAGCTGTACTGAACCAAATGCTGCAAGAAGCTTAGAGAATTCATGTTGTTAAGCAGTCTGGTTCCAGATTCTTTTATCATTTTGCTTAGTCCTGAAAACATTGTTCAACAGATGATTTCAGGTTTTCTTTTGCACTTTATTATCAGTTTTATTATGAAAAAAAGAAAAGAAAAAATTAAAAAACCCAACAAATGTTTTTAAATGATGTTGTGTTGTGTTCTGTGTATATCAAAAAGTATTTACATTGGAAACATTTTTAAACAAGGCAACTCATGCTTGTTGCAGAAAGTGTTTTGAATAAAAACATTCAGGCTGCTTTTGTCACTATGCCTTTTGCTTGTAAGGGTAAGATAGGTTGTCAAAGCTGCTCAGCATTCCATTTTGCCCTGGAGATAGATACAAACCATAGGAGAAGATCTGATTTGCAATCTCTGGGAGTTGAAAAGGGCCCTCAGGATCCCATCTGACCTGCAGCAAATGAAGGGAAAACACGGTTTTTGTGACATTCTTCTCTTTATTGAGTGCCAAACAGCATTGGTGGCAGAGGCAGTGACATCAGCTCTATTTGTCAATTAATGAGCGTCTGTAATTTGATATTTCATTTTTCCCAGGCTGTACCCTCGTCACGCAAGTGCTCTCAACAACTTGGGGACGTTGACCAAAGACGTGGTGGAGGCTAAGGATTACTACAGACGGGCCCTTCAGCTCAACCCTCAGCACAATCGAGCTCTCTTCAACCTCGGCAACCTGCTCAAGTAAGTTGAATGCTGCTCTGGCATCCGAAAGTGATGGCACAAAGGTGAGGCTTACTTTGGGTATCCCTGTGCTGTCTGCCACATCACTCCAGGTGCTGTTCACAAGTGTGTTTCAGCTGTAGGAAATTCATTTGTTCTGAAACAGGCATCAGAAATGAGTTGCCTAAAGCCAGCTAGTCACCTGAGATCCCCATCCTGGTGGAGATGTGTAAACATTTCCAGGAGAGGAAGCTGTATTTTTCAAAGGTAGGCATCAGATGCCAAGCGAATAAATAACACAATCCAAAAAAATCCCTCTCTTCAAGTTCCCACTTCTCCTCATTAGCTGTATGGGAAGTTGTTGTATAGTTTAGGTATAAGCACCTTATGCTGAGATGCTCAGAGCAGCAGAGGGTTCATTCCCTTGCAGAGCAGGTAGGTCTGGATTTGAGGGGAAGGCTGGTTTACATTCCTGGATGGTTAAAAACAAGTTGATGAGCTCATTATTTCACTCACTGTTATTTAGAGTGTTAGCCTTTAGCAAGAAGAATAGCAGACAATCATAATCATGCAAATTAATTTGACTAACCACATCTAAAGACTAAACATAGATCTGTACAAGAAGCCAGTATGATAAGATCTGCAAAGGGTTCAATTAAAAAAAGTAAAATATCTCTGTTTAGCACAAGCAAAAAGGTCCTTGTTTTTGTGAGTATATTGTGGGGTATTTGCTGACAGAACTGTATAAACTACAGCAGTAAAAGTACATTTTTGTTGATATGAACTGCCCTTATTTTGCTGATAATAAGTCTTGGTAAATCTTTTAGAGCAGACTGGGCTTTGTGCTGGTTAAACCATGACAGGCTTAGTGTGGAACTCATTTTAAAGTGGCACTTTAGAACTTGTGCCATTAAAACTTGATTTTTCTGGTCCTGAAATGTAACTCTGAATATGGATTTGTATAAAGGATGTTAAGTGGGCTGCTGAAGTTCTACCTGGTCTGTTCAGAACCAGAGAAATTATCAGAATACTATTACAAGTAAACCTGGTTGTTTGAGGTTAGAATATTGAAAATGAGTAATCTTAAATGGAAAGCAGATAAGTGCTTACTGAAAATACTCTCAAGGAAGGAAAATGGCACAGTCTTATTACAAGAGAAAATAAAGGTCTTTGTATTATTCATCAAATTTGGTTGATTGAAATTAATTTTAGATGGCAATGGTGTTTAAAAATACATATTGTCTTTTAAATCCATCATGTATGCCTTAATTATTATTCTCTGTTACATTTTCTTTTTCTTTTTTTTTAAATACAAAATATTAATACAAAAGGATCTAAGCCAGAAGAAGCACCAGGATGTTCCATGTCAATTAGGCTTAAATCTGGCCTGTCAAAGGGCTCTTATGATCCAGCAGATGGATAAAAACTGGATTTGTTGCACGGAAAAAGCACAAAGGAGACATGTGGGGAAAATTTCTTAGAACTTCTGTTTGTTTTCTGTGCAATATGTCATGCTTTTCACATTGTGATACTTAAGATATTGTGTGTCCTGCTGGATTGTATGTGCTCCGCATCCTTCTGTGGTGCCACGTTTTGTACTATGTTAAATGTGTGTGCTGCTTGTGCTGAGCTTGTCAAGAGAAAGCACTCAGGATTCTCCTGCCCTTTGCCCACATCCATTTGCTCCCATTTCCTAAACTTCATTTAGGCTTCCAAAACAATGTAGTGCATCTGGACACAGCAGTGGCATTAATTGTATTGAAGGTGAGTACCCTCGTCTCCCTGTTCAGCTTTACAAAACCTGCTAAAAACCAGGTGGAGTTCACAGTGCAGGGATTAGCACACATGTAAAGCAGATGCTTTACATATATACAGGTCCTATATGAAGGTCTCCCCTAAAATGGGATCCCAAACCCTTTGGCCAGCACCTTTCCTAGATGATCCAGCAGCTTAGCAAAGACCATCAGCCATGCTGGAGCATGAGGTCACTTGTGAGATGACCAGAGAGGTACAAGGCAGAGATTTCACATTTCCCCTCCCTACAACAATGTCTTTATTTATATTTTCTACCTGTCTACAATTATCCTTTCATGTATATATATATATATATGTGTATATATATGGCAGCCAGTGTTCTGAAGACACTAAATGCTAGCATAGTATGGATAATAAATGAAATAAAATGGAAATCTGCAGAATATTACAGACAGATATTACTTTCTGGCTGTGTCCTAGGAGACATTATGAAGTGTTTTTTGATTTTTAAACATATGTCAGAAGAGAAGATAAATGGTCAAGCAATAAAAGCATCTTCTGTCCTCTTTACAAAGGCTTCAGAGCATGGGGCAGATCAGGAAGAGACAGATCTGCAACACTTAAGGCATGTCCAGTAACAGCACTGCCTGTACTGTGGAATGAAACTGTCTGGCATGGAGAATTCCCTGTTGAACTCTGCTGAGTTCCTTGTGCCCATCCCTGCTCACAGTGTGCAAATCTGATGGAAAATACTATATTTCATCTCCTCTGGAGTACTGAGAGAAGGGAAGTCCAGGATTTTGGAAGGATGGGTTTGTACTTCCCATGTGGGAATCTGCCTTTCATTATTCCATGCAAATAAGCTATTTAAGCATCCATTGCTTGTGATTTAAACTTGAATAAAAACTGTTTTGAGAACACAGGGTGGAATTTTAAAGTTGTTTTTTGTGGAAGTAGTAGATGAAAAATGATGTTTCCATTTTCTGTTTGCACATAAAGAAGACAGCTATGTGCCAGAAGATGAATGTTCTCAGGAAGTATTGCAGGGTAATGGCTGAACAAGCCTCTGGTTTTGTTTACATATTCTAAAATAAAGTTGTATGTCATAATTTTTCTGCCTAATATAAATATTGGAGAGCAGATAATTAAACAATGCTGACAGATTTCTTACTTAAAATAGACCCAAAAGATGGCCTACCTAAAAGTAAGAAATCTCTCTGCCTTCGTGGTCTGTGATCAGTGACACAGAGCAGCCTGATGCTGCTTTCTTGTGTTTTGAGTATGTGACTCCTCTGTATAAATTCAGGTTTGTTGAGATGCAGATAAATATAATTCAGAATACCTCATGAATTTATAGGCTGTGGGTATTTCTGTAAAGAGACAAGAAATAATGTATGAACATGAACATTTGAAATAAACATCAATCTCAGGTTGCAGGAAGAGATGGATAAGAGCTTCTTATTTGTGGCACCATATGAATGCACACCTAAAGCACTGCAATATCCAGTACACTGTTCCTCATGAAGAAAAGTCTCAGAACTCTCACATGCTTTGGGAGTGTTACAGCTTCATTTTTGTTGGGAAAATGAAATGCCTGAAATCAATCTCCACTGAATCTTGAGTTTACTCAAAGGACTGATTTTCTTCTGGATGTAGAGTAGCACACAATGAATCTTGAGCATTTGTTGTTGTGATTTAGTCCTAGTTGAGCACACCCATCTATTCAGAAGAGGAAGGACAGTGTGTCCTCTCTGATACAGGCTTCTGGGTGTGAGTGTGCTGACACAGGCTTGTGGAACTGTCTGGAGATGCTGAAAAACATCAGAAAGGAATTACATGTATTGAGATTTAAGACCTTTTAGGTAGTGAAACGTTCCTTCTTTCATTCAGAAGCAAACTGAGTGGTGATGTTCAATGATACTGCATCTGGCTTTCTGAATGGTCTCTGCAGGATACTCTGTGTCCCATGAAGTGGTGCAGTTATCCCTCAGTATCACATACACATTGGAGACTGGTTAAAAACCCTCACAAACTCTGCCAGTCTAATTTTGAAAAATAACTTTTGAAAAAATAACTTAGGTTATAATAATGACTTAGGGTCTCTAGAGATAATCTGGAGATCAAGTCTGGATCAGATTGTTCAGGGCTGTGTCCAGCTGAATCTTGGATCCCTCCTAGGACAGAGATGCCAGAATCTTTCTGTGTGACCTGTTCCAGTGTTTTACCATCCTTGTGGTGAAAAAATATTTTTCCTTATATCTAATCAGGATGTCCCATGTTCCTACTCTGGCATCTGTTGCCTCTTGTCCTGTCTTTGTGCACCTATAGAAGAGTTTGGCTCTGGCTTTTCTGTATCTTTGTAAAAATTTGTTCAGAACAGTTATAGAGCCTTTGTTGAGTTCTGTGTTTCTGGCTTTAATACACTCTAAATAACTTCACAAAATGAAATATGAAAGTTACCAAGTCTTTTAGAGGACTAATTCCTAGGTTGCTCTCTGTTACATGTGAAATTTGCTCCAGTGCTAACAGCCCTGTGCATCGCCAGACTTTGGCAGGGTGGTTTTACCTGGTGCTTCTCCAGCTGAAGGGCAATTGCAAAAAATACGGAGGAGATGCTCTTGGTTTTCAGCTTGAGCATGCTGATTATAGAGGCAAGGCTGTGAGCTTGTGTGGGAGAGGGAGTCAAGAGAGGGCATTATAAAAGAGAGTAATTTGGGTAAAAATTGGAATAAGTGGTCACAGATTGCTCCTGTCAGTTGAATTTGTTCTTCTCTCTATCACAGTGAAGATGTGCATTACCCAACTATTCCTGCTCCAGATCTCCAGTTTATGGCAAATTAGTGTATTGGACTGTTCTTTCAATGCTTTGTGCTCTCCCAAATTGCAGGAGATTTATATAAGAGATGGCCTTGATCCTGCAAAGTGTTGGCCTTGAGCCAGGAAAGCACTTCAACCAGTAATTAATTTTCAACTTGCATACATAAAAGTTAAGTACACGTTTAAGTGCTTGGCCAGAACACTTGGTATCTTGCAGGCCTAAGTCCTCTGAGAAACTACTGGATCTGCTTTATTTAATGTAATTCAGTCTGTCACATAAAAAGATACCATAATCTTTCCCTCTTTACCCCCACTTTCAGGAGACAAACATTGTTCTTGGATCAAATAGAGAAAAAAAAGAGGCCATTTTGGAATAAAAGAGTAATTAAGAGGGCTGCCCCACATTCAGAGTGAATGCTTGTGGTTAAAGGGAACTTTTACTGCTGCTGAGTGGATCACTTAATCCTTTTATTTCTGTAGCGGGCATTTCCTACATTTTCTGCCAAACATCAATACCTTTATTAAGCAGTCATCTGGTTTTGATTTATAAAAATGTGTTGTGAAACTCTAGCCAAGGAATCCCAAAGTTTTATAAATTGACAAGCTAGCTAGACTTTAATTAGTGTAGGAGAAAAGTGGTTCTTTATTTGTTTTTGCTTCATTCATGTAATTTATCTGGAACACCACTGGAAGAAGAAAAAGACTAGCACAACTGGTTTTACTTAGCTTAATGCACAGGCAAAATATTCTTCCAGTTACACAACTAGAAAGGGAAAAAAAATCTGCAAAGCCACATATATTATCAGCTGAAATTTGCACCTTATAAACAAGATCTGGTTACTTGACCATGCCACTCAGATGAAATCTAAGGCCAAAGCAGCAAGGTGTTCACATATTTTCTGTTTCCCCAGAGCCCTTTGTTTCTTTTTCTAAGCCCCGCTATTCGTATTCTTTGTACACCCAGCACAAGGAAAATGTTGTTTCAGCCCAGCTAAACATCCTTAGATGTTTGTACTGGAAACCCTCTCATTTTTCAAAGGAGAGAAATACAGAGCGATACTGGAGAAATTGTAGCTCAAATAAATAAACATCCCAAGTTTTTTGTTAAGGAAACCTTCTCCGTTTTCCATAGCAATAAAGGCAGAGCAATGCTGGGATAAAAACCAGCTCATCAGCACAGCCACCTCTCAGCTATCTCTGTTCATAATCCTTAGGATCTGAAGGACAGAACTCCTCTAGCCTAATGATCAACTTGCAAAGGAATTATTTAGAAATACCAGGCAGATTTAACTTGCAGATATTTTAATTTCAAAATAATGGAGCTGCAAGTGGATCTGTAAGAGCACTTCTCTAGGAACATGTAGAAACTCATCAAGGTTTTAGTAAAGGAAGTGTTGCAGTGTCTCTAGCCTACTGAAGTGAGAGGGAATATCCTGTTCCCAGATCACAGTGCCTCCATCCTCTTGCCACCCTCCCTTCAGATACTTGACTGTATCAGTTCATTAAAGCCTCTATCCTCCCAGCTGCTGGAGACAGCGATGGGCTGAGGAAATGCTGGCTACTCACATCGTGGAGAGGAGGCAGGAATGAATCATTTAGTCTTTGTTGAAAAGGGCAAGCTGGGCACTTCCACGTCTCTTTGAAGTAGTTAATCAGTGAGATAACCTAAACATGTACTTACAGAAATATTCCTTTCTGGTTTTTTTTCCCCTCCTTCCTGTAGATCCCAAGGGAAGAAGGAGGAAGCTGTAATTTTGCTGCGGGACTCCATTAAGTACGGCCCAGAGTTTGCAGATGCTTATTCAAGCCTGGCCTCGCTGTTGGCTGAACAGGTAATGGGGATAGCTGGGGTCCTCTGCCTGA